>NC_140253.1:21123712-21423712 GCF_949987555.1 Borostomias antarcticus
ACACCAGCAAAAGAAAAAAGCCCCCATCAAAGGCCACACACTAGCAGCACATCAGTCCCTGATGGTCTAGTGGTTAGGATTCGGCGCTCTCACCGCCGCGGCCCGGGTTCGATTCCCGGGCAGGGAACTCTTTAGAGGAGTAGACAAAACCTGCTGTAATTACTGCCAAAAAGAAGCTTATTTCTGTGGGCCCAACCAACACAAAAACACTTCCTGCTTCCAGACAGATTTGAATGAGCGACCTAAGGATTACTGCCTTGCAGACTACATTTCACCTACAGTCCTCCACTCTACCAACTGAGCCATCTAAGGACTGACCACTTGATCATGCTTACCTTCATTTGCCTATATTGGTTGGGCAGGTCAAACGTGTACATTGAGGCAGATTACAAATGACTGTACAGTACTCTAAAGGAGCAGCCATGTTGCTTTGTCCTTTTTAAAAGGTCCTGCAATAGTCCAGCGATGTCCTGGAGATGCCGAGGATTGAACTCGGGGCCTCATACATGCAAAGCATGCGCTCTACCACTGAGCTACATCCCCAAGTGCTGTGGGGCAACTGCTATCAGAGCACTAGGGGAAGGAGTTCAGGAAATGCTCTTTGCTCCACTGGCAAGAGAGTGTTGCACACCAGCAAGAACAAAAGCCCCCATCGAAGGCCATACACTGGTAGCACATTAGTCCCTGATGCTGTAAGGCAATTGCTACCAAAGTACAAGGGGAATAAGTTTAGGAAATGCTTTTCGCCCAACTGGGAAGAGAGCGTGGCACACCAGCAAAAGAAAAAAGCCCCCATCAAAGGCCACACACTAGAAGCACATCAGTCCCTGATGGTCTAGTGGTTAGGATTCGGCGCTCTCACCGCCGCGGCCCGGGTTCGATTCCCGGGCAGGGAACTCTTTAGAGGAGTAGACAAAACCTGCTGTAATTAATGCCAAAAAGAATCTTATTTCTGTGGGCCCAACCAACACAAAAACACTTCCTGCTTCCAGACAGATTTGAATGAGCAACCTAAGGATTACTGCCTTGCAGACTACATTTCACCTACAGTCCTCCACTCTACCAACTGAGCCATCTAAGGACTGACCACGTGATCAGCTTACCTTCATTTGCCTATATTGGTTGGGCAGGTCAAACGTGTACATTGAGGCAGATTACAAATCACTGTACAGTATTCTAAAGGAGCAGCCATGTTGCTTTGTCCTTTTTAAAAGGTCCTGCAATAGTCCAGCGATGTCCTGGAGATGCCGAGGATTGAACTCGGGGCCTCATACATGCAAAGCATGCGCTCTACCACTGAGCTACATCCCCAAGTGCTGTGGGGCAACTGCTATCAGAGCACTATGGGAAGGAGTTCAGGAAATGCTCTTTGCTCCACTGGCAAGAGAGTGTTGCACACCAGCAAGAAAAAAAGCCCCCATCGAAGGCCATACACTGGTAGCACATTAGTCCCTGATGTTGTAAGGCAATTGCTACCAAAGTACAAGGGGAATAAGTTTAGGAAATGCTTTTCGCCCAACTGGGAAGAGAGCGTGGCACACCAGCAAAAGAAAAAAGCCCCCATCAAAGGCCACACACTAGCAGCACATCAGTCCCTGATGGTCTAGTGGTTAGGATTCGGCGCTCTCACCACCGCGGCCCGGGTTCGATTCCCGGGCAAGGAACTCTTTAGAGGAGTAGACAAAACCTGCTGTAATTACTGCCAAAAAGAAGTTTATTTCTGTGGGCCCAACCAACACAAAAACACTTCCTACTTCCAGCCAGATTTGAATGAGCGACCTAAGGATTACTGCCTTGCAGACTACATTTCGCCTACAGTCCTCCACTCTACCAACTGAGCCATCTAAGGACAGACCACTTGATCATCTTACCTTCATTTGTCTATATTGGTTGGGCAGCTCAAATGTGTACATTGAGGCAGATTACAAATGACTGTACAGTACTCTAAAGGAGCAGCCATGTTGCTTTGTCCTTTTTAAAAGGTCCTGCAATAGTCCAGCGATGTCCTGGAGATGCCGAGGATTGAACTCGGGGCCTCATACATGCAAAGCATGCGCTCTACCACTGAGCTACATCCCCAAGTGCTGTGGGGTAACTGCTATCAGAGCACTAGGGGAAGCAGTTCAGGAAATGCTCTTTGCTCCACTGGCAAGAGAGTGTGGCACACCAGCAAGAAAAAAAGCCCCCATCGAAGGCCATACACTGGTAGCACATTAGTCCCTGATGCTGTAAGGCAATTGCTACCAGAGTACAAGGGGAATAAGTTTAGGAAATGCTTTTCGCCAACTGGGAAGAGAGCGTGGCACACCAGCAAAAAAAAAAAAAGCCCCCATCAAAGGCCACACACTAGCAGCACATCAGTCCCTGATGGTCTGGTGGTTAGAATTCGGCGCTCTCACCGCCGCGGCCCGGGTTCGATTCCCGGTCAGGGAACTCTTTAGAGGAGTAGACAAAACCTGCTGTAATTACTGCCAAAAAGAAGCTTATTTCTGTGGGCCCAACCAACACAAAAACACTTCCTACTTCCAGCCAGATTTGAATGAGCGACCTAAGGATTACTGCCTTGGAGACTACATTTCACCTACAGTCCTCCACTCTACCAACTGAGCCATCTAAGGACTGATCCCTTGATCAGCTTACCTTCATTTGCCTATATTGGTTGGGCAGGTCAAACGTGTACATTGAGGCAGATTACAAATGACTGTACAGTACTCTAAAAGAGCAGCCATGTTGCTTTGTCCTTTTTAAAAGGTCCTGCAATACTCCAGCGATGTCCTGGAGATGCCGAGGATTGAACTCGGGGCCTCATACATGCAAAGCATACGCTCTACCACTGAGCTACATCCCCAAGTGCTGTGGGGTAACTGCTATCAGAGCACTAGGGGAAGCAGTTCAGGAAATGCTCTTTGCTCCACTGGCAAGAGAGTGTGGCACACCAGCAAGAAAAAAAGCCCCCATCGAAGGCCATACACTGGTAGCACATTAGTCCCTGATGCTGTAAGGCAATTGCTACCAAAGTACAAGGGGAATAAGTTTAGGAAATGCTTTTCGCCCAACTGGGAAGAGAGCGTGGCACACCAGCAAAAGAAAAAAGTCCCCATCAAAGGCCACACACTAGCAGCACATCAGTCCCTGATGGTCTAGTGGTTAGGATTCGGCGTTCTCACCGCCGCGGCCCGGGTTCGATTCCCGGTCAGGGAACTCTTTAGAGGAGTAGACAAAACCTGCTGTAATTACTGCCAAAAAGAATCTTATTTCTGAGGGCCCAACCAACACAAAAACACTTCCTGCTTCCAGCCAGATTTGAATGAGCGTCCTAAGGATTACTGCCTTCCAGACTACATTTCACCTACAGTCCTCCACTCTACCAACTGAGCCATCTAAGGACTGACCACGTGATCAGCTTACCTTCATTTGCCTATATTGGTTGGGCAGGTCAAACGTGTACATTGAGGCAGATTACAAATCACTGTACAGTATTCTAAAGGAGCAGCCATGTTGCTTTGTCCTTTTTAAAAGGTCCTGCAATAGTCCAGCGATGTCCTGGAGATGCCGAGGATTGAACTCGGGGCCTCATACATGCAAAGCATGCGCTCTACCACTGAGCTACATCCCCAAGTGCTGTGGGGTAACTGCTATCAGAGCACTAGGGGAAGCAGTTCAGGAAATGCTCTTTGCTCCACTGGCAAGAGAGTGTGGCACACCAGCAAGAAAAAAAGCCCCCATCGAAGGCCATACACTGGTAGCACATTAGTCCCTGATGCTGTAAGGCAATTGCTACCAGAGTACAAGGGGAATAAGTTTAGGAAATGCTTTTCGCCAACTGGGAAGAGAGCGTGGCACACCAGCAAAAAAAAAAAAAGCCCCCATCAAAGGCCACACACTAGCAGCACATCAGTCCCTGATGGTCTGGTGGTTAGAATTCGGCGCTCTCACCGCCGCGGCCCGGGTTCGATTCCCGGTCAGGGAACTCTTTAGAGGAGTAGACAAAACCTGCTGTAATTACTGCCAAAAAGAAGCTTATTTCTGTGGGCCCAACCAACACAAAAACACTTCCTACTTCCAGCCAGATTTGAATGAGCGACCTAAGGATTACTGCCTTGCAGACTACATTTCACCTACAGTCCTCCACTCTACCAACTGAGCCATCTAAGGACTGATCCCTTGATCAGCTTACCTTCATTTGCCTATATTGGTTGGGCAGGTCAAACGTGTACATTGAGGCAGATTACAAATGACTGTACAGTACTCTAAAAGAGCAGCCATGTTGCTTTGTCCTTTTTAAAAGGTCCTGCAATACTCCAGCGATGTCCTGGAGATGCCGAGGATTGAACTCGGGGCCTCATACATGCAAATCATGCGCTCTACCACTGAGCTACATCCCCAAGTGCTGTAGAGTAACTGCTATCAGAGCACTAGGGGAAGCAGTTCAGGAAATGCTCTTTGCTCCACTGGCAAGAGAGTGTGGCACACCAGCAAGAAAAAAAGCCCCCATCGAAGGCCATACACTGGTAGCACATTAGTCCCTGATGCTGTAAGGCAATTGCTACCAAAGTACAAGGGGAATAAGTTTAGGAAATGCTTTTCGCCCAACTGGGAAGAGAGCGTGGCACACCAGCAAAAGAAAAAAGTCCCCATCAAAGGCCACACACTAGCAGCACATCAGTCCCTGATGGTCTAGTGGTTAGGATTCGGCGTTCTCACCGCCGCGACCCGGGTTCGATTCCCGGTCAGGGAACTCTTTAGAGGAGTAGACAAAACCTGCTGTAATTACTGCCAAAAAGAATCTTATTTCTGAGGGCCCAACCAACACAAAAACACTTCCTGCTTCCAGCCAGATTTGAATGAGCGTCCTAAGGATTACTGCCTTCCAGACTACATTTCACCTACAGTCCTCCACTCTACCAACTGAGCCATCTAAGGACTGACCACGTGATCAGCTTACCTTCATTTGCCTATATTGGTTGGGCAGGTCAAACGTGTACATTGAGGCAGATTACAAATCACTGTACAGTATTCTAAAGGAGCAGCCATGTTGCTTTGTCCTTTTTAAAAGGTCCTGCAATAGTCCAGCGATGTCCTGGAGATGCCGAGGATTGAACTCGGGGCCTCATTCATGCAAAGCATGCGCTCTACCACTGAGCTACATCCCCAAGTGCTGTGGGGCAACTGCTATCAGAGCACTAGGGGAAGGAGTTCAGGAAATGCTCTTTGCTCCACTGGCAAGAGAGTGTTGCACACCAGCAAGAAAAAAAGCCCCCATCGAAGGCCATACACTGGTAGCACATTAGTCCCTGATGCTGTAAGGCAATTGCTACCAAAGTACAAGGGGAATAAGTTTAGGAAATGCTTTTCGCCCAACTGGGAAGAGAGCGTGGCACACCAGCAAAAGAAAAAAGCCCCCATCAAAGGCCACACACTAGCAGCACATCAGTCCCTGATGGTCTAGTGGTTAGGATTCGGCGCTCTCACCGCCGCGGCCCGGGTTCGATTCCCGGGCAGGGAACTCTTTAGAGGAGTAGACAAAACCTGCTGTAATTACTGCCAAAAAGAAGTTTATTTCTGTGGGCCCAACCAACACAAAAACACTTCCTACTTCCAGCCAGATTTGAATGAGCGACCTAAGGATTACTGCCTTGCAGACTACATTTCGCCTACAGTCCTCCACTCTACCAACTGAGCCATCTAAGGACAGACCACTTGATCATCTTACCTTCATTTGTCTATATTGGTTGGGCAGGTCAAACGTGTACATTGAGGCAGATTACAAATGACTGTACAGTACTCTAAAGGAGCAGCCATGTTGCTTTGTCCTTTTTAAAAGGTCCTGCAATAGTCCAGCGATGTCCTGGAGATGCCGAGGATTGAACTCGGGGCCTCATACATGCAAAGCATGCGCTCTACCACTGAGCTACATCCCCAAGTGCTGTGGGGTAACTGCTATCAGAGCACTGGGGGAAGCAGTTCAGGAAATGCTCTTTGCTCCACTGGCAAGAGAGTGTGGCACACCAGCAAGAAAAAAAGCCCCCATCGAAGGCCATACACTGGTAGCACATTAGTCCCTGATGCTGTAAGGCAATTGCTACCAGAGTACAAGGGGAATAAGTTTAGGAAATGCTTTTCGCCCAACTGGTAAGAGAGCGTGGCACACCAGCAAAAAAAAAAAGCCCCCATCAAAGGCCACACACTAGCAGCACATCAGTCCCTGATGGTCTAGTGGTTAGGATTCGGCGCTCTCACCGCCGCGGCCCGGGTTCGATTCCCGGTCAGGGAACTCTTTAGAGGAGTAGACAAAACCTGCTGTAATTACTGCCAAAAAGAAGCTTATTTCTGTGGGCCCAACCAACACAAAAACACTTCCTACTTCCAGCCAGATTTGAATGAGCGACCTAAGGATTACTGCCTTGCAGACTACATTTCACCTACAGTCCTCCACTCTACCAACTGAGCCATCTAAGGACTGAACACTTGAACAGCTTACCTTCATTTGCCTATATTGGTTGGGCAGGTCAAACGTACATTGAGGCAGATTACAAATGACTGTACAGTACTCTAAAGGAGCAGCCATGTTGCTTTGTCCTTTTTAAAAGGTCCTGCAATAGTCCAGCGATGTCCTGGAGATGCCGAGGTTTGAACTCGGGGCCTCATACATGCAAAGCATGCGCTCTACCACTGAGCTACATCCCCAAGTGCTGTGGGGTAACTGCTATCAGAGCACTAGGGGAAGCAGTTCAGGAAATGCTCTTTGCTCCACTGGCAAGAGAGTGTGGCACACCAGCAAGAAAAAAAGCCCCCATCGAAGGCCATACACTGGTAGCACATTAGTCCCTGATGCTGTAAGGCAATTGCTACCAGAGTACAAGGGGAATAAGTTTAGGAAATGCTTTTCGCCCAACTGGGAAGAGAGCGTGGCACACCAGCAAAAGAAAAAAGCCCCCATCAAAGGCCACACACTAGCAGCACATCAGTCCCTGATGGTCTGGTGGTTAGAATTCGGCGCTCTCACCGCCGCGGCCCGGGTTCGATTCCCGGTCAGGGAACTCTTTAGAGGAGTAGACAAAACCTGCTGTAATTACTGCCAAAAAGAAGCTTATTTCTGTGGGCCCAACCAACACAAAAACACTTCCTACTTCCAGCCAGATTTGAATGAGCGACCTAAGGATTACTGCCTTGCAGACTACATTTCACCTACAGTCCTCCACTCTACCAACTGAGCCATCTAAGGACTGACCACGTGATCAGCTTACCTTCATTTGCCTATATTGGTTGGGCAGGTCAAACGTGTACATTGAGGCAGATTACAAATCACTGTACAGTATTCTAAAGGAGCAGCCATGTTGCTTTGTCCTTTTTAAAAGGTCCTGCAATAGTCCAGCGATGTCCTGGAGATGCCGAGGATTGAACTCGGGGCCTCATACATGCAAAGCATGCGCTCTACCACTGAGCTACATCCCCAAGTGCTGTGGGGTAACTGCTATCAGAGCACTAGGGGAAGCAGTTCAGGAAATGCTCTTTGCTCCACTGGCAAGAGAGTGTGGCACACCAGCAAGAAAAAAAGCCCCCATCGAAGGCCATACACTGGTAGCACATTAGTCCCTGATGCTGTAAGGCAATTGCTACCAGAGTACAAGGGGAATAAGTTTAGGAAATGCTTTTCGCCAACTGGGAAGAGAGCGTGGCACACCAGCAAAAAAAAAAAAAGCCCCCATCAAAGGCCACACACTAGCAGCACATCAGTCCCTGATGGTCTGGTGGTTAGAATTCGGCGCTCTCACCGCCGCGGCCCGGGTTCGATTCCCGGTCAGGGAACTCTTTAGAGGAGTAGACAAAACCTGCTGTAATTACTGCCAAAAAGAAGCTTATTTCTGTGGGCCCAACCAACACAAAAACACTTCCTACTTCCAGCCAGATTTGAATGAGCGACCTAAGGATTACTGCCTTGCAGACTACATTTCACCTACAGTCCTCCACTCTACCAACTGAGCCATCTAAGGACTGATCCCTTGATCAGCTTACCTTCATTTGCCTATATTGGTTGGGCAGGTCAAACGTGTACATTGAGGCAGATTACAAATGACTGTACAGTACTCTAAAAGAGCAGCCATGTTGCTTTGTCCTTTTTAAAAGGTCCTGCAATACTCCAGCGATGTCCTGGAGATGCCGAGGATTGAACTCGGGGCCTCATACATGCAAATCATGCGCTCTACCACTGAGCTACATCCCCAAGTGCTGTGGGGTAACTGCTATCAGAGCACTAGGGGAAGCAGTTCAGGAAATGCTCTTTGCTCCACTGGCAAGAGAGTGTGGCACACCAGCAAGAAAAAAAGCCCCCATCGAAGGCCATACACTGGTAGCACATTAGTCCCTGATGCTGTAAGGCAATTGCTACCAAAGTACAAGGGGAATAAGTTTAGGAAATGCTTTTCGCCCAACTGGGAAGAGAGCGTGGCACACCAGCAAAAGAAAAAAGTCCCCATCAAAGGCCACACACTAGCAGCACATCAGTCCCTGATGGTCTAGTGGTTAGGATTCGGCGTTCTCACCGCCGCGACCCGGGTTCGATTCCCGGTCAGGGAACTCTTTAGAGGAGTAGACAAAACCTGCTGTAATTACTGCCAAAAAGAATCTTATTTCTGAGGGCCCAACCAACACAAAAACACTTCCTGCTTCCAGCCAGATTTGAATGAGCGTCCTAAGGATTACTGCCTTCCAGACTACATTTCACCTACAGTCCTCCACTCTACCAACTGAGCCATCTAAGGACTGACCACGTGATCAGCTTACCTTCATTTGCCTATATTGGTTGGGCAGGTCAAACGTGTACATTGAGGCAGATTACAAATCACTGTACAGTATTCTAAAGGAGCAGCCATGTTGCTTTGTCCTTTTTAAAAGGTCCTGCAATAGTCCAGCGATGTCCTGGAGATGCCGAGGATTGAACTCGGGGCCTCATTCATGCAAAGCATGCGCTCTACCACTGAGCTACATCCCCAAGTGCTGTGGGGCAACTGCTATCAGAGCACTAGGGGAAGGAGTTCAGGAAATGCTCTTTGCTCCACTGGCAAGAGAGTGTTGCACACCAGCAAGAAAAAAAGCCCCCATCGAAGGCCATACACTGGTAGCACATTAGTCCCTGATGCTGTAAGGCAATTGCTACCAAAGTACAAGGGGAATAAGTTTAGGAAATGCTTTTCGCCCAACTGGGAAGAGAGCGTGGCACACCAGCAAAAGAAAAAAGCCCCCATCAAAGGCCACACACTAGCAGCACATCAGTCCCTGATGGTCTAGTGGTTAGGATTCGGCGCTCTCACCGCCGCGGCCCGGGTTCGATTCCCGGGCAGGGAACTCTTTAGAGGAGTAGACAAAACCTGCTGTAATTACTGCCAAAAAGAAGTTTATTTCTGTGGGCCCAACCAACACAAAAACACTTCCTACTTCCAGCCAGATTTGAATGAGCGACCTAAGGATTACTGCCTTGCAGACTACATTTCGCCTACAGTCCTCCACTCTACCAACTGAGCCATCTAAGGACAGACCACTTGATCATCTTACCTTCATTTGTCTATATTGGTTGGGCAGGTCAAACGTGTACATTGAGGCAGATTACAAATGACTGTACAGTACTCTAAAGGAGCAGCCATGTTGCTTTGTCCTTTTTAAAAGGTCCTGCAATAGTCCAGCGATGTCCTGGAGATGCCGAGGATTGAACTCGGGGCCTCATACATGCAAAGCATGCGCTCTACCACTGAGCTACATCCCCAAGTGCTGTGGGGTAACTGCTATCAGAGCACTAGGGGAAGCAGTTCAGGAAATGCTCTTTGCTCCACTGGCAAGAGAGTGTGGCACACCAGCAAGAAAAAAAGCCCCCATCGAAGGCCATACACTGGTAGCACATTAGTCCCTGATGCTGTAAGGCAATTGCTACCAGAGTACAAGGGGAATAAGTTTAGGAAATGCTTTTCGCCCAACTGGTAAGAGAGCGTGGCACACCAGCAAAAAAAAAAAGCCCCCATCAAAGGCCACACACTAGCAGCACATCAGTCCCTGATGGTCTAGTGGTTAGGATTCGGCGCTCTCACCGCCGCGGCCCGGGTTCGATTCCCGGTCAGGGAACTCTTTAGAGGAGTAGACAAAACCTGCTGTAATTACTGCCAAAAAGAAGCTTATTTCTGTGGGCCCAACCAACACAAAAACACTTCCTACTTCCAGCCAGATTTGAATGAGCGACCTAAGGATTACTGCCTTGCAGACTACATTTCACCTACAGTCCTCCACTCTACCAACTGAGCCATCTAAGGACTGAACACTTGATCAGCTTACCTTCATTTGCCTATATTGGTTGGGCAGGTCAAACGTGTACATTGAGGCAGATTACAAATGACTGTACAGTACTCTAAAAGAGCAGCCATGTTGCTTTGTCCTTTTTAAAAGGTCCTGCAATACTCCAGCGATGTCCTGGAGATGCCGAGGTTTGAACTCGGGGCCTCATACATGCAAAGCATGCGCTCTACCACTGAGCTACATCCCCAAGTGCTGTGGGGTAACTGCTATCAGAGCACTAGGGGAAGCAGTTCAGGAAATGCTCTTTGCTCCACTGGCAAGAGAGTGTGGCACACCAGCAAGAAAAAAAGCCCCCATCGAAGGCCATACACTGGTAGCACATTAGTCCCTGATGCTGTAAGGCAATTGCTACCAGAGTACAAGGGGAATAAGTTTAGGAAATGCTTTTCGCCCAACTGGTAAGAGAGCGTGGCACACCAGCAAAAAAAAAAAGCCCCCATCAAAGGCCACACACTAGCAGCACATCAGTCCCTGATGGTCTAGTGGTTAGGATTCGGCGCTCTCACCGCCGCGGCCCGGGTTCGATTCCCGGTCAGGGAACTCTTTAGAGGAGTAGACAAAACCTGCTGTAATTACTGCCAAAAAGAAGCTTATTTCTGTGGGCCCAACCAACACAAAAACACTTCCTACTTCCAGCCAGATTTGAATGAGCGACCTAAGGATTACTGCCTTGCAGACTACATTTCACCTACAGTCCTCCACTCTACCAACTGAGCCATCTAAGGACTGAACACTTGAACAGCTTACCTTCATTTGCCTATATTGGTTGGGCAGGTCAAACGTGTACATTGAGGCAGATTACAAATGACTGTACAGTACTCTAAAGGAGCAGCCATGTTGCTTTGTCCTTTTTAAAAGGTCCTGCAATAGTCCAGCGATGTCCTGGAGATGCCGAGGTTTGAACTCGGGGCCTCATACATGCAAAGCATGCGCTCTACCACTGAGCTACATCCCCAAGTGCTGTGGGGCAACTGCTATCAGAGCACTAGGGGAAGGAGTTCAGGAAATGCTCTTTGCTCCACTGGCAAGAGAGTGTTGCACACCAGCAAGAAAAAAAGCCCCCATCGAAGGCCATACACTGGTAGCACATTAGTCCCTGATGCTGTAAGGCAATTGCTACCAAAGTACAAGGGGAATAAGTTTAGGAAATGCTTTTCGCCCAACTGGGAAGAGAGCGTGGCACACCAGCAAAAGAAAAAAGCCCCCATCAAAGGCCACACACTAGCAGCACATCAGTCCCTGATGGTCTAGTGGTTAGGATTCGGCGCTCTCACCGCCGCGGCCCGGGTTCGATTCCCGGGCAGGGAACTCTTTAGAGGAGTAGACAAAACCTGCTGTAATTACTGCCAAAAAGAAGTTTATTTCTGTGGGCCCAACCAACACAAAAACACTTCCTACTTCCAGCCAGATTTGAATGAGCGACCTAAGGATTACTGCCTTGCAGACTACATTTCGCCTACAGTCCTCCACTCTACCAACTGAGCCATCTAAGGACAGACCACTTGATCATCTTACCTTCATTTGTCTATATTGGTTGGGCAGGTCAAACGTGTACATTGAGGCAGATTACAAATGACTGTACAGTACTCTAAAGGAGCAGCCATGTTGCTTTGTCCTTTTTAAAAGGTCCTGCAATAGTCCAGCGATGTCCTGGAGATGCCGAGGATTGAACTCGGGGCCTCATACATGCAAAGCATGCGCTCTACCACTGAGCTACATCCCCAAGTGCTGTGGGGTAACTGCTATCAGAGCACTAGGGGAAGCAGTTCAGGAAATGCTCTTTGCTCCACTGGCAAGAGAGTGTGGCACACCAGCAAGAAAAAAAGCCCCCATCGAAGGCCATACACTGGTAGCACATTAGTCCCTGATGCTGTAAGGCAATTGCTACCAGAGTACAAGGGGAATAAGTTTAGGAAATGCTTTTCGCCCAACTGGTAAGAGAGCGTGGCACACCAGCAAAAAAAAAAAGCCCCCATCAAAGGCCACACACTAGCAGCACATCAGTCCCTGATGGTCTAGTGGTTAGGATTCGGCGCTCTCACCGCCGCGGCCCGGGTTCGATTCCCGGTCAGGGAACTCTTTAGAGGAGTAGACAAAACCTGCTGTAATTACTGCCAAAAAGAAGCTTATTTCTGTGGGCCCAACCAACACAAAAACACTTCCTACTTCCAGCCAGATTTGAATGAGCGACCTAAGGATTACTGCCTTGCAGACTACATTTCACCTACAGTCCTCCACTCTACCAACTGAGCCATCTAAGGACTGAACACTTGAACAGCTTACCTTCATTTGCCTATATTGGTTGGGCAGGTCAAACGTACATTGAGGCAGATTACAAATGACTGTACAGTACTCTAAAGGAGCAGCCATGTTGCTTTGTCCTTTTTAAAAGGTCCTGCAATAGTCCAGCGTTGTCCTGGAGATGCCGAGGTTTGAACTCGGGGCCTCATACATGCAAAGCATGCGCTCTACCACTGAGCTACATCCCCAAGTGCTGTGGGGTAACTGCTATCAGAGCACTAGGGGAAGCAGTTCAGGAAATGCTCTTTGCTCCACTGGCAAGAGAGTGTGGCACACCAGCAAGAAAAAAAGCCCCCATCGAAGGCCATACACTGGTAGCACATTAGTCCCTGATGCTGTAAGGCAATTGCTACCAGAGTACAAGGGGAATAAGTTTAGGAAATGCTTTTCGCCCAACTGGGAAGAGAGCGTGGCACACCAGCAAAAGAAAAAAGCCCCCATCAAAGGCCACACACTAGCAGCACATCAGTCCCTGATGGTCTGGTGGTTAGAATTCGGCGCTCTCACCGCCGCGGCCCGGGTTCGATTCCCGGTCAGGGAACTCTTTAGAGGAGTAGACAAAACCTGCTGTAATTACTGCCAAAAAGAAGCTTATTTCTGTGGGCCCAACCAACACAAAAACACTTCCTACTTCCAGCCAGATTTGAATGAGCGACCTAAGGATTACTGCCTTGCAGACTACATTTCACCTACAGTCCTCCACTCTACCAACTGAGCCATCTAAGGACTGATCACTTGATCAGCTTACCTTCATTTGCCTATATTGGTTGGGCAGGTCAAACGTGTACATTGAGGCAGATTACAAATGACTGTACAGTACTCTAAAAGAGCAGCCATGTTGCTTTGTCCTTTTTAAAAGGTCCTGCAATACTCCAGCGATGTCCTGGAGATGCCGAGGATTGAACTCGGGGCCTCATACATGCAAAGCATGCGCTCTACCACTGAGCTACATCCCCAAGTGCTGTGGGGTAACTGCTATCAGAGCACTAGGGGAAGCAGTTCAGGAAATGCTCTTTGCTCCACTGGCAAGAGAGTGTGGCACACCAGCAAGAAAAAAAGCCCCCATCGAAGGCCATACACTGGTAGCACATTAGTCCCTGATGCTGTAAGGCAATTGCTACCAGAGTACAAGGGGAATAAGTTTAGGAAATGCTTTTCGCCCAACTGGTAAGAGAGCGTGGCACACCAGCAAAAAAAAAAAGCCCCCATCAAAGGCCACACACTAGCAGCACATCAGTCCCTGATGGTCTAGTGGTTAGGATTCGGCGCTCTCACCGCTGCGGCCCGGGTTCGATTCCCGGTCAGGGAACTCTTTAGAGGAGTAGACAAAACCTGCTGTAATTACTGCCAAAAAGAAGCTTATTTCTGTGGGCCCAACCAACACAAAAACACTTCCTACTTCCAGCCAGATTTGAATGAGCGACCTAAGGATTACTGCCTTGCAGACTACATTTCACCTACAGTCCTCCACTCTACCAACTGAGCCATCTAAGGACTGAACACTTGAACAGCTTACCTTCATTTGCCTATATTGGTTGGGCAGGTCAAACGTGTACATTGAGGCAGATTACAAATGACTGTACAGTACTCTAAAGGAGCAGCCATGTTGCTTTGTCCTTTTTAAAAGGTCCTGCAATAGTCCAGCGATGTCCTGGAGATGCCGAGGTTTGAACTCGGGGCCTCATACATGCAAAGCATGCGCTCTACCACTGAGCTACATCCCCAAGTGCTGTGGGGTAACTGCTATCAGAGCACTAGGGGAAGCAGTTCAGGAAATGCTCTTTGCTCCACTGGCAAGAGAGTGTGGCACACCAGCAAGAAAAAAAGCCCCCATCGAAGGCCATACACTGGTAGCACATTAGTCCCTGATGCTGTAAGGCAATTGCTACCAGAGTACAAGGGGAATAAGTTTAGGAAATGCTTTTCGCCCAACTGGTAAGAGAGCGTGGCACACCAGCAAAAAAAAAAAGCCCCCATCAAAGGCCACACACTAGCAGCACATCAGTCCCTGATGGTCTAGTGGTTAGGATTCGGCGCTCTCACCGCCGTGGCCCGGGTTCGATTCCCGGTCAGGGAACTCTTTAGAGGAGTAGACAAAACCTGCTGTAATTTCTGCCAAAAAGAAGCTTATTTCTGTGGGCCCAACCAACACAAAAACACTTCCTACTTCCAGCCAGATTTGAATGAGCGACCTAAGGATTACTGCCTTGCAGACTACATTTCTACCAACTGAGCCATCTAAGGACTGAACACTTGAACAGCTTACCTTCATTTGCCTATATTGGTTGGGCAGGTCAAACGTGTACATTGAGGCAGATTACAAATGACTGTACAGTACTCTAAAGGAGCAGCCATGTTGCTTTGTCCTTTTTAAAAGGTCCTGCAATAGTCCAGCTATGTCCTGGAGATGCCGAGGTTTGAACTCGGGGCCTCATACATGCAAAGCATGCGCTCTACCACTGAGCTACATCCCCAAGTGCTGTGGGGCAACTGCTATCAGAGCACTAGGGGAAGGAGTTCAGGAAATGCTCTTTGCTCCACTGGCAAGAGAGTGTGGCACACCAGCAAGAAAAAAAGCCCCCATCGAAGGCCATACACTGGTAGCACATTAGTCCCTGATGCTGTAAGGCAATTGCTACCAGAGTACAAGGGGAATAAGTTTAGGAAATGCTTTTCGCCCAACTGGTAAGAGAGCGTGGCACGCCAGCAAAAAAAAAAGCCCCCATCAAAGGCCACACACTAGCAGCACATCAGTCCCTGATGGTCTAGTGGTTAGGATTCGGCGCTCTCACCGCCGCGGCCCGGGTTCGATTCCCGGTCAGGGAACTCTTTAGAGGAGTAGACAAAACCTGCTGTAATTACTGCCAAAAAGAATCTTATTTCTGAGGGCCCAACCAACACAAAAACACTTCCTGCTTCCAGCCAGATTTGAATGAGCGACCTAAGGATTACTGCCTTCCAGACTACATTTCACCTACAGTCCTCCACTCTACCAACTGAGCCATCTAAGGACTGACCACGTGATCAGCTTACCTTCATTTGCCTATATTGGTTGGGCAGGTCAAACGTGTACATTGAGGCAGATTACAAATCACTGTACAGTATTCTAAAGGAGCAGCCATGTTGCTTTGTCCTTTTTAAAAGGTCCTGCAATAGTCCAGCGATGTCCTGGAGATGCCGAGGATTGAACTCGGGGCCTCATACATGCAAAGCATGCGCTCTACCACTGAGCTACATCCCCAAGTGCTGTGGGGCAACTGCTATCAGAGCACTAGGGGAAGGAGTTCAGGAAATGCTCTTTGCTCCACTGGCAAGAGAGTGTTGCACACCAGCAAGAAAAAAAGCCCCCATCGAAGGCCATACACTGGTAGCACATTAGTCCCTGATGCTGTAAGGCAATTGCTACCAAAGTACAAGGGGAATAAGTTTAGGAAATGCTTTTCGCCCAACTGGGAAGAGAGCGTGGCACACCAGCAAAAGAAAAAAGCCCCCATCAAAGGCCACACACTAGCAGCACATCAGTCCCTGATGGTCTAGTGGTTAGGATTCGGCGCTCTCACCGCCGCGGCCCGGGTTCGATTCCCGGGCAGGGAACTCTTTAGAGGAGTAGACAAAACCTGCTGTAATTACTGCCAAAAAGAAGTTTATTTCTGTGGGCCCAACCAACACAAAAACACTTCCTACTTCCAGCCAGATTTGAATGAGCGACCTAAGGATTACTGCCTTGCAGACTACATTTCGCCTACAGTCCTCCACTCTACCAACTGAGCCATCTAAGGACAGACCACTTGATCATCTTACCTTCATTTGTCTATATTGGTTGGGCAGGTCAAACGTGTACATTGAGGCAGATTACAAATGACTGTACAGTACTCTAAAGGAGCAGCCATGTTGCTTTGTCCTTTTTAAAAGGTCCTGCAATAGTCCAGCGATGTCCTGGAGATGCCGAGGATTGAACTCGGGGCCTCATACATGCAAAGCATGCGCTCTACCACTGAGCTACATCCCCAAGTGCTGTGGGGTAACTGCTATCAGAGCACTAGGGGAAGCAGTTCAGGAAATGCTCTTTGCTCCACTGGCAAGAGAGTGTGGCACACCAGCAAGAAAAAAAGCCCCCATCGAAGGCCATACACTGGTAGCACATTAGTCCCTGATGCTGTAAGGCAATTGCTACCAGAGTACAAGGGGAATAAGTTTAGGAAATGCTTTTCGCCAACTGGGAAGAGAGCGTGGCACACCAGCAAAAAAAAAAAAAGCCCCCATCAAAGGCCACACACTAGCAGCACATCAGTCCCTGATGGTCTGGTGGTTAGAATTCGGCGCTCTCACCGCCGCGGCCCGGGTTCGATTCCCGGTCAGGGAACTCTTTAGAGGAGTAGACAAAACCTGCTGTAATTACTGCCAAAAAGAAGCTTATTTCTGTGGGCCCAACCAACACAAAAACACTTCCTACTTCCAGCCAGATTTGAATGAGCGACCTAAGGATTACTGCCTTGCAGACTACATTTCATCTACAGTCCTCCACTCTACCAACTGAGCCATCTAAGGACTGATCCCTTGATCAGCTTACCTTCATTTGCCTATATTGGTTGGGCAGGTCAAACGTGTACATTGAGGCAGATTACAAATGACTGTACAGTACTCTAAAAGAGCAGCCATGTTGCTTTGTCCTTTTTAAAAGGTCCTGCAATACTCCAGCGATGTCCTGGAGATGCCGAGGATTGAACTCGGGGCCTCATACATGCAAAGCATGCGCTCTACCACTGAGCTACATCCCCAAGTGCTGTGGGGTAACTGCTATCAGAGCACTAGGGGAAGCAGTTCAGGAAATGCTCTTTGCTCCACTGGCAAGAGAGTGTGGCACACCAGCAAGAAAAAAAGCCCCCATCGAAGGCCATACACTGGTAGCACATTAGTCCCTGATGCTGTAAGGCAATTGCTACCAGAGTACAAGGGGAATAAGTTTAGGAAATGCTTTTCGCCCAACTGGTAAGAGAGCGTGGCACGCCAGCAAAAAAAAAAGCCCCCATCAAAGGCCACACACTAGCAGCACATCAGTCCCTGATGGTCTAGTGGTTAGGATTCGGCGCTCTCACCGCCGCGGCCCGGGTTCGATTCCCGGTCAGGGAACTCTTTAGAGGAGTAGACAAAACCTGCTGTAATTACTGCCAAAAAGAATCTTATTTCTGAGGGCCCAACCAACACAAAAACACTTCCTGCTTCCAGCCAGATTTGAATGAGCGACCTAAGGATTACTGCCTTCCAGACTACATTTCACCTACAGTCCTCCACTCTACCAACTGAGCCATCTAAGGACTGACCACGTGATCAGCTTACCTTCATTTGCCTATATTGGTTGGGCAGGTCAAACGTGTACATTGAGGCAGATTACAAATCACTGTACAGTATTCTAAAGGAGCAGCCATGTTGCTTTGTCCTTTTTAAAAGGTCCTGCAATAGTCCAGCGATGTCCTGGAGATGCCGAGGATTGAACTCGGGGCCTCATACATGCAAAGCATGCGCTCTACCACTGAGCTACATCCCCAAGTGCTGTGGGGCAACTGCTATCAGAGCACTAGGGGAAGGAGTTCAGGAAATGCTCTTTGCTCCACTGGCAAGAGAGTGTTGCACACCAGCAAGAAAAAAAGCCCCCATCGAAGGCCATACACTGGTAGCACATTAGTCCCTGATGCTGTAAGGCAATTGCTACCAGAGTACAAGGGGAATAAGTTTAGGAAATGCTTTTCGCCCAACTGGTAAGAGAGCGTGGCACGCCAGCAAAAAAAAAAGCCCCCATCAAAGGCCATACACTGGTAGCACATTAGTCCCTGATGCTGTAAGGCAATTGCTACCAGAGTACAAGGGGAATAAGTTTAGGAAATGCTTTTCGCCAACTGGGAAGAGAGCGTGGCACACCAGCAAAAAAAAAAAAAGCCCCCATCAAAGGCCACACACTAGCAGCACATCAGTCCCTGATGGTGTGGTGGTTAGAATTCGGCGCTCTCACCGCCGCGGCCCGGGTTCGATTCCCGGTCAGGGAACTCTTTAGAGGAGTAGACAAAACCTGCTGTAATTACTGCCAAAAAGAAGCTTATTTCTGTGGGCCCAACCAACACAAAAACACTTCCTACTTCCAGCCAGATTTGAATGAGCGACCTAAGGATTACTGCCTTGCAGACTACATTTCACCTACAGTCCTCCACTCTACCAACTGAGCCATCTAAGGACTGATCCCTAGATCAGCTTACCTTCATTTGCCTATATTGGTTGGGCAGGTCAAACGTGTACATTGAGGCAGATTACAAATGACTGTACAGTACTCTAAAAGAGCAGCCATGTTGCTTTGTCCTTTTTAAAAGGTCCTGCAATACTCCAGCGATGTCCTGGAGATGCCGAGGATTGAACTCGGGGCCTCATACATGCAAAGCATGCGCTCTACCACTGAGCTACATCCCCAAGTGCTGTGGGGTAACTGCTATCAGAGCACTAGGGGAAGCAGTTCAGGAAATGCTCTTTGCTCCACTGGCAAGAGAGTGTGGCACACCAGCAAGAAAAAAAGCCCCCATCGAAGGCCATACACTGGTAGCACATTAGTCCCTGATGCTGTAAGGCAATTGCTACCAGAGTACAAGGGGAATAAGTTTAGGAAATGCTTTTCGCCCAACTGGTAAGAGAGCGTGGCACGCCAGCAAAAAAAAAAGCCCCCATCAAAGGCCACACACTAGCAGCACATCAGTCCCTGATGGTCTAGTGGTTAGGATTCGGCGCTCTCACCGCCGCGGCCCGGGTTCGATTCCCGGTCAGGGAACTCTTTAGAGGAGTAGACAAAACCTGCTGTAATTACTGCCAAAAAGAATCTTATTTCTGAGGGCCCAACCAACACAAAAACACTTCCTGCTTCCAGCCAGATTTGAATGAGCGACCTAAGGATTACTGCCTTCCAGACTACATTTCACCTACAGTCCTCCACTCTACCAACTGAGCCATCTAAGGACTGACCACGTGATCAGCTTACCTTCATTTGCCTATATTGGTTGGGCAGGTCAAACGTGTACATTGAGGCAGATTACAAATCACTGTACAGTATTCTAAAGGAGCAGCCATGTTGCTTTGTCCTTTTTAAAAGGTCCTGCAATAGTCCAGCGATGTCCTGGAGATGCCGAGGATTGAACTCGGGGCCTCATACATGCAAAGCATGCGCTCTACCACTGAGCTACATCCCCAAGTGCTGTGGCGCAACTGCTATCAGAGCACTAGGAGGAGTTCAGGAAATGCTCTTTGCTCCACTGGCAAGAGAGTGTTGCACACCAGCAAGAAAAAAAGCCCCCATCGAAGGCCATACACTGGTAGCACATTAGTCCCTGATGCTGTAAGGCAATTGCTACCAAAGTACAAGGGGAATAAGTTTAGGAAATGCTTTTCGCCCAACTGGGAAGAGAGCGTGGCACACCAGCAAAAGAAAAAAGCCCCCATCAAAGGCCACACACTAGCAGCACGTCAGTCCCTGATGGTCTAGTGGTTAGGATTCGGCTCTCTCACCGCCGCGTCCCGGGTTCGATTCCCGGGCAGGGAACTCTTTAGAGGAGTAGACAAAACCTGCTGTAATTACTGCCAAAAAGAAGCTTATTTCTGTGGGCCCAACCAACACAAAAACACTTCCTGCTTCGAAACAGATTTGAATGAGCGACCTAAGGATTACTGCCTTGCAGACTACATTTCACCTACAGTCCTCCACTCTACCAACTGAGCCATCTAAGGACTGACCACTTGATCAGCTTTCCTTCATTTGCCTATATTGGTTGGGCAGGTCAAACGTGTACATTGAGGCAGATTACAAATGACTGTACAGTACTCTAAAGGAGCAGCCATGTTGCTTTGTCCTTTTTAAAAGGTCCTGCAATAGTCCAGCGATGTCCTGGAGATGCCGAGGATTGAACTCGGGGCCTCATACATGCAAAGCATGCGCTCTACCACTGAGCTACATCCCCAAGTGCTGTGGCGCAACTGCTATCAGAGCACTAGGAGAAGGAGTTCAGGAAATGCTCTTTGCTCCACTGGCAAGAGAGTGTTGCACACCAGCAAGAAAAAAAGCCCCCATCGAAGGCCATACACTGGTAGCACATTAGTCCCTGATGCTGTAAGGCAATTGCTACCAGAGTACAAGGGGAATAAGTTTAGGAAATGCTTTTCGCCCAACTGGGAAGAGAGCGTGGCACACCAGCAAAAGAAAAAAGCCCCCATCAAAGGCCACACACTAGCAGCACGTCAGTCCCTGATGGTCTAGTGGTTAGGATTCGGCGCTCTCACCGCCGCGGCCCGGGTTCGTTTCCCGGGCAGGGAACTCTTTAGAGGAGTAGACAAAACCTGCTGTAATTACTGCCAAAAAGAAGCTTATTTCTGTGGGCCCAATCAACACAAAAACAATTCCTGCTTCCAGCCAGATTTGAATGAGCGACCTAAGGATTACTGCCTTGCAGACTACATTTCACCTACAGTCCTCCACTCTACCAACTGAGCCATCTCAGGACTGACCACTTGATCAGCTTACCTTCATTTGCCTATATTGGTTGGGCAGGTCAAAAGTGTACATTGAGGCAGATTACAAATGACTGTACAGTGCTCTAAAGGAGCAGCCATGTTGCTTTGTCCTTTTTAAAAGGTCCTGCAATAGTGCAGCGATGTCCTGGAGATGCCGAGGTTTGAACTCGGGGCCTCATACATGCAAAGCATGCGCTCTACCACTGAGCTACATCCCCAAGTGCTGTGGGGCAACTGCTATCAGAGCACTAGGGGAAGGAGTTCAGGAAATGCTCTTTGCTCCACTGGCAAGAGAGTGTTGCACACCAGCAAGAAAAAAAGCCCCCATCGAAGGCCATACACTGGTAGCACATTAGTCCCTGATGCTGTAAGGCAATTGCTACCAAAGTACAAGGGGAATAAGTTTAGGAAATGCTTTTCGCCCAACTGGGAAGAGAGCGTGGCACACCAGCAAAAGAAAAAAGCCCCCATCAAAGGCCACACACTAGCAGCACGTCAGTCCCTGATGGTCTAGTGGTTAGGATTCGGCGCTCTCACCGCCGCGGCCCGGGTCCGTTTCCCGGGCAGGGAACTCTTTAGAGGAGTAGACAAAACCTGCTGTAATTACTGCCAAAAAGAAGCTTATTTCTGTGGGCCCAATCAACACAAAAACAATTCCTGCTTCCAGCCAGATTTGAATGAGCGACCTAAGGATTACTGCCTTGCAGACTACATTTCACCTACAGTCCTCCACTGTACCAACTAAGCCATCTCAGGACTGACCACTTGATCAGCTTGCCTATATTGGTTGGGCAGGTCAAAAGTGTACATTGAGGCGGATTACAAATTACTGTACAGTGCTCTAAAGGAGCAGCCATGTTGCTTTGTCCTTTTTAAAAGGTCCTGCAATAGTGCAGCGATGTCCTGGAGATGCCGAGGTTTGAACTCGGGGCCTCATACATGCAAAGCATGCGCTCTACCACTGAGCTACATCCCCAAGTGCTGTGGGGCAATTGCTATCAGAGCACTAGGGGAAGAACTTCAGGAAATGCTCTTTGCTCCACTGGCAAGAGAGTGTGGCACACCAGCAAGAAAAAAAGCCCCCATCGAAGGCCATACTTTGGTAGCACATTAGTCCCTGATGCTGTAAGGCAATTGCTACCAAAGTACAAGGGGAATAAGTTTAGGAAATGCTTTTCGCCCAACTGGGAAGAGAGCGTGGCACACCAGCAAAAGAAAAAAGCCCCCATCAAAGGCCACACACTAGCAGCACGTCAGTCCCTGATGGTCTAGTGGTTAGGATTCGGCGCTCTCACCGCCGCGGCCCGGGGTTCGTTTCCCGGGCAGGGAACTCTTTAGAGGAGTAGACAAAACCTGCTGTAATTACTGCCAAAAAGAAGCTTATTTCTGTGGGCCCAATCAACACAAAAACAATTCCTGCTTCCAGCCAGATTTGAATGAGCGACCTAAGGATTACTGCCTTGCAGACTACATTTCACCTACAGTCCTCCACTCTACCAACTGAGCCATCTAAGGACTGACCACTTGATCAGCTTACCTTCATTTGCCTATATTGGTTGGGCAGGTCAAAAGTGTACATTGAGGCAGATTACAAATGACTGTACAGTGCTCTAAAGGAGCAGCCATGTTGCTTTGTCCTTTTTAAAAGGTCCTGCAATAATGCAGCGATGTCCTGGAGATGCCGAGGTTTGAACTCGGGGCCTCATACATGCAAAGCATGCGCTCTACCACTGAGCTACATCCCCAAGTGCTGTGGGGCAATTGCTATCAGAGCACTAGGGGAAGAACTTCAGGAAATGCTCTTTGCTCCACTGGCAAGAGAGTGTGGCACACCAGCAAGAAAAAAAGCCCCCATCGAAGGCCATACTTTGGTAGCACATTAGTCCCTGATGCTGTAAGGCAATTGCTACCAGAGTACAAGGGGAATAAGTTTAGGAAATGCTTTTCGCCAAACTGGGAAGAGAGCGTGGCACACCAGCAAAAGAAAAAAGCCCCCATCAAAGGCCACACACTAGCAGCACATCAGTCCCTGATGGTCTAGTGGTTAGGATTCGGCGCTCTCACCGCCGCGGCCCGGGTTCGATTCCCGGTCAGGGAACTCTTTGGAGGAGTAGACAAAACCTGCTGTAGTTACTGCTAAAAAGAAGCTTATTTCTGTGGGCACAACCAACACAAAAACACTTCCTACTTCCAGCCAGATTTGAATGGGCGACCTAAGGATTACTGCCTTGCAGACTACATTTCACCTACAGTCCTCCACTCTACCAACTGAGCCATCTAAGGACTGACCACTTGATCAGCTTACCTTCATTTGCCTATATTGGTTGGGCAGGTCAAACGTGTACATTGAGGCAGATTACAAATGACTGTACAGTACTCTAAAGGAGCAGCCATGTTGCTTTGTCCTTTTTAAAAGGTCCTGCAATAGTCCAGCGATGTCCTGGAGATGCCGAGGATTGAACTCGGGGCCTCATACATGCAAAGCATGCGCTCTACCACTGAGGTACATCCCCAAGTGCTGTGGGGCAACTGCTATCAGAGCACTAGGGGAAGAAGTTCAGGAAATGCTCTTTGCTCCACTGGCAAGAGAGTGTGGCACACCAGCAAGAAAAAAAGCCTCCGTCGAAGGCCATACACTGGTAGCACATTAGTCCCTGATGCTGTAAGGCAATTGCTACCAGAGTACAAGGG
This sequence comes from Borostomias antarcticus, assembly GCF_949987555.1. Taxonomy (NCBI): domain Eukaryota; kingdom Metazoa; phylum Chordata; class Actinopteri; order Stomiiformes; family Stomiidae; genus Borostomias; species Borostomias antarcticus. The sequence goes on from NC_140253.1 coordinate 21,147,584, forward strand.
GAATAAGTTTAGGAAATGCTTTTCACCCAACTGGGAAGAGAGCGTGGCACACCAGCAAAAGAAAAAAGCCCCCATCAAAGGCCACACACTAGCAGCACATCAGTCCCTGATGGTCTAGTGGTTAGGATTCGGTGCTCTCACCGCCGCGGCCCGGGTTCGATTCCCGGTCAGGGAACTCTGTAGAGGAGTAGACAAAACCTGCTGTAATTACTGCTAAAAAGAAGCTTATTTCTGTGGGCCCAACCAACACAAAAACACTTCCTACTTCCAGCCAGATTTGAATGAGCGACCTAAGGATTACTGCCTTGCAGACTACATTTCACTTACAGTCCTCCACTCTACCAACTGAGCCATCTAAGGACTGACCACTTAATCAGCTTACCTTCATTTGCCTATATTGGTTGGGCAGGTCAAACGTGTACATTGAGGCAGATTACAAATGACTGTACAGTACTCTAAAGGAGCAGCCATGTTGCTTTGTCCATTTTAAAAGGTCCTGCAATAGTCCAGCGATGTCCTGGAGATGCCGAGGATTGAACTCGGGGCCTCATACATGCAAAGCATGCACTCTACCACTGAGCTACATCCCCAAGTGCTGTGGGGCAACTGCTATCAGAGCACTAGGGGAAGAAGTTCAGGAAATACTCTTTGCTCCACTGGCAAGAGAGTGTGGCACACCAGCAAGAAAAAAAGCCCCCATCGAAGGCCATACACTGGTAGCACATTAGTCCCTGATGCTGTAAGGCAATTGCTACCAGAGTACAAGGGGAATAAGTTGAGGAAATGCTTTTCGCCCAACTGGGAAGAGACCGTGGCACACCAGCAAAAGAAAAAAGTCCCCATCAAAGGCCACACACTAGCAGCACATCAGTCCCTGATGGTCTAGTGGTTAGGATTCGGCGCTCTCACCGCCGCGGCCCGGGTTCGATTCCCGGTCAGGGAACTCTTTGGAGGAGTAGACAAAACCTGCTGTAGTTACTGCTAAAAAGAAGCTTATTTCTGTGGGCACAACCAACACAAAAACACTTCCTACTTCCAGCCAGATTTGAATGGGCGACCTAAGGATTACTGCCTTGCAGACTACATTTCACCTACAGTCCTCCACTCTACCAACTGAGCCATCTAAGGACTGACCACTTGATCATCTTACCTTCATTTGCCTATATTGGTTGGGCAGGTCAAACGTGTACATTGAGGCAGATTACAAATGACTGTACAGTACTCTAAAGGAGCAGCCATGTTGCTTTGTCCTTTTTAAAAGGTCCTGCAATAGTCCAGCGATGTCCTGGAGATGCCGAGGATTGAACTCGGGGCCTCATACATGCAAAGCATGCGCTCTACCACTGAGGTACATCCCCAAGTGCTGTGGGGCAACTGCTATCAGAGCACTAGGGGAAGAAGTTCAGGAAATGCTCTTTGCTCCACTGGCAAGAGAGTGTGGCACACCAGCAAGAAAAAAAGCCTCCGTCGAAGGCCATACACTGGTAGCACATTAGTCCCTGATGCTGTAAGGCAATTGCTACCAGAGTACAAGGGGAATAAGTTTAGGAAATGCTTTTCACCCAACTGGGAAGAGAGCGTGGCACACCAGCAAAAGAAAAAAGCCCCCATCAAAGGCCACACACTAGCAGCACATCAGTCCCTGATGGTCTAGTGGTTAGGATTCGGCGCTCTCACCGCTGCGGCCCGGGTTCGATTCTCGGTCAGGGAACTCTGTAGAGGAGTAGACAAAACCTGCTGTAATTACTGCTAAAAAGAAGCTTATTTCTGTGGGCCCAACCAACACAAAAACACTTCCTACTTCCAGCCAGATTTGAATGAGCGACCTAAGGATTACTGCCTTGCAGACTACATTTCACTTACAGTCCTCCACTCTACCAACTGAGCCATCTAAGGACTGACCACTTGATCAGCTTACCTTCATTTGCCTATATTGGTTGGGCAGGTCAAACGTGTACATTGAGGCAGATTACAAATGACTGTACAGTACTCTAAAGGAGCAGCCATGTTGCTTTGTCCATTTTAAAAGGTCCTGCAATAGTCCAGCGATGTCCTGGAGATGCCGAGGATTGAACTCGGGGCCTCATACATGCAAAGCATGCACTCTACCACTGAGCTACATCCCCAAGTGCTGTGGGGCAACTGCTATCAGAGCACTAGGGGAAGAAGTTCAGGAAATGCTCTTTGCTCCACTGGCAAGAGAGTGTGGCACACCAGCAAGAAAAAAAGCCCCCATCGAAGGCCATACACTGGTAGCACATTAGTCCCTGATGCTGTAAGGCAATTGCTACCAGAGTACAAGGGGAATAAGTTGAGGAAATGCTTTTCGCCCAACTGGGAAGAGAGCGTGGCACACCAGCAAAAGAAAAAAGCCCCCATCAAAGGCCACCCACTAGCAGCACATCAGTCCCTGATGGTCTAGTGGTTAGGATTCGGCGCTCTCACCGCCGTGGCCCGGGTTCGATTCCCGGTCAGGGAACTCTTTAGAGGAGTAGACAAAACCTGCTGTAATTACTGCTAAGACGAAGCTTATTTCTGTGGGCCCAACCAACACAAAAACACTTCCTACTTCCAGCCAGATTTGAATGAGCGACCTAAGGATTATTGCCTTGCAGACTACATTTCACCTACAGTCCTCCACTCTACCAACTGAGCCATCTAAGGACTGACCACTTGATAAGCTTACCTTCATTTGCCTATATTGGTTGGGCAGGTCAAACGTGTACATTGAGGCAGATTACAAATGACTGTACAGTACTCTAAAGGAGCAGCCATGTTGCTTTGTCCTTTTTAAAAGGTCCTGCAATAGTCCAGCGATGTCCTGGAGATGCCGAGGATTGAACTCGGGGCCTCATACATGCAAAGCATGCACTCTACCACTGAGCTACATCCCCAAGTGCTGTGGGGCAACTGCTATCAGAGCACTAGGGGAAGAAGTTCAGGAAATGCTCTTTGCTCCACTGGCAAGAGAGTGTGGCACACCAGCAAGAAAAAAAGCCCCCATCGAAGGCCATACACTGGTAGCACATTAGTCCCTGATGCTGTAAGGCAATTGCTACCAGAGTACAAGGGGAATAAGTTGAGGAAATGCTTTTCGCCCAACTGGGAAGAGAGCGTGGCACACCAGCAAAAGAAAAAAGCCCCCATCAAAGGCCACCCACTAGCAGCACATCAGTCCCTGATGGTCTAGTGGTTAGGATTCGGCGCTCTCACCGCCGTGGCCCGGGTTCGATTCCCGGTCAGGGAACTCTTTAGAGGAGTAGACAAAACCTGCTGTAATTACTGCTAAGACGAAGCTTATTTCTGTGGGCCCAACCAACACAAAAACACTTCCTACTTCCAGCCAGATTTGAATGAGCGACCTAAGGATTATTGCCTTGCAGACTACATTTCACCTACAGTCCTCCACTCTACCAACTGAGCCATCTAAGGACTGACCACTTGATAAGCTTACCTTCATTTGCCTATATTGGTTGGGCAGGTCAAACGTGTACATTGAGGCAGATTACAAATGACTGTACAGTACTCTAAAGGAGCAGCCATGTTGCTTTGTCCTTTTTAAAAGGTCCTGCAATAGTCCAGCGATGTCGATGTTTGAACTCGGGGTCTCATACATGCAAAGCATGCGCTCTACCACTGAGCTACATCCCCAAGTGCTGTGGGGCAACTGCTATCAGAGCACTAGGGGAAGAGGTTCAGGAAATGCTCTTTGCTCCACTGGCAAGAGAGTGTGGCACACCAGCAAGAAAAAAAGCCCCCGTCGAAGGCCATACACTGGTAGCACATTAGTCCCTGATGCTGTAAGGCAATTGCTACCAGAGTACAAGGGGAATAAGTTTAGGAAATGCTTTTCGCCCAACTGGGAAGAGAGCGTGGCACACCAGCAAAAGAAAAAAGCCCCCATCAAAGGCCACACACTAGCAACACATCAGTCCCTGATGGTCTAGTGGTTAGGATTCGGCGCTCTCACTGCTGCGGCCCGGGTTCGTTTCCCGGGCAGGGAACTCTTTAGAGGAGTAGACAAAACCTGCTGTAATTACTGCCAAAAAGAAGCTTATTTCTGTGGGCCCAACCAACACAAAAACACTTCCTACTTCCAGCCAGATTTGAATGAGCGACCTAAGGATTACTGCCTTGCAGACTACATTTCACCTACAGTCCTCCACTCTACCAACTGAGCCATCTAAGGACTGACCACTTGATCAGCTTACTTTGATTTGCCTATATTGGTTGGGCAGGTCAAACGTGTACATTGAGGCAAATTACAAATGACTGTACAGTACTCTAAAGGAGCAGCCATGTTGCTTTGTCCTTTTTAAAAGGTCCTACAATAGTCCAGCGATGTCGAGGATTGAACTCGGGGTCTCATACATGCAAAGCATTGCCACTGAGCTACATCCCCAAGAACTCTACCACTGAGCTACATCCCCAAGTGCTGTGGGGTAATTGCTATCAGAGCACTAGGGGAAGAAGTTCAGGAAATGCTCTTTGCTCCACTGGCAAGAGAGTGTGGCACACCAGCAAGAAAAAAAAGCCCCCATCGAAGGCCATACACTGGTAGCACATTAGTCCCTGATGCTGTAAGGCAATTGCTACCAGAGTACAAGGGGAATAAGTTCAGGAAATGCTTTTTGCCCAACTGGGAAGAGAGCGTGGCACACCAGCAAAAGAAAAAAGCCCCCATCAAAGGCCACACACTAGCAGCACATCAGTCCCTGGTGGTCTAGTGGTTAGCATTAGGGAAATGAATTGGAAAGTGTAGGTAATTGATTGAAACTGTAAGTTTGATTTTAAACAAACTGATAGGTTATGGCAATTTTCTGAATGGATGAGCGTCATCTTGAAGCTAATATCTTTCAGAGTAATACCCATTGATGCAGTAGAATGTAACATTTGCCTCTCTGGGAAGCGACAGAAAATGCTTGCCTCTCTGGGAAGCCACATTGAGTTTTGTCCTGTTATGAGTCAAAATTGACAGAACCCTTGAATTCCAGTGTACCAAGGGATGATGAACCCAAAGGTATTAGCTCAGAGATGACATACACTGATTTTTGTGTTGAAACAATGTATACTTTGACTGCAATGCAGCTTGCAGTTTCAAAACAATTGCTTACAATTTCCAGTCAATGACCATGTTAACTATAACTTGGCAGGACAATTATACAGGCTAGACATTATGAGTTTGGTGGTTCTCTGAGTGTCTCTGAACATTCTGTCTCTGTGTCAGTCTGTGTCTGTCTGTGTTTGTATGTATGTGTGTGTGTCTATGTGTATGTCTGTGTGTTTGTGTATGTGTGTGTATGTCTCTGTCTCTCTGTCCCTCTGTCTGACTCTATGTTTGGTGTGAATGAAATTCAAGTCTCACCAGTGTTTTGTTTTCCTACTTGACTGTTGTTCTAACTTTGTAGTTCGTTCCTCTAGAATTAGTCTGTTACAACTACAAATTGTTCCTGTGTGACATCACTTCCCTGTCCTCTTCATCCTGAAACTATGTCACTTCCTTTTTCACATTATAAACTATCGCTTTCATTCCCCAGTCACTCACTCTTGCCTGGATTCACTTCCTGTGCTTGAGTCCTTTTTGCAAATCGTAACATAGAATAAACTTCTTGTCTTTGTTTGAAACCAGCTTGACTGACCACTGATGAATCTCGTTGTCTTTTATTATTGTCCTTGATTAGCTCTGCGTTGTTTTTAATTTCAATAAAAGACCAAATCTCACACAATACCACACAGTCCAGTGTCTCCTTTTCAGGTGTATTCCAAATGAATCTCTCCAACACGGGATTTGAGCCTCGAGCAAAAGCAATTTATTACAGAAGGTTTGACATACAAAAGACGATGGCATGGCCTAATGTACAGTACAGTTGACCTCTCTGTATGCTGTCTGGACCCAAATCAAAACATTGGTCTCGTTGCAACGTTCTTATGTGGTTTGAGTGTCCCCCCCCTTCCTCGTCTCTTCTCCGATAAGACTGTCTCTGGTCTCTTCTGCGGCCTTGTTTTGTCCCATTAACCTACGCCGCCTCGGCGCCCAGGCCTTTATCTCTATCCACAACAATGGTGTTTGGCACAGAGTGTACCAGCCATGGAATGTATTTATCTCATAAGTCTATGGAAGAGGGACACCGTTGCTTACCGAAAACTCAAGCCGACAGCCATACTCAGAGGTCAATCATCATAATTAGGAAATAGCTAACAGGATCATAGGCATTTCTCTGAAAATCACCAATATTGAACAATCCCTCCTAAGATTATACGTGAACACGCAGAATCATAATGATCAAGAGAAATGTTGACTTCCAAAACATAAACCTGAACAGCCATTATGCAGAAAGAAAAAGAATAACTGAACAGAAAAGCGTGCTTAAGATAAACAGATGAACAGTTACATAAAAGGAGAACCAAGATGGTGCCAGTATGTTTGGCCTGCCGTCGGCCGCGTCTACTCAGTTTTGTGTTTGTCATTGCTCTGTTTTTAAATGTTTGCTGTCGGGATGTTTCGGCTCTATTTGCCTACGATCGTCAAACTTTACAAAGCATCCGAGTTTCTGATTCGATGCAAATGTTTTTTAGAGCTGACATGCGAGATCAGAATGCCCCCCCCCCTGTTAGCAGGTATTCCTGCTTACCTGCGCCGGTCACCTGGTGCCTCTCCCCGGATCAAACGCCGGAGGAGACGGGGAAAGCGGAGTGGTGTTCTGGTGAAAGTCAAGGCTCTCCTGTCGTCGTCTTGTCTGGATAATCCGCGACTCATGCGTGGGGGATATTGTTATTCCTCTACTGTCAGGCGATCGCTGCAGATCAAGAGGCCATGGGTGCGGATTGACGTGCACAGCCCGAATGCCCTCGGACTTACGGTGCGGCCTGGCCCGCTGATGACAGCGCCCACTCCACGCGCTGGGCCGGCTGCTTCTGGCTGGTGTAGCCGAACAACAGGACCGCTGTCCGGGCAGGTGAGAGCCCGTGCTGATGGGGTTGTCCCCAATAACCTGCGCCCAGTAAGATTGGCTGCGACCAGTCTGACTCCCAACTTGATCTTGTCCATGGCTTTGATTAATGCCAGGTCATTGGGGAATAAGACGTTCCAACTAAATGACTTTTTCACTTCCCGTGGGCTTGATTTTATGTTCCTGACCGAGACTTGGTTACAGGTTGGTGAGTCTATACCATTCTCTGAACTCCTCCCTCCCGACTGTACGTATCTCAGCACCCCTCGGACCACTGGGAAAGGTGGTGGGTTTGCGTGTGTTTTCAAGTCCAGCTTTCATTGTCGGCAGATTCCATCTGTCATTAACTCGAGCTTTGAGCTGCAACTCTTTGAACTAAACGCGTCTCCCCCTCTGCTGAGTGCAATTGTATATCGCCCACCTAAATACAACAAGGATTTTATCCAGGAGTTCGAGAGTTTTCTGTCTGGAACCATGGTGGATTATGATCATGTTATGATTTCGGGTGATATGAACATCCATGTCTGCTGTGAATCCAGTCCTCTGGCCAAAGACTTCCTGGCTCTGACTATTTCCTTCAGCCTCACTCAGTGGGTCTCGGGACCGACGCATAATAAAGGCCACACGCTGGACCTGGTGTTATCGCATGGCCTTACTGTCTGTGTAAATGAAATTTGTGATAACGCCTGTATTTCTGATCACATGCCTGTTCTATTCACTGCTGTTGTCCCATGCGCTGTTGCCCCCTCACGTGCTCCTGTGCGCCGTTTTCGAGTGATAAACTCGGACTCTCAGCGCTTTTCTCGGCAGCTGTCGATGGCTCTACCCTCTCGAATGTGGATGGCCTTGGTGCGCTCAGTGTGGACGAGCTCATGGCGCTGTTTAGTTCCACTTGCACCTCTATACTGGACTCTGTCGCCCCCTTGAGGAGTAGAAGTCCCAAGACACGCTCTCAACCGTGGATTACTGACTCTATCCGTGCGCTCAGACGCTCTTGTAGGCGTGCTGAGAGAAAGTGGAAAAAGGACAAGCTACATGTTTCGTTCGGGATTCTGCAGGACTGTGTAATGGAGTTTCAGAGAGCTGTGAAGGCAGCCAAAACCGGGTACATTTCCAACCTTGTCTCCAATAACATTGGGAGACCCAAGGTTCTCTTTGACACTCTGGACTCTCTCGTCAACCCTCGGGATACTGCCCCGATTGTACCGTCATCTGCTCTCTGTAATGATTTTCTTAATTACTTTGTTGAGAAAATCGTGTCTCTTCGGTCCGCACCCCCCATTGCTGCCCCTGATCCCTCTGCCTCATCCTCGTGCCCAGCTAGTCTCAATGAGTTTAAACTCATATCTCTGACATCACTGTCTGACGTTGTCCACGAGCTGCGGCCTACAAACTGCCCCTCCGACAGTGTTCCCTCTCGCCTTTTTAAAGATGCGTTTGATTCAGTGGGCTCTTTTATTCTTACTCTGGTCCATGCATGTTTTAGTTTTGGAGTCTTTCCAGCCTCCTTTAAACATGCTATAGTGCAGCCACTAATCAAAAAGCCTAGTCTTGACCAAAATGTTCTCTCTAATTTTAGGCCCATCTCTAAACTGCCTTTTTTGTCCAAAGTACTGGAAAAGATTGTTTCCATTCAGTTGCACTCTTTTTTAGCGATGAATGATGTGTATGAGAAGTTCCAGTCTGGTTTTATAATTGCTCATAGCACTGAAACGGCTCTCTTAAGGATTTTTTATGATATTATTCTTACTGTCGACTCTGGGTGTGCTGCTATCCTGGTTACACTAGATCTGACCGCGGCCTTTGACACTGTGGACCACAAGACCCTTCTTACCCGCCTTGAACAGTGTGCTGGCATTAAAGGTGCTGCTCTCATGTTCCTACAGTCTTACCTGACTGATAGGAGCTTCTCTGTCCAGCTGGGTGAGTTCTCCTCTAGTGTGGCCCCCCTCACCTGCGGTGTCCCCCAAGGATCCATCTTAGGCCCTTTATTATTTTCTTTATATATGCTGCCCCTGGGTTCCATTCTACGGAAACACAATGTGTCTTTCCACTGTTATGCTGACGATGTCCAACTGTACCTCCCCCTGAAATGTAACTGTAAGGATTCCTTTAAGCCTGTAACATCTGCGCTAAATGACATCAAGACCTGGATGGACTTAAACTTCCTTAGTCTGAATGATGGGAAGACCGAGGTTATTTTGTTTGGTCATAAAGACAGCCATGTTAGCAACCTAGGGCCCCTCGCTGCCAAGAATCGCTCTTTTATTAAAAGTCTTGGTGTCACTTTTGATACTGGTTTTAATTTTGAGCGACAAATTGGCTCTGTGGTTAAAGGCTCTATTTTTCCAGCTGAGGCTCTTATCCAAACTGAAACCGTACCTCTCTCTTAAGGACCTGGAGACAGTCATCCATGCTTTTATTTCTTCAAGATTGGACTACTGTAATGCCTTGTATGTGGGCCTTGACCAGCGGTCACTGAGGCGCCTGCAATTGGTCCAGAATGCTGCTGCGCGCCTCCTGACTGGAACCAAGAAGCGGGACCACATCACACCTGTGCTGGCCTCCCTCCACTGGCTTCCTGTTCACTTCAGGATTGATTTTAAAATCTTAATGTTTATTTTTAAGGCTCTACATGGTTTGGCCCCCCACTATCTGGCTGAACTGATTCAAGTTCGGGCGACATCTAGAACCCTGAGGTCCTCCTCCGAGACTCTTTTAATAGTCCCTAGATCGAGACCAAGGGTGACCGAGCTTTTGCGGTGGCTGGCCCAAAGCTCTGGAACAGCCTCCCTCCACACATTAGACACGCACAGAACCTAGGGCTCTTTAAGTCTCAGCTTAAAACGCACTTGTTTTCACTGGCTTTTGAGGCCTGATAGCCTACATCCCCTGTCCTGTTTTGTGTCCTGTCCTTTTATTGTTCTGTGATTATGTGCACTTTATTCTGTTTTTTGTTTTAGTTTATTTTATATATTGTACAGCACTTTGGTGCAACTTCGGTTGATTTTAAACGTGCTTTATAAATAAAGTTGACCTTGACCTTAATATCCCAATCGTTGCTTCCCCTAGCAAGATTACAATTTCAAAGGAAAACAAAATAACTATCTATTAGGTTACTTCATGTATGAACCTAACATCCATACAGGTACGCCCTATATAGAATAGCTTCACATGTGTCCCATAGAACCTTCTTACAGAAAACCTGTGAGCACTGGATCTCATCTCCAGTCTACTGACGTGCGAACGTGTCCTCCCTCCGGAACATGCCCTGCTAAGGATACAGCAAGATGTGTGAACAAGTGTCGCTAGCTGCTGTAAGAAAGATATGAGCGGATTGCCCTGCAACCAACCAAACAGATCTGTGAAATGAGACACCTCGCCTATGTGTAGCGAATTAGTCATGGGTCTGATCTGTTCAATCTGGTTCTGCAACGGGAGTTGATTATCCGCAATGGTGAAACAGCATGTCCGCCTTAATTTCTTACACTGCCTTCCGCATGCTAAACATCTCCTCAGTAATCAAACCCTAAGCATCAGTTGTTCTGTTGGACAACGTCCCAAATGCCACTGCAAGTTTCTCAATGTCCGTCACTAATAATTCGACCCCCATGCTAGGCGCGAAAAAGAAAAGCAAACTATCTTTCTAGACCCCATGTGAGTGAGGATGCCATCCACAACCCCCGCCCTAGTCTCTCTCCTAGTACGGCGGATTTCAGAATGTTGAATCGGTCTTTCTCCCACTATCCCTTTAACCTCCTACCGCTGAGTCCTGCAATCCTGATGGGTAACCAGCCCTGGCAAGGTAAACCCCAAACAAACAGGAACCCGTCCAGTTCCTTGGTAAGACCGTCCAGAGTGGAATCTAACCATCATCTGAACAATCCCTCTTTCTAATTCAGCGTCTGCTACTTCCCTGGAACAGTTGATGTATCGTAGCATTAAAGTAGAGTTAAAGGGGTGTGCCATTTGAGGCACTCCGCTCGCTTGGGAGTCTGGCATCTGCCTACACACAAACATGATGACACATTCTTGACTGACGTAGCTACCTCATAAGCCCAATTTCAAAGCAAGGTTTTCCACGGCTGACGGTGTTGGTCTAACCATGGAAAGCCACAGGATGATAAGACACAAACCCTTCATGATAGCAACTTGAAACCCCCCAAATCTAGTCTGTGAGTTCGAATCGACGTGTCTTCTCCCTGAGAGACGTTCTTTAATTGCTGTGTGTATCTCTGCTGTGAAAGGAAAATTACTCCAAATCCGAGCGTCCCCGGCCCAGAGAAATAGAACCTTTTTAACAAAATACACTTCACAATACCCCCGTCACCGTTTCATGAGTATATCTCAAGTGCAACCTGTAATTTTTATTCACAGAATGACAATGACCCACACCCTCCACGTCCTGTCACTGACCAGCAAGCTGTGAATGGAAGATGTGGTTATTGTGTGGTGTGAAAGTTCAAATGTCCTGTCTTGGTCTGTCGACATCTCCACCCGGAGTAGTGTAGTCTTCCCTGTTGAGCTCCAGCACACGTTGATCACCCGTGTCCCAAGTTAACCCGGAAGTCCTTCTCTCCAACTCCACCTGTTAGCACAGAAAAACACAAGAAAACTGCGACAGTATCATTCATTCCACAACTCTGATTGTGATAGCATATCTCTCACTCACTCTCTCTCACTCAGACCAGATCTAGAGATTATGGTTTCACAAAATCCTTAGTTTCATTATCCTATTTCTAGAAGAGCCCCCCTCCACTCCAGACTGTGACCTTCCGGGAAGGTCAGTTTTAAGCCTGCCTGCGGTCTTAACACCCATTCTCCTGTCCCTTTAGCAGCGCTACAGTCATCCGAGCAGTGGGCACAGGTATAGAGCATTATGTCGTAATTCTCTAAGTTGTCGTCTTCATCCCGAGTCGACCCCCACCGCTAGACGGATGGTTCTTTAGCTCAAGGACTCTGCTCGAACAACAGCTGCCACGACTGTCCCTAGTTTTGGGGTGCTAAGCCTGGACGCTATTCTACCCAGATGTTTTTAAGTCTGGAGTGGTTGGCTCTGCAATTTATCCAATTCAACGAAGGTGTGTTTGCTTTGAGGTGTACTCAGTCTAATCTGTGTCTGGTGGTGCTACCACCTTGCATTGACTAGCTTGGCTCCAGTCGGGTTTCCCTACCACCTTAACTGCTGTGTGGGTGATGAGCCAGGTCTGATAAGGCTCCTCCCACTTCGCATCTAATTTCTCTTCTTTGAAAACTCCTTTATCATTATGTACTGGCCTGGGATTAAAGCCTGTCCCCCCTCGGGGATCTCGCTCCATACTGCCAGCACCTGTTTGTGGGCCCTGGCCACAGCCATGCTCAATTACTCACAGTAACCACTCAACACCTCACTAGTGAGATGAACATCTGCCTGCCACAGATGACCTCGAAAGGGCTAAGGCCCATCTCCTGATTGTGTTGCTCGAATGGAGCAAAGCACGAGACTCAAAGCGTCAGGCCAAATCACGCCCTCCTGATGACTTTGTGAGTCTCCCCTTGATGACACGGTTCATTCTTTCAGTCTGAGTCCACTACTCTGAGGATGATAAGAACAGTGAAGTGAATCTGTGTTGTAGAAAAGGGAGCAACCGTTGTGGTGCAACCAATTTCTGACCTTGTCGCCATACTCGTCTGAGTCCATTTCTGCCCCATTCTCCATCCATGTCCACACCTCCCCCCCTCTCAGTCTCTACCTGCATCACCTTGTGGTCAGTGACAGTATCAATCTGATACGGGGGTGCAGGTTGGGCTGAGGACAAATGGGCTTGTATGGTATCTCTGTCACGAGCTGTCTGTTCTGCTGCTTGGTCAACCAGAGTGTTACCTTGACTCAAAATCCATGAGAGTGTCCTTAATCAGTGTCACCTTTTGGAAGGCTGATGGCCTCCATGAGCTCCCTAACCAGCTCTCCCTTCTTAATGGGCGTCCCTAAATGCTGACAGGAAACCTCTCTGTTTCCAAAGTTCTCCAAAGTCATGCCATGTGCATACCGACTGACTACATGGATGTTTGCAGTCTTGCCCTTTAAGTGGAAAGTGATGGGAGACATTTTGCGTAGGTGATTACGCAACGCCTGATGATAGGTGTTTGGGAAGCTGTGTAAACCAAATTGGCGTTCAAGTGAACTGATCATAGGCGTAGTTTTAGGTATGGACGCTATGGACATGTCCATACCAAAGCCACGGAAACACGAATTGTCCCTACCAAAAATAATACAGAGTGAAAACTGTAGTTTTTAATTACCATTCACAACTTGCGAAAGCAAAACGGTTGGGAATTAAGGCCTGGTTGACAGCTGCGTTCAGCAAGCTATCCAATCAACAACGTACAGTAGCCTACTTTCCCCCCCTCGCCTCTGTGACCCAGCGAGTGCCTGCCTCGCGAGCTCAGCAGCTCACAGCACATCGAGCATCGACTGTCGGCAACAGCGGGAATTTTGATTATGCAGAAGTAAGATTGAAGTTATTGAACAATAGGGAATACAATATGTTGACCGACAATTATTATTTTTTTGTATCAATGATAATAGTTTAGTTTGCGTCCTACTAAATGCCTATGTAAACTGTAATGTTAGTGCTAGCTGGTGGTGCAGCTAGTCAGAGCTGTACGTATTAGCTATAACGTTAGGTCTTGTAAACGTTGGCTGAGGCAGAGATAAGGTGCTGTAATGTTGTCATAACAGTTGTCTTTAGCTAGTAATAAATCAGTTTTGGTATAACCGTTGCAAACTCCTAGGTTTGAGCAATGACTAGCTATGTTCACTCGCCCACTGAATTGCATAACAGGCTAAACAAACGAGACGAGACGTCTGGTTTATTTATGCAATTCAGTCCAAGTCCAGCGTAATTATGTTCATATTTCATATGCTACACAGAATAGGCTGTAGGCTACACGGAAAAGAGTGTTTCATGTCTGCAAGTAGTTTGATATTGTCAATCATTTCCTTTTTATGACCAGAAAAAATAAGACAAAAATGGACATTAGAATTTTTTTGGTCAAAGCAGCAGAAAGGCAGGACTTGGAGAGGCAGGCGGGAGATGCATCAGGGTTACAGGTGAGATTATAGTCTGACTCAACAGACGTAGGTTTTGTGGATAAACCTTGTCATTCGTTGTCACATTGCCCAATCAGTGGCGACGGAAATTAATCTGATTCGGCCACCACCCAGATTCATTCCAGACTACGTGAAACAACAACAACCTATTGTGTCCCTACCAAAGATCAAATCAACCCTACGCCCCTGGAACTGATATTGATCTCCATCAATATTGAAAGCTGTCCCTGGTTGCACCTCTTCTGCAAGAGGGACGCTAAGCCTTGTGTCATGTTGATGACTGAAACCCATTGGTGTTCAGGTTTCAAGGCACTGAAAATGGTGGACCGGTCTCCACCAGGGGCTCTATCTTATCCCCATACTCATTGGCCACTCTGTAGTTCACACATAGGCACCATTCACCTGAAAGTTTCAACACAGGCCACGCTGGGCTTTTGGAGGCCCTGTGAGTTTCTTCAGAAACCTTCTATCACTTCTGTCTCTTGCCCAGATTGGCAACTCTGCTAAGTCAGGTTTGTTTACCCAACTCCGACTCCATTTAACTTTCCCTTGTGGGAACTGAGGGGATGAATCTATCTGTTAACACCTCAAGGCCCAGTAGGGGTAATCCTACCGGTCCCACACACACAGAGGTTGTGAGAGACACAGATCCCAATTCCGGCAGGAATGGCCTGGTTTTTCTCACCCAAAATAGCCTTGCTCTCTCACCATGGTGTCGGTTCCCTCCAGACAGCGATGAGGATTGACGGTAGCCACCCCCCCCCCCCCTCGCATCGAGGAGGAACTCTACATGTTTTGGCTTCCGTTCAAGGTGGTTGTTACACCCAGGCCTTCTGGCTTTTGTAACAGAGCGGCCTTGGCCACGGAGCGGCATCAGCTTCTGAATAATGGGGGAGCCGTGTGAGGGTGAAAGCTGTTCTCTGAGCTTCTGCTCCCACAAAGATGACAGCGTTCTCGTTTGTCATCCCTAGCTCTGAATGGGATCTGTGGAGCTCTGGCTTTCTCCTCTACTCTCTTGACCTTGGTGGTGATTGCTTTAGTTAGAGTGTCACTGACCAACGGGTGACTGGCCTGAGCCATGTTCACATCACCTACATCGCATGGATATTTTACACTAGCCGACCAGCATTCTAGATTGCCATCTGCACCGTCAGTAACACTCCCCAGTCGTAGGGGGCGCCAGTTCGAAACAGCTGGTGGGAGTGTTACATCTACAGTACGATCCCTCCTCTGTTTCCTGAGCTTGTGAGGAGGGGGCGAAAAAACTCGGGCTCCTCCTTTAACCTCTCATCATTTCTGTCCTCATCTGACGGCATTGTCAGCCCTGCCCCCCTCAGTGGGACGGGCTCACTTTGGTAAGATGAGACAGACCTCCGACCGTCATTGACGGTGTTCTATCTCCTCCTCCTCCCCTCCCTAAGCCTACTCTGCTCTCGCTGATAGTCAAGCGACTGGCTTACTGTAGTCTGGCTCTGTGGCTGTGTAAGGGAGGGGCTGAGTCGGGAGCGAGAAGGAACGGCTCCAGCACTCCGCTGGAGCAGATAAGGTCTTGGTTCACACAGTATGATTTTATCACAGTGACCTAACCAAACCGCTTCCCTAGACTGTATATATACATGTACATCTAGAATCCATGTGCGACAATACACATACATCACAAACCCATCCAAAACCCCGGTCTTTCACGGGGGCCTTCTCAAGGACTGGCCAATCCTTAGAAGTGAAATACCCTCCACTGATCTCTCGCGTGGGCGGGCACCCCAGGGTGATAACCCTGCTGGTCTTCCTTAAGAAAGTCTTAAGGGCCTTATATACCTGTTCACAGTTTTTCATGTGGTAGGCACTCCATGATGTCTAATATCCTGCTGGTCTTCCTTAAGAAACATCTTAAGGGCCTTATATACCTGTTCACAGTTTTTCATGTGGTAGGCACCTCAGGATGTATCTTCTTCTTTCGTGTAACGTCAGAGGTCCAACTCGGTGTCGTGTAGCCATGCCAGCATCTCGGGTCCTAGGTCAAAGAGGCTGGCTTCCGAGGGTGGTCTGTACAAGGGCAAGTGGTGATTATATGCTCGGCTGTCTGTTCAGGGTCACCGCACTCGCATGCCGCACTGTCTGCCAGGCCCCACTTCTTCATCGATGTTTTAAAACGACCAACCCCAGTTCGCAGGCGGTTCAGTGTGGTCCATTGCCGGCGTGGTAGGTCGTCTCCTCCTATGGCACCACCTCCCGGGTCCCAGATGGAGTGATGGACGCGGGAGGGCCCTGCTGACTGCCACTCCTGCTTCCAAGCTGCTGCCAGCCAAGCATCTCTGGAGATGTCCTCAGAGGTGGAATTGAGCATCTCTTGCGCTGCCTTGTTGTAGGGGTGGCGGGATTTGAGTCTGCTTGGAGGAGCCGCTGTTGTTGTGGTGTTGTGCAGGATGTGCCACTCATATATTTTTGCTTTCCTGGCCAGGGCGAGGGTGGCAGCCTCCCGTCGGAGGCCGGCCGGGGCTATTCCCGTGAGGACTGGCAAGGAAAGCAAAAAGATATGAGTGGCACATCCTGCACAACACCACAACAACAGCGGCTCCTCCAAGCAGACTCACTGGGGTAGGCTTCAGGCATCCAGTTATTATTCGGAGGGCACTGTTTATAGCCACGTCAACTTTGCTTGTATGAGGGCTTCTGCACCAGACTGGGGCGCAGTATACCGCTGCAGAGAAGACCAGAGCTTGGGTCGATATTCGCAGAGTCTAAGCGGACGCTCCCAAGGTTATTCCCGCAAGGCGGCGGATTAGCGCAACCCTAGATGTAACTTTGGCCTTGACTTCTTCTAGATGTTGTCTGAAGGTCAGGGTCCGGTCCAGACGCACACTGAGGTACTTCGGAGCTTGCTTGACCTCCAGGCGTTTGTTGTCGACACGCACCTCCAGTTCCCTCTTTGCTTCTCTGGTGCTTAGATGGTATGCTGCTGCGACTGTCTTTCCGATGCTGAGCTGTAGACGCCACCTTCGAAGGTATGCTACCAGAATGCCCATATCTTTGTTAAGGCCATCTTCCATCGCCTTCCACGTTGGACGTCTCAGCATGATGGCAAGATCGTCTGCATAGCCGTACTTTCTGGATGTTGTGTCAGGACTGACCCCTGCGGAACCCCGTTCCTCAGTCTTCTGAGTCTACTGCTCTGGCCACTGCTGGTCTGGAGGACGAAGCTGCGGTTGGAAAGTGTCTCCATGATGAACTTCACCATGTGCCGGTCTGGAATTATCCTCAACAGCTTCAGGTGGAGACCACGGTGCCACACGGTGTCGTATGCGGCAGTCAGATCCAGGTACACTACCCCAGCTTTCTCGTTGTCCTGGAAGCTGTCCTCGATGTCCTGAGCGAGTAGTGTTACCTGGTCTGCTGTTGATCTTCCACGACGGAAACCAGCTTGTTCCCGTGGGAGCTGTGAGTCAACCACTGGCTCGATGTGGCTATGGATCATCCTCTCCAAGATTTTAAATGGGACACAGAGCAGCGAGATGGGCCGGTATGATTTGGGGTCTTCCGCAGGTTTATTTGGCTTTGGCAGAGCTATGACGGAGGCACGGCGCCAAGTCTTTGGGAGCTTTAACCTCTGGTAGCACGATGTGAAGAAAGCACAGAGCCAGCGAGATGTTGTGTGCTCTGGTGGATGACGAACTCCGGGTGGATGTTGTCACAGCCTGGAGATTTTCCTGGCTTGAGTTTACTCATGGCCTCACTGAGTTCCTCTTCCGTAGGATGTATAATATCCTGCTGGTACTTGAAGGCAATTCCCTGTCTCCCACAGGCTGTCCTTAAAGGTTTACACATAGATAAGTGGTCTACTTCACATAACAAAACAATGCACGCACCTTGGCAGATACCTTGGCATTACAAACATAAGACATGTAGCTACATATAGACATACATTTACATCCAGCACTGGTTTTGTTTTACGTGTTGAGAGACTATGTGAGGTATAGTTGAGATTTACTGATTTGTTCTTTATGATCGGGATATCGAGCCCACTCACTCAGTTGGGTCTGATTGTCTGTCCGGGGTCGTTCAGGTCACAGCATGACTGCCTGCCGTCTCCCGTGGCTGTCGCTGTCTGTTTTGGCTGAAGACCAGTCTTGGACTTTCTCAGGGTTCGATGTCCGATCCGGGTCACGCCGCACCAATTGATAAATCTCGTTGTCTTTTATTATTGTCCTTGATTAGCTCTGCGTTGTGTTTTTAATTTCAATAAAAGACGGCCCCAATCTCACACAATACCACACAGTCCAGTGTCTCCTTTTCAGGTGTATTCCAAATGAATCTCTCCAACACGGGATTTGAGCCTCGAGCAAAAGCGATTTATTACAGAAGGTTTGACATACAAAAGACGATGGCATGGCCTAACTCTAATAAGTTGACCTCTCTGTATGCTGTCTGGACCCAAATCAAAACATTGGTCTCGTTGCAACGTTCTTATGTGGTTTGAGTGTGCCCCCCCTTCCTCGTCTCTTCTCCGTTAAGTGTCTCTGGTCTCTTCTGTGGCCTTGTTTTGTCCCATTAACCTACGCCACCTCGGCGCCCAGGCCTTTATCTCTATCCACAACAATGGTGTTTGGCACAGAGTGTACCAGCCATGGAATGTCTTTATCTCATAAGTCTATGGAAGAGGGACACCGTTGCTTACCGAAAACTCAAGCCGACAGCCATACTCAGAGGTCAATCATCATAATTAGGAAATAGCTAACAGGATCATATTAAAAGGCATTTCTCTGAAAATCACCAATATTCAACACCACTCAGCGTATTCTTTGAAATCTAAACTAAGATTTTTATTTTACAATTTGGTGACATGAATGTGTTTTGTGGCGACTGCTTGATTTCGGCATGTTTGGGCCGACCACACGAACGCATGGTGGTCTTTCTCGAGGACACGGGACCTCAACCTCGGGGATGCTATCGTAGCTGGTAGGATGTTACCCCGAGGCCCTGGTCGGTCTGGAACTTGCTGAAATCTGGTACGTCGTTTGAATCTAGTTTATAGTGGTCCCTTTATTTGCTCAGCTGTGATAACTTAGACAATAGGTTTTATTCGCGCCGGTTGTTGCAAACGTGTGTCCTGGTTGTTGCTTAAGCCGACTGTTGAGCCGCATGCCCGCTTAAAAACCTGTATATAACTTAACCAGGGTTGAGTTTTTGTTAGTGAAGCATTTACACCGTTACAGTGCTTAATGGTGAAGTACTAAACAGCGTTCATACTCTCGAAAAGCCTTCTCTTTTGAATTTTTGGTTTGGGAACCGCGTTGTGGGGGTTGCGGCGACTCGATGACGCTTTGTTATCTGAGGCTTGTTGTTTTTGTTTTTCTACTCCTGTTGTGAAGAGCACAACACGGAGATGTTACACTTCGAGAACTTTAAAGGTGATTTGCTATTTGTTAAGTGAAGGCCTTGTTTTGTTTCGTTTTGTTTGTTGACTTGGATGTGTGTGTGTTCGTGGTAGACGGTGTCTTTCTTCGGCAGGTAGGCTACATTTGGCTGTTTGCTGCGCCCTGCGTCTTTTGTGTTTTATGTGAAGCTGAGCTTTCTGTCTGTAGGATCCATTGTATGTTTGAGTATACACCAAGGTAGATCTGTATTTGTTGATCTTGTATTGGGATTTGAGGTCCTGTTTTGTTTTTACTGTTAAACCCATGTTTATGCTGGGTGTTTTGTTTTATGCTGGTTTTGGTTTGTGTACGTTTCTGTTATTAATTTTCATGCTGGCTACTATTCTTGATCTGCTCTGACTAGCTATCCTCTATGCTAGCTTTTTGTTATTTTGTTCTGCTCCAAGCTAGCTATCTTTTCTGTTAGCCAGGGACGTGCACAGATAGACACGAGGTGGTGCTAGAGCACCTGCCCTTTGCTCTCTGGACAAGGCAAGTGCCCTTTAGAAAGTTACCTTATTTTTTTTTATTTTTTTTTATTTTTTACAGTGTAGGCCTACTGTATGTGGCCCATGGTGACATCAATCAATTCTCGATTAAAAGCGTGTAATAATGCCCCAAAATGCGTCGTAATTTTGCCAGACCCCCACACCCGCGGCACACCCGTGCCCCTCCCCCTCTTCCTTTGTCAACGGTAAACGTGAAAAGCGGACACAAACGGAGGCGTGCTGCAGCAGCACTGCACACAGCACACACATCTCCTCTCTGCCCTTTCCCCATCCAGAGTGCCCGAGTGATGACAGCTAACCAGCCAGGTAACACATAAACGAAAAGAGTGTAGCCTATTGCTTGCCCCCTAAGCCTCAGTTGCCAAACTATAACTTGCATTTATTTGTCTCTGTTGTGAAGTAGGCCTAAGTCTCATGTTACAGCGCCAAACAGCTGAGCCTAAATTAGCCGACTGCCCACTGCGTAACAAGCTAGCTAGTCATAATCAATTAATGGATTTAACATAATGATGACCACTACATGACCAATGTCGGTAGAATTTGTTGTTGGTATACTTAAGCTGAAGATTTAATATTATGTAGTAACCTTAGGGCTGCCAAGACACACGCGTTTCTCACGCTCACACTTCACAATTCTCACGCGGAGAAATGAGCAACCCCTACATTCTACAGGCCCGTAGCCAGGGGTGGATCGAATGAATCGAACAGGGCAAAGGCCCCCCCCCTCGGGAAACAACTAGCGCGACAATCAAAAATCTCTGTGAGCCCCCCCACCCCGTCAACAACTCGCACGACAATCAAAATATATATTATATTATTATTATTATTATTATATACAGATATAGATTATCTGTCAGCACCCCCATCAACATCTCGCCACGCAAGATGCCCTCATTTTTCACCGAGCACCTGCCCCCCAAAATGTCTGTGCACGCCACTGCTGTTAGCTATGTTTTTCGTTGTTCTATTGTTTCAATGCTAGCTTCCACGTGCTAGCTAGTTCATCCACATGTTGGCTAGTCCACATGTTAGTCCTTTCTTCTAACTTTGTGCACACGTGTTTGACTTCCGGTTTTGCTGCTTGTGTGAAGAAAAAAAAAGTGAGAGACTTCCTGTTTTCCCTCGTGGTCCACCATTTTGTGGGTCTGCAATTTTGTTCTGCTACTTTCTTGGCTAGTCTCCTGAGTCTGCCATTTTGTTGAACAAGGGAAGAAGAAAAAAATATAACAGGAAAAAAAAAAAAAAAACTCTCAGCACAGCAGTGATTGGTTGAGTGAACGTGTTTAGTCTTATTTGTTATAATTTTTACGAATTGTTTTAATCTCCATTTTGTACTCATGGGGTTTTATTTTCTTTATTTTAAACAATGGAATGCAGTGCTGTTTCTGTGACAGCTTGATCATTTTGAATTGACTAGAATAGAGTAGAAATCAAAGACTGCCATATGATTGGTTTTATCTTGCTGCATGGGAAAGCTGCTCATTAGATCTGGAACTAGGGGCGTCAGAAATGCCTTCATCAAAGAAAGTCTGTTACTCTGCTGCAGCTCACACCACCTCAGGCGTCACAGTTAGGGTTAGGGTTATTCCCCTGGTGTTTACTCTCCTGTTGACCATATGCTTGCCATATCCCTTGTGTCACCTCCCTTTAGAGCCCCCTTCCCTCAAACCTCTTTGGTTCTCAAGCTTTGCCCCCTCCAGGTTATGACACCCCTTCCTCCCTGACCTCTTCCAAGCCGTACTCTCCTGCTGTCTCGCCCCCAAATGGTGGCCCTTACTCACACCTGCGTCACCTGCTCTCTCCGTTCCTGCTCATAACTCACAAGATGACCGTCCAGGTTATGCTAGAACTGCTGGCTCTGTTGATCATCTGTTTACTGAGTTTGATAAGCTGCTCTTGCCAATGATCAGATTTGCAGAGCGTTCTGGTCTACTCAATGGACAATGTGAGGCCAAGGACGGAAGAGAATTTCGAAGAAGACCTGGTGTTAACCACAAGGGTGATGAGAAATTGAAACGTCTTTAATTTTGTCTGTCTTTAATTGTATTTAAACTGACCATGCAGCTCTGTCTGTGCGTCTGACGGCCCACAGAGATAGCTGTATGGTAAAACAGATATTTCATGTATTATTTCTGAAGTTTGTTTACAGAGTAGAGACAGGCACGGGACGAGAGATGGAGGCTACTCCAGGAATTGGATACTCACACCAGGTGACTCTCCAGCAACAGGGGTAACCTGCTTCCTATACAGATGGGCTGACACCTTGGTTCGTGGGATGCATGGTCAAACACCTCAACCCAACGCTGCCCGACTGACTGTGGGAAAAAAATAGGTATGACCTAGACTAGATTTAAGGATAGTAACCAAGCGGTTGTCAAACCCAAGGAACCATCACGTCCGAAGCGTGCTCAAAACTCTGTCCTCAAACGCAGAAATGTGGTTGTTGAAAGTAAGAGCTCAACTTGCAACACCCCTAGTGTTCTCTTGAGAAAGGTTGAGATAAATTATATTTGTTCAGACTTTGAGAAGTGCATATGAAGCTTTTCATTTAATGTTATTTTGGTTTGAGTAATGCCATTTTTTTTTCCATCTGTTCACCCTGACTTCAGGGAATTTTTGCTTTCACCCTTAGGGGGCGTTGTTTTACATAATGTGTTAGGTCTCCCCTCTTTAAATGATCAACTTCTTGTTAGAAACAAGGAGTCATGGTTTGATGACATGAAAGTGTTGTTTTATTTTAGGAAATGGCCACAGAATTTCTAAGACCTAAATCCAATTGGTGCGTGAGCAGGTTGATTACCTTGGTCATGTAACAATAATAAAATAATGCACTGCTTGGGACTGTAGGCTACTGCAGAGCCTATCCCTGATTTTTGCAGACAAAACCCTCATTGGACAAAAGCTATCTTCCCCTGACAAAATTACATGGACTGACGAGCCGGACTGGCTCTTACGACGCTTAAACAGAGACTGACCAACGCACCCTGTTTAAGTATTTCTGACTCCAAAAAGACTTGACTCTGTTAATAGGAATCGTATCCTACTTGAAATCAGTGGCAGCTACCACTGGCGCTACGTTTAAGACCTAGTAACACTGTGCACGCTGTTTTGTCCATGTCCTGCATGCTGTGTCTGTTATTCTTTTACAGGGAGAAACATCACACCTGCACACAGCAACGCTGCTGCTTTATCAGAATGTGCTGTTGACCGTGCATTTCAAAGATGCACTGTTCTTAACTCTGCTTCCTCCTTCAGAAGGCGGAGAGACATGACTGTGTCGACATAGTGGAGGAAATCAATAAGCCACGCTCAAACCTCTCAGATATTCTCCTCTCTCACCCTGATTTTGAATGAATGCTCATTTCATAATTAGCATAACCTATACTGCATCTTCCATGCTTTCATTATGTTTTAAAATTAGCACACTGACCAGATCATGTTTCAGAAAACAGGGGTAGGGAAGGATGTTAACGGATATTGCTTTACACCAGAGTTCACTGTTTTATGCAGAACAGGGAGACCACACGAGACCAGAGGACTGGCTCTACATGAGGTCATTCATAACCAAATCAGCTAAGTCAATTGGACAGGAAAAGAGACATCCTAATGAAGCTATTAGTATAGTCAGAGACTTTGCATATAGAATGAACTACGCTAACTGTTGGATTTGTCAAAATGTACCTCTTAGTACTTCTGCACCCATATTTTACCCAATTCCTTTAACCCAAGCAGATAATTACATTATGACTGGCAAGGTTTAGCTACTCATATTTCCTACACTCCTGGACAATACTTTGCTTGTCATTTTCATGGGGAAAAAAATAGATAGACTAGGTAACTCCTATACAGGGATTGAAGAGGCTATTCTAAACAAATTAACACTAGAGGTTAATGAGAATCATAAACCTAATAATTTCTCTCACTGTTCTATTCAAGGATTACGCAGTTTTCTGAAATAGCCGGACCAAGATTAAATTCATATCTCACAATATTCAAGCCAAGTAAATAATCATGCACCGAGTACTAGGTTAGCTTGCACTATAGTTAATTGGAGGAATTCTATTACCATTTCTGGATTAAAATATAAAATTGTTGATTGGCGTTAGAGCCTAACAGAATTGCACCCATAGGGCTGAACTTCAAAAGCGAGTTAAACAATTTGAAGTGACCTCTTCAATATGTCACAGCATGTATTGAGATTTTCAGATAAACACACAGATTAAGAAAAATTAATGATCTAAACTTATTTATGAGATTTGAAATTAAGGTTCAGAGAGCCATTCCAAATGGTGTATTTTTGAGCTATAGGGAAATGGCTTATTCAACTTTAAATTGCAACAGTGTAATATAGATGTTATCTTGCTTATTTAATTCACAGGATTAAGAAGGTTGATCACACTCATCATTCATCAGCAATCAAACTAGACACCATAAGCTATCTCAAATTTTCAATTTGTTTTCGGTATATTCTTTCTCTCAACTGTCTTGAAAAGACGTGAACACATCATACAAAGTAATTTCAGCCTTGGCTAAAGAAGTAAATTACATGAAAAAGGTTGTGCTACAAAATAGACTTCCCTTAGAGATAATATTGGCTATATCTGCTGTTCGTTTAGTTCAGATCCAAATGCTACATTCAGTTCCATAAGGCAAACAAGAAAGGTATTCAGATCTTAAATAATGTTCCTAAATGGAATGTTTTTTCAAGTCCTGGATATTCTCAAATCTATGTGTATCATTTTTATGGTTATGGTTTTCATCATTTTTTTTATTTTATTTTTTATATTCTTAAGTATGTTTAACTGCTGTAACAGATATGCTTATACTGCCTTAATGATTATAGAACAAGTTAAATTTACTATTAATTCAATTCAAGACCTTAATGATGTCTGTGCCATTGACATTGGGGATTTGGAATATTTTGATACATAATCTGATGTTTCTAATTTGAATTTAAGGGTTTTCCTAAAACAAAGAGGTTTTTTCCCACTCAGTCATGAATATTTGAAATGTGTATTAGATTAGTAATCATGTTATCTTTTTACCTTGCTTATGCCAAATTTTGTAAGGAGTTTTGGTACATGGTTTACATGTAGAAAGAAAATAATCTTGAGTTTATGTGTTTGTTAATCTTGATAATGCTCCACCTAGTGGAGAATAGGTTACTTCCTTTCCATATGTGTAAAATTAGGTTTTTACCAAATTGTTTGATTTTTATTATGATATTTCATAATTTGATTATCCACATTGTTGATTCTTTTTTTTTTTTTTATAGTTGTGGATGTTTAATCCACAAAACAGGGGAAATTGTGAATGAAGTCTCACCAAACTTTTTTGTTTTCTACTTGACTGTTGTTCTAAATTTGTAGTTCGTTCCTCTAGAATCGGTCTGTTAAAACTACAAGTTGTTCCTGTGTGACATCACTTCCCTGTCCTCTTCATCCTGAAACTATGTCACTTCCTTTTTCACGTTATAAACTATCGCTTTCATTCCCCAGTCACTCACTCTTGCCTGGATTCACTTCCTGTGCTTGAGTCCTTTTTGCAAATAGTAACATAGAATGAACTTCGTGTCTTTGTTTGAAACCAGCTTGACCGACCACTCAGCGTGTTCTTTGAAATCTAAACTAAGATTTTTAATTTACATTGGCTACTGTATGTCTGTCTGTCTGTAACTGTCTGACTCTGTTTGGCTACTGTATGTATGTGTCTGTCTGTCTGTATCTGTCTATCTGTCTGTATCAATCAAATAAATCAAAGCTTTATTTTTTAAAGCGCATTTCATACCCAGAGGCAACACAATGCGCTTTACAGAGAACAAGGGAGGTGGGCATATGACCCACCCCTACATATCCAGAGGGAAGCAAAAAAACAGTAATCACCCGAGGGCCAGATAAGTGAGCTTTAAAAATTCTTCCCTGACCCCTCTCAACAAGACGATCGAGCAGGCTCCTGGAGTATTTTTGTCTACTGGCTAAGAACATACATGGCTAATACTGGTGTGTGTTTGCCATGGCCCAGGCCTAAAGCCGGATGTGGGCTGGTGTATGTGTGTGTGTACGTATGTGTGTGTTAACTAAATGCTACAACATCCACAGCTGACACGGGGGTATCAATCGAACTCAGGGTGGTCTGCGGGCGACAGTGGGGCATCCACTGGACCTGGTTAGAAGGTAGAAGGGAGAGAGAGAGGCACTAAGGGAGGCAGAAAACGGTTAGTAGCACGCTGAGCCGTTGAAACAACACAGATGTCAGAACAGAACAAGCCTGTTTCAGGGTAACCAGCTTCTGTACACTACTTGATATACATACAGTGCATAGCAGGATATACACCAATGTATACAGAAGATTCACAGGTAGGTTTGTCTATCTGTCTGGTCCCATTTTCCCATGCCAAGTAATGATTTCATCAAGTCTGACCACTAGAAGCACTAGACTGGAAGCCACATGTATTCAATGAAATTCTGCAATATCAATCTGACCACTAGAAGCGCTAGACTGGAAGCCACATGTATTAAATGAAATACTGCAACTGGCGCGGCAGCTTAGCTGGTCAAAGTGCTTGTTGTCTAGTTTGCAGGAGATCATGCGTTTAAGTGTACTATTCAACCCATTTCATAAGTGTACTATTCAACCCATTTGGTCTCCTTCAGTTTCCCCCTGAATTATAGGTTGCTATTTTTGCTGTGCAATGGGAGAGGATTGTCTGATTGCAAAAGCTTCCTCCAGAAGCATTGTCAAACTTGAAGGTGCGTGCTCCATTCTGAAGCCTTTTGACTTGGACATTTTCCACTTCTGCAAACAGCCCCTCTTGGCGCTGCAGCTTAGTTGGTCAAAGTGCTTGTTGTCTACTTAGCAGGTGATCATGCGTTTAAATCCTAGCGGTGGTGTTTTCCTGGAGCCTAGGTTGTGCTTCGCCCTCAGTCAGAGCGAACCTTCCCTACTAACACAGTGGGTTGCAGCAACGTTGCACATAAGTTGTACTTTGGTAAGTTGCATCGTTACCATCAGGCGATGTTGTGACAACGTCCATCTATGGTCGAAAATAACTTTACCCTCCTAAGTCTAATTAGACTTTACTGCAAAATTGCAGTAACAGTGGCAACAGTGATGCCTGCAACGTCATTAAATAACGTGAGGCTACTATATACTGACAGTGACGTTATATTACAGTCATATTAGGCTAGCAATCGGGCTTTCCTGTGATGTCACTGCTTGCTTGGTTCACAGTTGAAGTAGGCAGGATTCTTTGACAAACTGCTCCTGTCTTTTTTTTTTTCGCTTATATCCTTCATATTGTACTGTACGTTGAGGTTAATGACTCATCTTAGAAATGTTATTGATTGTATATTTCCCTGTTTGTTATAAATTGAATGCTTTTTCATTAATTAAAAAAAAAAGTAGGCAGGATTCTCTATCACTGCAACCCATGGTGGAAATCATGTTTTTAAAGATGCCATCTGCTCCGGAATGTAATCAATCAAATAAGAGATTTGACACATGAATGCTCAATACAGATAAAAACAGAACCAATCACACTTCTGACCAAGTGAAATGATTGGAATGACCTGTCAAACTGCCTAATCAACCTGCACACAACTTGATGTTTCTTTTCTAATCTACTAATGGTTTATGCCCCCTTGCTGTAAACAGAGCTGGAGGGAGAGCACCTTTAAATGACACCCTCATGAGCAACTGGACTTTAGTTTAACATTTTCATAGTCACAGCTAATTATTTAATATAATTCGGATTGTGATTGAAAATCAACTATGATCACCAGAATCAATAAGGTTTATCGCCAAGTATTTGCCGTTTAAGGCATTCTACTAACCTTTCGGTGTCGACCAAGGATTTTTCAAAAGACGTGTCTATGAGAAATCCCATTCAATCTCTCGGCATTAGGAACGCTACCACTAGAGGGCGATGAGATTACTTTCCCTCCCTATAGACCTTTTACAGCCGTCGGCAGAAGTATGTGCACGCATTCTTGAAACAGCAGCAGGGGGAGACAGACGGATTCAGAACAAGGAACCCTAACCCAGAGCAGTATTTTAGTGCAAATATATTTTATATGCCCTTTAGTGGATTAAAACTGTATTCGATTCCAAGAGGAAACCGGCCTTTTCAGAGGAACCAGAGGCGAATTCTAAGCGTACGGACTGGACTGAGGACATCAGAAATGCCCGCGTTTGCGGTGCCCATTTCATATCAGGTACGTTATTTTGACTATCTGGTTTCACTGGAATGTCTGGTTGAAATGTAGAGTAATATCTTAAGTAAACAGAAGTAACTCATAACCTGCACGCTACCTAGTGTTAGCTAGCTAACTCAAAGCCCGAACTTGGCTAACGTTAGACAATATTGCAAATACTCCGACAAACTATTGCAAACCTTTTTTCTGTTACTGCTGGCTTTGTGTTCGCCGCGAACATTTGCAGAAACATAAGCGAACGGTCTGAGCTGGTAGTTTGTGTTAACGTTACTCAAATATGGCCGCTGGACTAAGGGAAATGTGAATTGTTTGTTTGTTTGACTACTGAATTTGAGACTCACATTGGGAGTTCGCTCGTGTCAGGCTTTCTAAGGCCATCGCGAATCTTAGGCTACTATTACATAGGTAACAGTGAAGGCGAAGCCAAGATGAAGCTTTATATATATTTTCCATTTGTCTGTAAAGTCGGAGAGACTGAAAACTGTGTGGAACCAAACCCTGACTGGGCGCTCCAGAGTCCGAGTTTTCCCAAAGTCCATAACTGGTAGGCTTGCATTTTAAGCTGTTAAAAAAATACTGATGGGAAAAAAACACGATTCATTATTTTGTGGAAAAAGGATGGCTGAAATGTATTGATTATGGTACTTTATGCACACAGATCATTATGAAGGTGCCAGGATCATGGCAAAGGTGTTCGAGCAGCAGTCATCAATGGATGAGCGGCAAGATGTTCAAAAGAGACGGCGCAACACGCGCTATGACTCCAGTGACGAATGTAATATAATAAAGTGCATTCAACAGTCCCAAAAGATTACTACTTTTGAAATTGACTAATCTGAGCTAATTTACTCATATTACACTAGATATTCCAAGCCCCAGGCAGCCATAGGTCCCCACAATGCAGGCCAAAGCCAGTATGCCAGGTGCCGGAATCGAAAGGCCTCTGCCGGCTGTCCAGTACAATCCGCGTGTGCTGTACAATCCAGGTATGCATGTTTGTGTTGTGAAATGTCTATGCCTATTTGCACAGATAGTTGGACTATTTCTTTAGATTTTGAATACCATTTTACTCATCTTTTCCGAGCTCATCCCCTGTGAGCGAAAACCATGCAAGCCCAGGCCCCATGTATAGCACCCCAGCCAGACCAGGTAAGAGTGGCATGTACTGCTGTGGTGTTGTGATGTGTCTACCTGTTTCATGTCTTCATTTATTTTCCTTCAAATGCCAGAAGCCAAAGCATGCTGCCAACACCATGAAGTTTCCTGCTAATCCCTTTATCCCTTTTGGTTTTCAGTTAGCTCTGTGATGCCATCGCCCAAGAGAACAGCTCCAGCAGCATTGACTCTGTGTATCCCTCTACCCAATCGATGCTGCTCTGCAGATGCTGGTACGTGCAATTTCAGGAACATGTTGCATGCAGGGATATATTTTGAGTTTAATTTAGTTTCATCTAGTTTTATGTCAATGTACTTATAGCCACATCTGTGTTGATATCTAGATTTCCAGAGGACGGTACATCAGCAGTTCTCTGACTTACGGGAGCAGCTCCGTGAGCTCACGCAGAGTGTGAGGGAGCTGGCCCAGAGCATACGGCCTGGGGAGGTCCAGAGGTGCCCAGGCAGAAGTGCTGGATGCACTGGACCCTGCCCAAACGGAGGAGGAGCTGCAGGTCATTGAGGCTAAGTTGAAGGACCGGGAACATCAGAGGAAGATGGTGAGTGTCTGCAGGGCAGAATTGTATGCCTTATTTTTGCAGGGAAGGGTACAGTAAATGACTGTCTTTATGTTTAGCAGACACAATTATTATTATTATTATGTCTGTAGGTATCTGCAGAAGCCCGTCTGAGCACAGCCCATCCAAGCACAGTCCATCTGAGCACAGCCCAGCGTTCCCATGAGGAAGACTTCCCTTCCTAGCTGCTCCCCAGCCCATCTGACGCCCACCCGCAGCCTATCTGAGCACAGCCCGTCATTTTTTTGTAAATAACTTTTTTTAACAGGATCTTTTTTTAAATCCTTTTTGTTTTTATAACTTGTTTATAATGTTGCAGGCCAGACATTGTGTGCACTTTTTTGTCTGGCTAGCCATAGTGTGATTTTGTGATATTGTACTTTTTTAATATATTAAATTGTTCTTAACTGTTAATGGTGTTGTGTCATACCTTTTGTATCATAATTATGCTTGCTGCATTGACTATATGGCATTAATAGGCTCTTTGCACAAGCTCCACTACTTCCTGAAACTCTACAGGCATATTTCTTTCCTGTCCTATACTATTGGATGGAAGTGATTGATCAGGTGTGCTGAACACCGGATTCATCGCAATTGCCATCCAGTGGTATAGGACAGGAAAGAAATATCCGATTTACTCAACATTTATCACGCTTCATCAAGGAACCATCCTGAACACATCTATGCATCGGTATTGAGTCACGCTTAGAGCGCCACCTACTGGTAACATGAAGTTCTCTCAGTACTGGACACCAAAATAGCACAGCCTTTAACGGCGCTGCACCCCGACACGCGTGGGGTGCGAGGGCCCACTCAATGCTGCTCGCAGCCCAAGTTTGTTTTTGTAATGCAAATTATAAATGTAGCCAATGGAAGTGTAGACCACATTGCAGCAACGTAACAAAGTAATATATAAACGTGTATACCAAGTTGCAGCCAGGTACGACTACAACGTTACTTCCTGTCCACGTTGCCACAATGGCAACACAACGTGCAAAATATACATCGAAATAATTTTACAAGTTTGCGCGCGCATTCTTGAAACAGTAGCAGAGGAAGACAGACGAAATCGCCATTATTAAGCGTACGGACTGGACTGAGGAAATCATCAGAAATGCCTGCGTTTGCGGTGACCATTTTATAGCAGGTAAGTTATTTTGACTACCTGGTTTCACTGGAATGTCTGGTTGAAATGTAGCCCTTCTCAGTCCCGTTGTCGCATTCCGCTCGCTCATGCCAGACATTCCAGACATGTCCTTTGCTGGTCCATTCACTTTGCCTTCAAAATAAATCGGTGTCGGCCTAGTTAGGAGAGGCGATCATATTTAGCCTACAAGTGTCAGATAAACATGAAACTTCACTTACCTAAGCAAAAGGGTCTATTTTAACAAATGCTGGGTTGAAGCTTCAAAGCACTGCCACCACCACAGAAGAAGACTACCTCGGAAAAATAATTTCACTCAGACAGAACGCGTCTAAATAAGTTATTTAGGTGCCAGCGCACCTAGTATAGCGTTCATCCGGTTATCACTCCCTCCCTCCCTCCGTTACTGCAGACAATGTTGGCCTGCATTTCTCTGTTGGCACCACAAGAGGCAGTAGTCCCAGCACACCAAAATCAAGAAGGACACCAAAATCAACCCGCCGATCTTCACTGCACAAGTCGAGTTGTAGTAAGAGCATTGGACTCCCACCCTGGAGACTGGGGTTGAAGACCCGGTGGGGATGACTTTATGGGACTATACCCCAAACCTCCACATGTTCATTCTTTCACTCCAACCTTTACCCCTTGCCTTATAGATCAGATCCTGTCCCAACCCCAACCCATATTCTAACCCCAAACCACATTAGGGACTGGAAGAAGGACAGCAAAACCCACCCGCTGCACAAGTAGAGTAGTGGTGAGAGCATTGGACTCCCACCCAGGAGACCGGGGTTCCTGGTGGGGATGACTTTATGTTATCATCAGTGTAACTGCTTTAGCCACTGACCGTTACCATTAATGTTATGGAAGCTGCTGCTAGTTTTTGTGAGCCCATGAGCTAACTGGCTATCCCACACTTATTGTGCTTGATAAGCATTGGAAGCATTGGAACTGATGTGTCCAGGTGACAAGACCTATCTTTATTTATCAAACATTACCGTCCTACCAGTCCCGCACAGAAACAAGACAGCCAACACACATAAGCCAGGCTGGACCTCGCCTGGTTTCCTCACTCGTTGTGGAATTTGCGATATTATTTTCAGTTTCTGTGCTTCCGGGCCAGAGACAGACTGTCTCTGTGGCGCAATAGGCTAGTGCGTTCGGCTGTTAACCGAAAGTTTGGTGGTACGAGCCAACAATGCAGGGTCTGAAAAAATTCCCATACAGTTTCTAAAAATCTATTTCCTGCCGCGCAACGGTTGTTTTCATCAATCTGTCTTGATGAATCGCTAGTTGTGCTTACAAAGAGCATAGGCCTGTTGTGGTATTTCACATGCCTCTGTAATATGATCCTTAGAAACGTCTTTAGACACGAAATAGCTTCCTCACTTGCTCCAGCACGCATGCGCTGAGCGTGCTGGAGCAACGTTTGCTTTGTGTGGGGAAGCTATTTCGTTTCGAAAGACGTTTCTAAAGATCATGGCATGTGAAAACCACAAAAGGCCTATGCTCTATGTAAGCACAACTAGCGATTCATCAAGACAGATTGATTAAAACAACCGTTTCGCGGCAGAAAATAGATTTTTAGAAACTGCATTCTAAGTGCCCCGACCACCGCCATTACATGGATATACTGGCTCGCGCTGGATTTTACATTTCTTCTACAGGCCTCCGAACTACACCAAAGTGATCTCGGTGAGTCAAACGTCTTATAATATGTCGTAAATAAGGTCCAGGTTGTCAAAAACGAGCATTGTCCTTTAAGCCATGGGGTGTTGCACTGCGCCCCCACGAAGAAGGGATGTTTTTTGTTTATGTTTTTTAAAGGTGTTGTGACCGTACCTTGAGCCCTACCCAAGCAGTCTTGGAAGCTTCCCGCCTCTGGCACTGACAATTATAGGCATCGACAAATACGGGCGCCGTGGCTTAGTTGGTCAAAGTACCTGTCTAGTAAACAGGAGATCCTGGGTTCGAATCC
Source organism: Borostomias antarcticus (assembly GCF_949987555.1). NCBI lineage: Eukaryota > Metazoa > Chordata > Actinopteri > Stomiiformes > Stomiidae > Borostomias > Borostomias antarcticus. The sequence goes on from NC_140253.1 coordinate 21,180,615, forward strand.
CAGCGGTACCTCGGTCCTACAGCTTTGTCTGGAGTTTACCCTCTTAAGAGCAAACTTTACGTAGCTCTTTTTTCCTCACTCGTTGTGGAATTTGCGATATTATTTTCCGTTTTTGTGCTTCGGGGCTGTGACAGACTGTCTCTGTGGCGCAATAGGCTAGCGCGTTCGGCTGTTAACCGGAAGGCTAGTGGTTCGAGCCCACCCAGGGACGTTTCCATCTTTATTAACCAACCAACAAACTGTTCCTTAGCTCAGCATGTGTACATGTATAAGTGTACTATTCAACCCATTTGGTCTCTTTCAGTTTCCCCCTGTATTATAGGTTGCTATTTTTGCTGTGCAATGGGAGAGGATTGTCTGATTGCAAAAGCTTCCTCCAGAAGCATTGTCAAACTTGAAGGTGCGTGCTCCATTCTGAAGCCTTTTGACTTGGACGTTTTCCACTTCTGCAAACATCCCCTCTTGGCGCTGCAGCTTAGTTGGTCAAAGTGCTTGTTGTCTACTTAGCAGGTGATCATGCGTTTAAATCCCAGCGGTGCTGTTTTCCTGGAGCCTAGGTTGTGCTTCGCCCTCAGTCAGAGTGAAGGTGCGTGTGAAGGTGCGTGCTCCATTCTAAAGCCTTTTGACTTGGACGTTTTCCACTTCTGCAAACAGCCCCTCTTGGCGCTGCAGCTTAGTTGGTCAAAGTGCTTGTTGTCTACTTAGCAGGTGATCATGCGTTTAAATCCCAGCGGTGCTGTTTTCCTGGAGCCTAGGTTGTGCTTCGCCCCCAGTCAGAGCGAACCTTATGCCCCACCTGCATATGCCGTGGTCCGTGACTTTGGTATGTTTGACGAGCGCTTTCAGCTTAGCCAGCGCGCGATGGCTCTGTGGCGCAATGGATAGCGCATTGGACTTCTAGGCCAGAAAAGAAAGATATTCAAAGGTTGTGGGTTCGAGTCCCACCAGAGTCGGCGGTTATATTGGTGTGGCCAACAATGCAGGGTCCGCGAAAATTCTCCCTGGGATGTTTTTCTTTCCCTTCCCGCTCACCTCTCTTTGCATGAAACTCGCTGTATTATTTTCCCTTTTCTGCACTTTTCTTCTTGAGGGGCTTGGCTCTGTGGCACAATCTTCTAGCATGTTTGGCTGAAAGGTCGGTGGTTCGAGCCCACCCAGGGAGAATTAGGTGTTTATTAATCCATCCAGGCAAACGCTACTTTCACTATTGGCAGGTGAGAAGTTTGTGGCCATGTGCCAGCTTTCTTCAGAAGTGAGCGATTTAAGCCATGGGGTGTTGCACTGCGCACCCACGAAGAAGGGATGTTTTTTTAGTTTTTTTTTTAAAGGTGTTGTGACCGTACCTTGAGCCCTACCCAAGCAGTCTTGGAAGCTTCCCGCCTCTGGCACTGACAAATATAGGCATCGACAAATACGGGCGCCGTGGCTTAGTTGGTCAAAGTGCCTGTCTAGTAAACAGGAGATCCTGGGTTCGAATCCCAGCGGTGCCTCGGTCCTACAGCTTTGTCTGGAGTTTACCCTCTTAAGAGCAAACTTTACGTAGCTCTTTTTTCCTCACTCGTTGTGGAATTTGCGATATTATTTTCCGTTTTTGTGCTTCGGGGCTGTAACAGACTGTCTCTGTGGCGCAATAGGCTAGCGCGTTCGGCTGTTAACCGGAAGGCTGGTGGTTCGAGCCCACCCAGGGACGTTTCCATCTTTATTAACCAACCAGCAAACTGTTCCTTAGCTCAGCATGTGTACATGTATAAGTGTACTATTCAACCCATTTGGTCTCCTTCAGTTTCCCCCTGTATTATAGGTTGCTTTTTTTGCTGTGCAATGGGAGAGGATTGTCTGATTGCAAAAGCTTCCTCCAGAAGCATTGTCAAACTTGAAGGTGCGTGCTCCATTCTGAAGCCTTTTGACTTGGACGTTTTCCACTTCTGCAAACATCCCCTCTTGGCGCTGCAGCTTAGTTGGTCAAAGTGCTTGTTGTCTACTTAGCAGGTGATCATGCGTTTAAATCCCAGCGGTGCTGTTTTCCTGGAGCCTAGGTTGTGCTTCGCCCCCAGTCAGAGCGAACCTTATGCCCCACCTGCATTTGCCGTGGTCCGTGACTTTGGTATGTCTGACGAGCGCTTTCAATTTAGCCAGCACGCGATGGCTCTGTGGCGCAATGGATAGCGCATTGGACTTCTAGGCCAGAAAAGAAAGATATTCAAAGGTTGTGGGTTCGAGTCCCACCAGAGTCGGCGGTTATATTGGTGTGGCCAACAATGCAGGGTCCGCGAAAATTCTCCCTGGGATGTTTTTCTTTCCCTTCCCGCTCACCTCTCTTTGCATGAAACTCGCTGTATTATTTTCCCTTTTCTGCACTTTTCTTCTTGAGGGGCTTGGCTCTGTGGCACAATCTTCTAGCATGTTTGGCTGAAAGGTCGGTGGTTCGAGCCCACCCAGGGAGGATTAGGTGTTTATTAATCCATCCAGGCAAACGCTACTTTCACTATTGGCAGGTGAGAAGTTTGTGGCCATGTGCCAGCTTTCTTCAGAAGTGAGCGATTTAAGCCATGGGGTGTTGCACTGCGCACCCACGAAGAAGGGATGTTTTTTTAGTTTTTTTTTTAAAGGTGTTGTGACCGTACCTTGAGCCCTACCCAAGCAGTCTTGGAAGCTTCCCGCCTCTGGCACCGACAAATATAGGCATCGACAAATACGGGCGCCGTGGCTTAGTTGGTCAAAGTGCCTGTCTAGTAAACAGGAGATCCTGGGTTCGGTGCCTCGGTCCTACAGCTTTGTCTGGAGTTTACCCTCTTAAGAGCAAACTTTACGTAGCTCTTTTTTCCTCACTCGTTGTGGAATTTGCGATATTATTTTCTGTTTTTGTGCTTCGGGGCTGTAACAGACTGTCTCTGTGGCGCAATAGGCTAGCGCGTTCGGCTGTTAACCGGAAGGCTGGTGGTTCGAGCCCACCCAGGGACGTTTCCATCTTTATTAACCAACCAACAAACTGTTCCTTAGCTCAGCATGTGTACATGTATAAGTGTACTATTCAACCCATTTGGTCTCCTTCAGTTTCCCCCTGTATTATAGGTTGCTATTTTTGATGTGCAATGGGAGAGGATTGTCTGATTGCAAAAGCTTCCTCCAGAAGCATTGTCAAACTTGAAGGTGCGTGCTCCATTCTGAAGCCTTTTGACTTGGACGTTTTCCACTTCTGCAAACATCCCCTCTTGGCGCTGCAGCTTAGTTGGTCAAAGTGCTTGTTGTCTACTTAGCAGGTGATCATGCGTTTAAATCCCAGCGGTGCTGTTTTCCTGGAGCCTAGGTTGTGCTTCGCCCTCAGTCAGAGTGAAGGTGCGTGTGAAGGTGCGTGCTCCATTCTAAAGCCTTTTGACTTGGACGTTTTCCACTTCTGCAAACAGCCCCTCTTGGCGCTGCAGTTTAGTTGGTCAAAGTGCTTGTTGTCTACTTAGCAGGTGATCATGCGTTTAAATCCCAGCGGTGCTGTTTTCCTGGAGCCTAGGTTGTGCTTCGCCCCCAGTCAGAGCGAACCTTATGCCCCACCTGCATTTGCCGTGGTCCGTGACTTTGGTATGTCTGACGAGCGCTTTCAGTTTAGCCAGCGCGCGATGGCTCTGTGGCGCAATGGATAGCGCATTGGACTTCTAAGCCAGAAAATAAAGATATTCAAAGGTTGTGGGTTCGGGTCCCACCAGAGTCGGCGGTTATATTGGTGTGGCCAACAATGCAGGTTCCGCGAAAATTCTCCCTGGGATGTTTTTCTTTCCCTTCCCGCTCACCTCTCTTTGCATGAAACTCGCTGTATTATTTTCCCTTTTCTGCACTTTTCTTCTTGAGGGGCTTGGCTCTGTGGCACAATCTTCTAGCATGTTTGGCTGAAAGGTCGGTGGTTCGAGCCCACCCAGGGAGGATTAGGTGTTTATTAATCCATCCAGGCAAACGCTACTTTCACTATTGGCAGGTGAGAAGTTTGTGGCCATGTGCCAGCTTTCTTCAGAAGTGAGCGATTTAAGCCATGGGGTGTTGCACTGCGCACCCACGAAGAAGGGATGTTTTTTTAGTTTTTTTTTTAAAGGTGTTGTGACCGTACCTTGAGCCCTACCCAAGCAGTCTTGGAAGCTTCCCGCCTCTGGCACCGACAAATATAGGCATCGACAAATACGGGCGCCGTGGCTTAGTTGGTCAAAGTGCCTGTCTAGTAAACAGGAGATCCTGGGTTCGAATCCCAGCGGTGCCTCGGTCCTACAGCTTTGTCTGGAGTTTACCCTCTTAAGAGCAAACTTTACGTAGCTCTTTTTTCCTCACTCGTTGTGGAATTTGCGGTATTATTTTCCATTTTTGTGCTTCGGGGCTGTAACAGACTGTCTCTGTGGCGCAATAGGCTAGCGCGTTCGGCTGTTAACCGGAAGGCTGGTGGTTCGAGCCCACCCAGGGACGTTTCCATCTTTATTAACCAACCAACAAACTGTTCCTTAGCTCAGCATGTGTACATGTATAAGTGTACTATTCAACCCATTTGGTCTCCTTCAGTTTCCCCCTGTATTATAGGTTGCTATTTTTGCTGTGCAATGGGAGAGGATTGTCTGATTGCAAAAGCTTCCTCCAGAAGCATTGTCAAACTTGAAGGTGCGTGCTCCATTCTGAAGCCTTTTGACTTGGACGTTTTCCACTTCTGCAAACATCCCCTCTTGGCGCTGCAGCTTAGTTGGTCAAAGTGCTTGTTGTCTACTTAGCAGGTGATCATGCGTTTAAATCCCAGCGGTGCTGTTTTCCTGGAGCCTAGGTTGTGCTTCGCCCTCAGTCAGAGTGAAGGTGCGTGTGAAGGTACGTGCTCCATTCTAAAGCCTTTTGACTTGGACGTTTTCCACTTCTGCAAACAGCCCCTCTTGGCGCTGCAGCTTAGTTGGTCAAAGTGCTTGTTGTCTACTTAGCAGGTGATCATGCGTTTAAATCCCAGCGGTGCTGTTTTCCTGGAGCCTAGGTTGTGCTTCGCCCCCAGTCAGAGCGAACCTTATGCCCCACCTGCATTTGCCGTGGTCCGTGACTTTGGTATGTCTGACGAGCGCTTTCAGTTTAGCCAGCGCGCGATGGCTCTGTGGCGCAATGGACTTCTAGGCCAGAAAAGAAAGATATTCAAAGGTTGTGGGTTCGAGTCCCACCAGAGTCGTCGGTTATATTGGTGTGGCCAACAATGCAGGTTCCGCGAAAATTCTCCCTGGGATGTTTTTCTTTCCCTTCCCGCTCACCTCTCTTTGCATGAAACTCGCTGTATTATTTTCCCTTTTCTGCACTTTTCTTCTTGAGGGGCTTGGCTCTGTGGCACAATCTTCTAGCATGTTTGGCTGATAGGTCGGTGGTTCGAGCCCACCCAGGGAGGATTAGGTGTTTATTAATCCATCCAGGCAAACGCTACTTTCACTATTGGCAGGTGAGAAGTTTGTGGCCATGTGCCAGCTTTCTTCAGAAGTGAGCGATTTAAGCCATGGGGTGTTACACTGCGCACCCACGAAGAAGGGATGTTTTTTGAGTTTTTTTTTTAAAGGTGTTGTGACCGTACCTTGAGCCCTACCCAAGCAGTCTTGGAAGCTTCCCGCCTCTGGCACTGACAAATATAGGCATCGACAAATACGGGCGCCGTGGCTTAGTTGGTCAAAGTGCCTGTCTAGTAAACAGGAGATCCTGGGTTCGAATCCCAGCGGTGCCTCAGTCCTACAGCTTTGTCTGGAGTTTACCCTCTTAAGAGCAAACTTTACGTAGCTCTTTTTTCCTCACTCGTTGTGGAATTTGCGATATTATTTTCCGTTTTTGTGCTTCGGGGCTGTAACAGACTGTCTCTGTGGCGCAATAGGCTAGCGCTTTCGGCTGTTAACCGGAAGGCTGGTGGTTCGAGCCCACCCAGGGACGTTTCCATCTTTATTAACCAACCAACAAACTGTTCCTTAGCTCAGCATGTGTACATGTATAAGTGTACTATTCAACCCATTTGGTCTCCTTCAGTTTCCCCCTGTATTATAGGTTGCTTTTTTTGCTGTGCAATGGGAGAGGATTGTCTGATTGCAAAAGCTTCCTCCAGAAGCATTGTCAAACTTGAAGGTGCGTGCTCCATTCTGAAGCCTTTTGACTTGGACGTTTTCCACTTCTGCAAACATCCCCTCTTGGCGCTGCAGCTTAGTTGGTCAAAGTGCTTGTTGTCTACTTAGCAGGTGATCATGCGTTTAAATCCCAGCGGTGCTGTTTTCCTGGAGCCTAGGTTGTGCTTCGCCCTCAGTCAGAGTGAAGGTGCGTGTGAAGGTACGTGCTCCATTCTAAAGCCTTTTGACTTGGACGTTTTCCACTTCTGCAAACAGCCCCTCTTGGCGCTGCAGCTTAGTTGGTCAAAGTGCTTGTTGTCTACTTAGCAGGTGATCATGCGTTTAAATCCCAGCGGTGCTGTTTTCCTGGAGCCTAGGTTGTGCTTCGCCCCCAGTCAGAGCGAACCTTATGCCCCACCTGCATTTGCCGTGGTCCGTGACTTTGGTATGTCTGACGAGCGCTTTCAATTTAGCCAGCACGCGATGGCTCTGTGGCGCAATGGATAGCGCATTGGACTTCTAGGCCAGAAAAGAAAGATATTCAAAGGTTGTGGGTTCGAGTCCCACCAGAGTCGGCGGTTATATTGGTGTGGCCAACAATGCAGGGTCCGCGAAAATTCTCCCTGGGATGTTTTTCTTTCCCTTCCCGCTCACCTCTCTTTGCATGAAACTCGCTGTATTATTTTCCCTTTTCTGCACTTTTCTTCTTGAGGGGCTTGGCTCTGTGGCACAATCTTCTAGCATGTTTGGCTGAAAGGTCGGTGGTTCGAGCCCACCCAGGGAGGATTAGGTGTTTATTAATCCATCCAGGCAAACGCTACTTTCACTATTGGCAGGTGAGAAGTTTGTGGCCATGTGCCAGCTTTCTTCAGAAGTGAGCGATTTAAGCCATGGGGTGTTGCACTGCGCACCCACGAAGAAGGGATGTTTTTTTAGTTTTTTTTTTAAAGGTGTTGTGACCGTACCTTGAGCCCTACCCAAGCAGTCTTGGAAGCTTCCCGCCTCTGGCACCGACAAATATAGGCATCGACAAATACGGGCGCCGTGGCTTAGTTGGTCAAAGTGCCTGTCTAGTAAACAGGAGATCCTGGGTTCGGTGCCTCGGTCCTACAGCTTTGTCTGGAGTTTACCCTCTTAAGAGCAAACTTTACGTAGCTCTTTTTTCCTCACTCGTTGTGGAATTTGCGATATTATTTTCTGTTTTTGTGCTTCGGGGCTGTAACAGACTGTCTCTGTGGCGCAATAGGCTAGCGCGTTCGGCTGTTAACCGGAAGGCTGGTGGTTCGAGCCCACCCAGGGACGTTTCCATCTTTATTAACCAACCAACAAACTGTTCCTTAGCTCAGCATGTGTACATGTATAAGTGTACTATTCAACCCATTTGGTCTCCTTCAGTTTCCCCCTGTATTATAGGTTGCTATTTTTGATGTGCAATGGGAGAGGATTGTCTGATTGCAAAAGCTTCCTCCAGAAGCATTGTCAAACTTGAAGGTGCGTGCTCCATTCTGAAGCCTTTTGACTTGGACGTTTTCCACTTCTGCAAACATCCCCTCTTGGCGCTGCAGCTTAGTTGGTCAAAGTGCTTGTTGTCTACTTAGCAGGTGATCATGCGTTTAAATCCCAGCGGTGCTGTTTTCCTGGAGCCTAGGTTGTGCTTCGCCCTCAGTCAGAGTGAAGGTGCGTGTGAAGGTGCGTGCTCCATTCTAAAGCCTTTTGACTTGGACGTTTTCCACTTCTGCAAACAGCCCCTCTTGGCGCTGCAGTTTAGTTGGTCAAAGTGCTTGTTGTCTACTTAGCAGGTGATCATGCGTTTAAATCCCAGCGGTGCTGTTTTCCTGGAGCCTAGGTTGTGCTTCGCCCCCAGTCAGAGCGAACCTTATGCCCCACCTGCATTTGCCGTGGTCCGTGACTTTGGTATGTCTGACGAGCGCTTTCAGTTTAGCCAGCGCGCGGTGGCGCAATGGATAGCGCATTGGACTTCTAAGCCAGAAAATAAAGATATTCAAAGGTTGTGGGTTCGGGTCCCACCAGAGTCGGCGGTTATATTGGTGTGGCCAACAATGCAGGTTCCGCGAAAATTCTCCCTGGGATGTTTTTCTTTCCCTTCCCGCTCACCTCTCTTTGCATGAAACTCGCTGTATTATTTTCCCTTTTCTGCACTTTTCTTCTTGAGGGGCTTGGCTCTGTGGCACAATCTTCTAGCATGTTTGGCTGAAAGGTCGGTGGTTCGAGCCCACCCAGGGAGGATTAGGTGTTTATTAATCCATCCAGGCAAACGCTACTTTCACTATTGGCAGGTGAGAAGTTTGTGGCCATGTGCCAGCTTTCTTCAGAAGTGAGCGATTTAAGCCATGGGGTGTTGCACTGCGCACCCACGAAGAAGGGATGTTTTTTTAGTTTTTTTTTTAAAGGTGTTGTGACCGTACCTTGAGCCCTACCCAAGCAGTCTTGGAAGCTTCCCGCCTCTGGCACCGACAAATATAGGCATCGACAAATACGGGCGCCGTGGCTTAGTTGGTCAAAGTGCCTGTCTAGTAAACAGGAGATCCTGGGTTCGAATCCCAGCGGTGCCTCGGTCCTACAGCTTTGTCTGGAGTTTACCCTCTTAAGAGCAAACTTTACGTAGCTCTTTTTTCCTCACTCGTTGTGGAATTTGCGGTATTATTTTCCATTTTTGTGCTTCGGGGCTGTAACAGACTGTCTCTGTGGCGCAATAGGCTAGCGCGTTCGGCTGTTAACCGGAAGGCTGGTGGTTCGAGCCCACCCAGGGACGTTTCCATCTTTATTAACCAACCAACAAACTGTTCCTTAGCTCAGCATGTGTACATGTATAAGTGTACTATTCAACCCATTTGGTCTCCTTCAGTTTCCCCCTGTATTATAGGTTGCTATTTTTGCTGTGCAATGGGAGAGGATTGTCTGATTGCAAAAGCTTCCTCCAGAAGCATTGTCAAACTTGAAGGTGCGTGCTCCATTCTGAAGCCTTTTGACTTGGACGTTTTCCACTTCTGCAAACATCCCCTCTTGGCGCTGCAGCTTAGTTGGTCAAAGTGCTTGTTGTCTACTTAGCAGGTGATCATGCGTTTAAATCCCAGCGGTGCTGTTTTCCTGGAGCCTAGGTTGTGCTTCGCCCTCAGTCAGAGTGAAGGTGCGTGTGAAGGTACGTGCTCCATTCTAAAGCCTTTTGACTTGGACGTTTTCCACTTCTGCAAACAGCCCCTCTTGGCGCTGCAGCTTAGTTGGTCAAAGTGCTTGTTGTCTACTTAGCAGGTGATCATGCGTTTAAATCCCAGCGGTGCTGTTTTCCTGGAGCCTAGGTTGTGCTTCGCCCCCAGTCAGAGCGAACCTTATGCCCCACCTGCATTTGCCGTGGTCCGTGACTTTGGTATGTCTGACGAGCGCTTTCAGTTTAGCCAGCGCGCGATGGCTCTGTGGCGCAATGGACTTCTAGGCCAGAAAAGAAAGATATTCAAAGGTTGTGGGTTCGAGTCCCACCAGAGTCGTCGGTTATATTGGTGTGGCCAACAATGCAGGTTCCGCGAAAATTCTCCCTGGGATGTTTTTCTTTCCCTTCCCGCTCACCTCTCTTTGCATGAAACTCGCTGTATTATTTTCCCTTTTCTGCACTTTTCTTCTTGAGGGGCTTGGCTCTGTGGCACAATCTTCTAGCATGTTTGGCTGATAGGTCGGTGGTTCGAGCCCACCCAGGGAGGATTAGGTGTTTATTAATCCATCCAGGCAAACGCTACTTTCACTATTGGCAGGTGAGAAGTTTGTGGCCATGTGCCAGCTTTCTTCAGAAGTGAGCGATTTAAGCCATGGGGTGTTACACTGCGCACCCACGAAGAAGGGATGTTTTTTGAGTTTTTTTTTTAAAGGTGTTGTGACCGTACCTTGAGCCCTACCCAAGCAGTCTTGGAAGCTTCCCGCCTCTGGCACTGACAAATATAGGCATCGACAAATACGGGCGCCGTGGCTTAGTTGGTCAAAGTGCCTGTCTAGTAAACAGGAGATCCTGGGTTCGAATCCCAGCGGTGCCTCAGTCCTACAGCTTTGTCTGGAGTTTACCCTCTTAAGAGCAAACTTTACGTAGCTCTTTTTTCCTCACTCGTTGTGGAATTTGCGATATTATTTTCCGTTTTTGTGCTTCGGGGCTGTAACAGACTGTCTCTGTGGCGCAATAGGCTAGCGCTTTCGGCTGTTAACCGGAAGGCTGGTGGTTCGAGCCCACCCAGGGACGTTTCCATCTTTATTAACCAACCAACAAACTGTTCCTTAGCTCAGCATGTGTACATGTATAAGTGTACTATTCAACCCATTTGGTCTCCTTCAGTTTCCCCCTGTATTATAGGTTGCTTTTTTTGCTGTGCAATGGGAGAGGATTGTCTGATTGCAAAAGCTTCCTCCAGAAGCATTGTCAAACTTGAAGGTGCGTGCTCCATTCTGAAGCCTTTTGACTTGGACGTTTTCCACTTCTGCAAACATCCCCTCTTGGCGCTGCAGCTTAGTTGGTCAAAGTGCTTGTTGTCTACTTAGCAGGTGATCATGCGTTTAAATCCCAGCGGTGCTGTTTTCCTGGAGCCTAGGTTGTGCTTCGCCCTCAGTCAGAGTGAAGGTGCGTGTGAAGGTACGTGCTCCATTCTAAAGCCTTTTGACTTGGACGTTTTCCACTTCTGCAAACAGCCCCTCTTGGCGCTGCAGCTTAGTTGGTCAAAGTGCTTGTTGTCTACTTAGCAGGTGATCATGCGTTTAAATCCCAGCGGTGCTGTTTTCCTGGAGCCTAGGTTGTGCTTCGCCCCCAGTCAGAGCGAACCTTATGCCCCACCTGCATTTGCCGTGGTCCGTGACTTTGGTATGTCTGACGAGCGCTTTCAATTTAGCCAGCACGCGATGGCTCTGTGGCGCAATGGATAGCGCATTGGACTTCTAGGCCAGAAAAGAAAGATATTCAAAGGTTGTGGGTTCGAGTCCCACCAGAGTCGGCGGTTATATTGGTGTGGCCAACAATGCAGGGTCCGCGAAAATTCTCCCTGGGATGTTTTTCTTTCCCTTCCCGCTCACCTCTCTTTGCATGAAACTCGCTGTATTATTTTCCCTTTTCTGCACTTTTCTTCTTGAGGGGCTTGGCTCTGTGGCACAATCTTCTAGCATGTTTGGCTGAAAGGTCGGTGGTTCGAGCCCACCCAGGGAGGATTAGGTGTTTATTAATCCATCCAGGCAAACGCTACTTTCACTATTGGCAGGTGAGAAGTTTGTGGCCATGTGCCAGCTTTCTTCAGAAGTGAGCGATTTAAGCCATGGGGTGTTGCACTGCGCACCCACGAAGAAGGGATGTTTTTTTAGTTTTTTTTTTAAAGGTGTTGTGACCGTACCTTGAGCCCTACCCAAGCAGTCTTGGAAGCTTCCCGCCTCTGGCACCGACAAATATAGGCATCGACAAATACGGGCGCCGTGGCTTAGTTGGTCAAAGTGCCTGTCTAGTAAACAGGAGATCCTGGGTTCGAATCCCAGCGGTGCCTCGGTCCTACAGCTTTGTCTGGAGTTTACCCTCTTAAGAGCAAACTTTACGTAGCTCTTTTTTCCTCACTCGTTGTGGAATTTGCGGTATTATTTTCCATTTTTGTGCTTCGGGGCTGTAACAGACTGTCTCTGTGGCGCAATAGGCTAGCGCGTTCGGCTGTTAACCGGAAGGCTGGTGGTTCGAGCCCACCCAGGGACGTTTCCATCTTTATTAACCAACCAACAAACTGTTCCTTAGCTCAGCATGTGTACATGTATAAGTGTACTATTCAACCCATTTGGTCTCCTTCAGTTTCCCCCTGTATTATAGGTTGCTATTTTTGCTGTGCAATGGGAGAGGATTGTCTGATTGCAAAAGCTTCCTCCAGAAGCATTGTCAAACTTGAAGGTGCGTGCTCCATTCTGAAGCCTTTTGACTTGGACGTTTTCCACTTCTGCAAACATCCCCTCTTGGCGCTGCAGCTTAGTTGGTCAAAGTGCTTGTTGTCTACTTAGCAGGTGATCATGCGTTTAAATCCCAGCGGTGCTGTTTTCCTGGAGCCTAGGTTGTGCTTCGCCCTCAGTCAGAGTGAAGGTGCGTGTGAAGGTACGTGCTCCATTCTAAAGCCTTTTGACTTGGACGTTTTCCACTTCTGCAAACAGCCCCTCTTGGCGCTGCAGCTTAGTTGGTCAAAGTGCTTGTTGTCTACTTAGCAGGTGATCATGCGTTTAAATCCCAGCGGTGCTGTTTTCCTGGAGCCTAGGTTGTGCTTCGCCCCCAGTCAGAGCGAACCTTATGCCCCACCTGCATTTGCCGTGGTCCGTGACTTTGGTATGTCTGACGAGCGCTTTCAGTTTAGCCAGCGCGCGATGGCTCTGTGGCGCAATGGACTTCTAGGCCAGAAAAGAAAGATATTCAAAGGTTGTGGGTTCGAGTCCCACCAGAGTCGTCGGTTATATTGGTGTGGCCAACAATGCAGGTTCCGCGAAAATTCTCCCTGGGATGTTTTTCTTTCCCTTCCCGCTCACCTCTCTTTGCATGAAACTCGCTGTATTATTTTCCCTTTTCTGCACTTTTCTTCTTGAGGGGCTTGGCTCTGTGGCACAATCTTCTAGCATGTTTGGCTGATAGGTCGGTGGTTCGAGCCCACCCAGGGAGGATTAGGTGTTTATTAATCCATCCAGGCAAACGCTACTTTCACTATTGGCAGGTGAGAAGTTTGTGGCCATGTGCCAGCTTTCTTCAGAAGTGAGCGATTTAAGCCATGGGGTGTTACACTGCGCACCCACGAAGAAGGGATGTTTTTTGAGTTTTTTTTTTAAAGGTGTTGTGACCGTACCTTGAGCCCTACCCAAGCAGTCTTGGAAGCTTCCCGCCTCTGGCACTGACAAATATAGGCATCGACAAATACGGGCGCCGTGGCTTAGTTGGTCAAAGTGCCTGTCTAGTAAACAGGAGATCCTGGGTTCGAATCCCAGCGGTGCCTCAGTCCTACAGCTTTGTCTGGAGTTTACCCTCTTAAGAGCAAACTTTACGTAGCTCTTTTTTCCTCACTCGTTGTGGAATTTGCGATATTATTTTCCGTTTTTGTGCTTCGGGGCTGTAACAGACTGTCTCTGTGGCGCAATAGGCTAGCGCTTTCGGCTGTTAACCGGAAGGCTGGTGGTTCGAGCCCACCCAGGGACGTTTCCATCTTTATTAACCAACCAACAAACTGTTCCTTAGCTCAGCATGTGTACATGTATAAGTGTACTATTCAACCCATTTGGTCTCCTTCAGTTTCCCCCTGTATTATAGGTTGCTTTTTTTGCTGTGCAATGGGAGAGGATTGTCTGATTGCAAAAGCTTCCTCCAGAAGCATTGTCAAACTTGAAGGTGCGTGCTCCATTCTGAAGCCTTTTGACTTGGACGTTTTCCACTTCTGCAAACATCCCCTCTTGGCGCTGCAGCTTAGTTGGTCAAAGTGCTTGTTGTCTACTTAGCAGGTGATCATGCGTTTAAATCCCAGCGGTGCTGTTTTCCTGGAGCCTAGGTTGTGCTTCGCCCTCAGTCAGAGTGAAGGTGCGTGTGAAGGTACGTGCTCCATTCTAAAGCCTTTTGACTTGGACGTTTTCCACTTCTGCAAACAGCCCCTCTTGGCGCTGCAGCTTAGTTGGTCAAAGTGCTTGTTGTCTACTTAGCAGGTGATCATGCGTTTAAATCCCAGCGGTGCTGTTTTCCTGGAGCCTAGGTTGTGCTTCGCCCCCAGTCAGAGCGAACCTTATGCCCCACCTGCATTTGCCGTGGTCCGTGACTTTGGTATGTCTGACGAGCGCTTTCAATTTAGCCAGCACGCGATGGCTCTGTGGCGCAATGGATAGCGCATTGGACTTCTAGGCCAGAAAAGAAAGATATTCAAAGGTTGTGGGTTCGAGTCCCACCAGAGTCGGCGGTTATATTGGTGTGGCCAACAATGCAGGGTCCGCGAAAATTCTCCCTGGGATGTTTTTCTTTCCCTTCCCGCTCACCTCTCTTTGCATGAAACTCGCTGTATTATTTTCCCTTTTCTGCACTTTTCTTCTTGAGGGGCTTGGCTCTGTGGCACAATCTTCTAGCATGTTTGGCTGAAAGGTCGGTGGTTCGAGCCCACCCAGGGAGGATTAGGTGTTTATTAATCCATCCAGGCAAACGCTACTTTCACTATTGGCAGGTGAGAAGTTTGTGGCCATGTGCCAGCTTTCTTCAGAAGTGAGCGATTTAAGCCATGGGGTGTTGCACTGCGCACCCACGAAGAAGGGATGTTTTTTTAGTTTTTTTTTTAAAGGTGTTGTGACCGTACCTTGAGCCCTACCCAAGCAGTCTTGGAAGCTTCCCGCCTCTGGCACCGACAAATATAGGCATCGACAAATACGGGCGCCGTGGCTTAGTTGGTCAAAGTGCCTGTCTAGTAAACAGGAGATCCTGGGTTCGGTGCCTCGGTCCTACAGCTTTGTCTGGAGTTTACCCTCTTAAGAGCAAACTTTACGTAGCTCTTTTTTCCTCACTCGTTGTGGAATTTGCGATATTATTTTCTGTTTTTGTGCTTCGGGGCTGTAACAGACTGTCTCTGTGGCGCAATAGGCTAGCGCGTTCGGCTGTTAACCGGAAGGCTGGTGGTTCGAGCCCACCCAGGGACGTTTCCATCTTTATTAACCAACCAACAAACTGTTCCTTAGCTCAGCATGTGTACATGTATAAGTGTACTATTCAACCCATTTGGTCTCCTTCAGTTTCCCCCTGTATTATAGGTTGCTATTTTTGATGTGCAATGGGAGAGGATTGTCTGATTGCAAAAGCTTCCTCCAGAAGCATTGTCAAACTTGAAGGTGCGTGCTCCATTCTGAAGCCTTTTGACTTGGACGTTTTCCACTTCTGCAAACATCCCCTCTTGGCGCTGCAGCTTAGTTGGTCAAAGTGCTTGTTGTCTACTTAGCAGGTGATCATGCGTTTAAATCCCAGCGGTGCTGTTTTCCTGGAGCCTAGGTTGTGCTTCGCCCTCAGTCAGAGTGAAGGTGCGTGTGAAGGTGCGTGCTCCATTCTAAAGCCTTTTGACTTGGACGTTTTCCACTTCTGCAAACAGCCCCTCTTGGCGCTGCAGTTTAGTTGGTCAAAGTGCTTGTTGTCTACTTAGCAGGTGATCATGCGTTTAAATCCCAGCGGTGCTGTTTTCCTGGAGCCTAGGTTGTGCTTCGCCCCCAGTCAGAGCGAACCTTATGCCCCACCTGCATTTGCCGTGGTCCGTGACTTTGGTATGTCTGACGAGCGCTTTCAGTTTAGCCAGCGCGCGATGGCTCTGTGGCGCAATGGATAGCGCATTGGACTTCTAAGCCAGAAAATAAAGATATTCAAAGGTTGTGGGTTCGGGTCCCACCAGAGTCGGCGGTTATATTGGTGTGGCCAACAATGCAGGTTCCGCGAAAATTCTCCCTGGGATGTTTTTCTTTCCCTTCCCGCTCACCTCTCTTTGCATGAAACTCGCTGTATTATTTTCCCTTTTCTGCACTTTTCTTCTTGAGGGGCTTGGCTCTGTGGCACAATCTTCTAGCATGTTTGGCTGAAAGGTCGGTGGTTCGAGCCCACCCAGGGAGGATTAGGTGTTTATTAATCCATCCAGGCAAACGCTACTTTCACTATTGGCAGGTGAGAAGTTTGTGGCCATGTGCCAGCTTTCTTCAGAAGTGAGCGATTTAAGCCATGGGGTGTTGCACTGCGCACCCACGAAGAAGGGATGTTTTTTTAGTTTTTTTTTTAAAGGTGTTGTGACCGTACCTTGAGCCCTACCCAAGCAGTCTTGGAAGCTTCCCGCCTCTGGCACCGACAAATATAGGCATCGACAAATACGGGCGCCGTGGCTTAGTTGGTCAAAGTGCCTGTCTAGTAAACAGGAGATCCTGGGTTCGAATCCCAGCGGTGCCTCGGTCCTACAGCTTTGTCTGGAGTTTACCCTCTTAAGAGCAAACTTTACGTAGCTCTTTTTTCCTCACTCGTTGTGGAATTTGCGGTATTATTTTCCATTTTTGTGCTTCGGGGCTGTAACAGACTGTCTCTGTGGCGCAATAGGCTAGCGCGTTCGGCTGTTAACCGGAAGGCTGGTGGTTCGAGCCCACCCAGGGACGTTTCCATCTTTATTAACCAACCAACAAACTGTTCCTTAGCTCAGCATGTGTACATGTATAAGTGTACTATTCAACCCATTTGGTCTCCTTCAGTTTCCCCCTGTATTATAGGTTGCTATTTTTGCTGTGCAATGGGAGAGGATTGTCTGATTGCAAAAGCTTCCTCCAGAAGCATTGTCAAACTTGAAGGTGCGTGCTCCATTCTGAAGCCTTTTGACTTGGACGTTTTCCACTTCTGCAAACATCCCCTCTTGGCGCTGCAGCTTAGTTGGTCAAAGTGCTTGTTGTCTACTTAGCAGGTGATCATGCGTTTAAATCCCAGCGGTGCTGTTTTCCTGGAGCCTAGGTTGTGCTTCGCCCTCAGTCAGAGTGAAGGTGCGTGTGAAGGTACGTGCTCCATTCTAAAGCCTTTTGACTTGGACGTTTTCCACTTCTGCAAACAGCCCCTCTTGGCGCTGCAGCTTAGTTGGTCAAAGTGCTTGTTGTCTACTTAGCAGGTGATCATGCGTTTAAATCCCAGCGGTGCTGTTTTCCTGGAGCCTAGGTTGTGCTTCGCCCCCAGTCAGAGCGAACCTTATGCCCCACCTGCATTTGCCGTGGTCCGTGACTTTGGTATGTCTGACGAGCGCTTTCAGTTTAGCCAGCGCGCGATGGCTCTGTGGCGCAATGGACTTCTAGGCCAGAAAAGAAAGATATTCAAAGGTTGTGGGTTCGAGTCCCACCAGAGTCGTCGGTTATATTGGTGTGGCCAACAATGCAGGTTCCGCGAAAATTCTCCCTGGGATGTTTTTCTTTCCCTTCCCGCTCACCTCTCTTTGCATGAAACTCGCTGTATTATTTTCCCTTTTCTGCACTTTTCTTCTTGAGGGGCTTGGCTCTGTGGCACAATCTTCTAGCATGTTTGGCTGATAGGTCGGTGGTTCGAGCCCACCCAGGGAGGATTAGGTGTTTATTAATCCATCCAGGCAAACGCTACTTTCACTATTGGCAGGTGAGAAGTTTGTGGCCATGTGCCAGCTTTCTTCAGAAGTGAGCGATTTAAGCCATGGGGTGTTACACTGCGCACCCACGAAGAAGGGATGTTTTTTGAGTTTTTTTTTTAAAGGTGTTGTGACCGTACCTTGAGCCCTACCCAAGCAGTCTTGGAAGCTTCCCGCCTCTGGCACTGACAAATATAGGCATCGACAAATACGGGCGCCGTGGCTTAGTTGGTCAAAGTGCCTGTCTAGTAAACAGGAGATCCTGGGTTCGAATCCCAGCGGTGCCTCAGTCCTACAGCTTTGTCTGGAGTTTACCCTCTTAAGAGCAAACTTTACGTAGCTCTTTTTTCCTCACTCGTTGTGGAATTTGCGATATTATTTTCCGTTTTTGTGCTTCGGGGCTGTAACAGACTGTCTCTGTGGCGCAATAGGCTAGCGCTTTCGGCTGTTAACCGGAAGGCTGGTGGTTCGAGCCCACCCAGGGACGTTTCCATCTTTATTAACCAACCAACAAACTGTTCCTTAGCTCAGCATGTGTACATGTATAAGTGTACTATTCAACCCATTTGGTCTCCTTCAGTTTCCCCCTGTATTATAGGTTGCTTTTTTTGCTGTGCAATGGGAGAGGATTGTCTGATTGCAAAAGCTTCCTCCAGAAGCATTGTCAAACTTGAAGGTGCGTGCTCCATTCTGAAGCCTTTTGACTTGGACGTTTTCCACTTCTGCAAACATCCCCTCTTGGCGCTGCAGCTTAGTTGGTCAAAGTGCTTGTTGTCTACTTAGCAGGTGATCATGCGTTTAAATCCCAGCGGTGCTGTTTTCCTGGAGCCTAGGTTGTGCTTCGCCCTCAGTCAGAGTGAAGGTGCGTGTGAAGGTACGTGCTCCATTCTAAAGCCTTTTGACTTGGACGTTTTCCACTTCTGCAAACAGCCCCTCTTGGCGCTGCAGCTTAGTTGGTCAAAGTGCTTGTTGTCTACTTAGCAGGTGATCATGCGTTTAAATCCCAGCGGTGCTGTTTTCCTGGAGCCTAGGTTGTGCTTCGCCCCCAGTCAGAGCGAACCTTATGCCCCACCTGCATTTGCCGTGGTCCGTGACTTTGGTATGTCTGACGAGCGCTTTCAATTTAGCCAGCACGCGATGGCTCTGTGGCGCAATGGATAGCGCATTGGACTTCTAGGCCAGAAAAGAAAGATATTCAAAGGTTGTGGGTTCGAGTCCCACCAGAGTCGGCGGTTATATTGGTGTGGCCAACAATGCAGGGTCCGCGAAAATTCTCCCTGGGATGTTTTTCTTTCCCTTCCCGCTCACCTCTCTTTGCATGAAACTCGCTGTATTATTTTCCCTTTTCTGCACTTTTCTTCTTGAGGGGCTTGGCTCTGTGGCACAATCTTCTAGCATGTTTGGCTGAAAGGTCGGTGGTTCGAGCCCACCCAGGGAGGATTAGGTGTTTATTAATCCATCCAGGCAAACGCTACTTTCACTATTGGCAGGTGAGAAGTTTGTGGCCATGTGCCAGCTTTCTTCAGAAGTGAGCGATTTAAGCCATGGGGTGTTGCACTGCGCACCCACGAAGAAGGGATGTTTTTTTAGTTTTTTTTTTAAAGGTGTTGTGACCGTACCTTGAGCCCTACCCAAGCAGTCTTGGAAGCTTCCCGCCTCTGGCACCGACAAATATAGGCATCGACAAATACGGGCGCCGTGGCTTAGTTGGTCAAAGTGCCTGTCTAGTAAACAGGAGATCCTGGGTTCGAATCCCAGCGGTGCCTCGGTCCTACAGCTTTGTCTGGAGTTTACCCTCTTAAGAGCAAACTTTACGTAGCTCTTTTTTCCTCACTCGTTGTGGAATTTGCGATATTATTTTCCGTTTTTGTGCTTCGGGGCTGTAACAGACTGTCTCTGTGGCGCAATAGGCTAGCGCGTTCGGCTGTTAACCGGAAGGCTGGTGGTTCGAGCCCACCCAGGGACGTTTCCATCTTTATTAACCAACCAACAAACTGTTCCTTAGTTCAGCATGTGTACATGTATAAGTGTACTATTCAACCCATTTGGTCTCCTTCAGTTTCCCCCTGTATTATAGGTTGCTTTTTTTTGCTGTGCAATGGGAGAGGATTGTCTGATTGCAAAAGCTTCCTCCAGAAGCATTGTCAAACTTGAAGGTGCGTGCTCCATTCTGAAGCCTTTTGACTTGGACGTTTTCCACTTCTGCAAACATCCCCTCTTGGCGCTGCAGCTTAGTTGGTCAAAGTGCTTGTTGTCTACTTAGCAGGTGATCATGCGTTTAAATCCCAGCGGTGCTGTTTTCCTGGAGCCTAGGTTGTGCTTCGCCCTCAGTCAGAGTGAAGGTGCGTGTGAAGGTACGTGCTCCATTCTAAAGCCTTTTGACTTGGACGTTTTCAACTTCTGCAAACAGCCCCTCTTGGCGCTGCAGCTTAGTTGGTCAAAGTGCTTGTTGTCTACTTAGCAGGTGATCATGCGTTTAAATCCCAGCGGTGCTGTTTTCCTGGAGCCTAGGTTGTGCTTCGCCCCCAGTCAGAGCGAACCTTATGCCCCACCTGCATTTGCCGTGGTCCGTGACTTTGGTATGTCTGACGAGCGCTTTCAGTTTAGCCAGCGCGCGATGGCTCTGTGGCGCAATGGATAGCGCATTGGACTTCTAGGCCAGAAAAGAAAGATATTCAAAGGTTGTGGGTTCGAGTCCCACCAGAGTCGGTGGTTATATTGGTGTGGCCAACAATGCAGGTTCCGCGAAAATTCTCCCTGGGATGTTTTTCTTTCCCTTCCCGCTCACCTCTCTTTGCATGAAACTCGCTGTATTATTTTCCCTTTTCTGTACTTTTCTTCTTGAGGGGCTTGGCTCTGTGGCACAATCTTCTAGCATGTTTGGCTGAAAGGTCGGTGGTTCGAGCCCACCCAGGGAGAATTAGGTGTTTATTAATCCATCCAGGCAAACGCTACTTTCACTATTGGCAGGTGAGAAGTTTGTGGCCATGTGCCAGCTTTCTTCAGAAGTGAGCGATTTAAGCCATGGGGTGTTGCACTGCGCACCCACGAAGAAGGGATGTTTTTTTAGTTTTTTTTTTAAAGGTGTTGTGACCGTACCTTGAGCCCTACCCAAGCAGTCTTGGAAGCTTCCCGCCTCTGGCACTGACAAATATAGGCATCGACAAATACGGGCGCCGTGGCTTAGTTGGTCAAAGTGCCTGTCTAGTAAACAGGAGATCCTGGGTTCGAATCCCAGCGGTGCCTCGGTCCTACAGCTTTGTCTGGAGTTTACCCTCTTAAGAGCAAACTTTACGTAGCTCTTTTTTCCTCACTCGTTGTGGAATTTGCGGTATTATTTTCCATTTTTGTGCTTCGGGGCTGTAACAGACTGTCTCTGTGGCGCAATAGGCTAGCGCGTTCGGCTGTTAACCGGAAGGCTGGTGGTTCGAGCCCACCCAGGGACGTTTCCATCTTTATTAACCAACCAACAAACTGTTCCTTAGCTCAGCATGTGTACATGTATAAGTGTACTATTCAACCCATTTGGTCTCCTTCAGTTTCCCCCTGTATTATAGGTTGCTATTTTTGCTGTGCAATGGGAGAGGATTGTCTGATTGCAAAAGCTTCCTCCAGAAGCATTGTCAAACTTGAAGGTGCGTGCTCCATTCTGAAGCCTTTTGACTTGGACGTTTTCCACTTCTGCAAACATCCCCTCTTGGCGCTGCAGCTTAGTTGGTCAAAGTGCTTGTTGTCTACTTAGCAGGTGATCATGCGTTTAAATCCCAGCGGTGCTGTTTTCCTGGAGCCTAGGTTGTGCTTCGCCCTCAGTCAGAGTGAAGGTGCGTGTGAAGGTACGTGCTCCATTCTAAAGCCTTTTGACTTGGACGTTTTCCACTTCTGCAAACAGCCCCTCTTGGCGCTGCAGCTTAGTTGGTCAAAGTGCTTGTTGTCTACTTAGCAGGTGATCATGCGTTTAAATCCCAGCGGTGCTGTTTTCCTGGAGCCTAGGTTGTGCTTCGCCCCCAGTCAGAGCGAACCTTATGCCCCACCTGCATTTGCCGTGGTCCGTGACTTTGGTATGTCTGACGAGCGCTTTCAGTTTAGCCAGCGCGCGATGGCTCTGTGGCGCAATGGACTTCTAGGCCAGAAAAGAAAGATATTCAAAGGTTGTGGGTTCGAGTCCCACCAGAGTCGTCGGTTATATTGGTGTGGCCAACAATGCAGGTTCCGCGAAAATTCTCCCTGGGATGTTTTTCTTTCCCTTCCCGCTCACCTCTCTTTGCATGAAACTCGCTGTATTATTTTCCCTTTTCTGCACTTTTCTTCTTGAGGGGCTTGGCTCTGTGGCACAATCTTCTAGCATGTTTGGCTGATAGGTCGGTGGTTCGAGCCCACCCAGGGAGGATTAGGTGTTTATTAATCCATCCAGGCAAACGCTACTTTCACTATTGGCAGGTGAGAAGTTTGTGGCCATGTGCCAGCTTTCTTCAGAAGTGAGCGATTTAAGCCATGGGGTGTTACACTGCGCACCCACGAAGAAGGGATGTTTTTTGAGTTTTTTTTTTAAAGGTGTTGTGACCGTACCTTGAGCCCTACCCAAGCAGTCTTGGAAGCTTCCCGCCTCTGGCACTGACAAATATAGGCATCGACAAATACGGGCGCCGTGGCTTAGTTGGTCAAAGTGCCTGTCTAGTAAACAGGAGATCCTGGGTTCGAATCCCAGCGGTGCCTCAGTCCTACAGCTTTGTCTGGAGTTTACCCTCTTAAGAGCAAACTTTACGTAGCTCTTTTTTCCTCACTCGTTGTGGAATTTGCGATATTATTTTCTGTTTTTGTGCTTCGGGGCTGTAACAGACTGTCTCTGTGGCGCAATAGGCTAGCGCTTTCGGCTGTTAACCGGAAGGCTGGTGGTTCGAGCCCACCCAGGGACGTTTCCATCTTTATTAACCAACCAACAAACTGTTCCTTAGCTCAGCATGTGTACATGTATAAGTGTACTATTCAACCCATTTGGTCTCCTTCAGTTTCCCCCTGTATTATAGGTTGCTTTTTTTGCTGTGCAATGGGAGAGGATTGTCTGATTGCAAAAGCTTCCTCCAGAAGCATTGTCAAACTTGAAGGTGCGTGCTCCATTCTGAAGCCTTTTGACTTGGACGTTTTCCACTTCTGCAAACATCCCCTCTTGGCGCTGCAGCTTAGTTGGTCAAAGTGCTTGTTGTCTACTTAGCAGGTGATCATGCGTTTAAATCCCAGCGGTGCTGTTTTCCTGGAGCCTAGGTTGTGCTTCGCCCTCAGTCAGAGTGAAGGTGCGTGTGAAGGTACGTGCTCCATTCTAAAGCCTTTTGACTTGGACGTTTTCCACTTCTGCAAACAGCCCCTCTTGGCGCTGCAGCTTAGTTGGTCAAAGTGCTTGTTGTCTACTTAGCAGGTGATCATGCGTTTAAATCCCAGCGGTGCTGTTTTCCTGGAGCCTAGGTTGTGCTTCGCCCCCAGTCAGAGCGAACCTTATGCCCCACCTGCATTTGCCGTGGTCCGTGACTTTGGTATGTCTGACGAGCGCTTTCAATTTAGCCAGCACGCGATGGCTCTGTGGCGCAATGGATAGCGCATTGGACTTCTAGGCCAGAAAAGAAAGATATTCAAAGGTTGTGGGTTCGAGTCCCACCAGAGTCGGCGGTTATATTGGTGTGGCCAACAATGCAGGGTCCGCGAAAATTCTCCCTGGGATGTTTTTCTTTCCCTTCCCGCTCACCTCTCTTTGCATGAAACTCGCTGTATTATTTTCCCTTTTCTGCACTTTTCTTCTTGAGGGGCTTGGCTCTGTGGCACAATCTTCTAGCATGTTTGGCTGAAAGGTCGGTGGTTCGAGCCCACCCAGGGAGGATTAGGTGTTTATTAATCCATCCAGGCAAACGCTACTTTCACTATTGGCAGGTGAGAAGTTTGTGGCCATGTGCCAGCTTTCTTCAGAAGTGAGCGATTTAAGCCATGGGGTGTTGCACTGCGCACCCACGAAGAAGGGATGTTTTTTTAGTTTTTTTTTTAAAGGTGTTGTGACCGTACCTTGAGCCCTACCCAAGCAGTCTTGGAAGCTTCCCGCCTCTGGCACCGACAAATATAGGCATCGACAAATACGGGCGCCGTGGCTTAGTTGGTCAAAGTGCCTGTCTAGTAAACAGGAGATCCTGGGTTCGAATCCCAGCGGTGCCTCGGTCCTACAGCTTTGTCTGGAGTTTACCCTCTTAAGAGCAAACTTTACGTAGCTCTTTTTTCCTCACTCGTTGTGGAATTTGCGATATTATTTTCCGTTTTTGTGCTTCGGGGCTGTAACAGACTGTCTCTGTGGCGCAATAGGCTAGCGCGTTCGGCTGTTAACCGGAAGGCTGGTGGTTCGAGCCCACCCAGGGACGTTTCCATCTTTATTAACCAACCAACAAACTGTTCCTTAGTTCAGCATGTGTACATGTATAAGTGTACTATTCAACCCATTTGGTCTCCTTCAGTTTCCCCCTGTATTATAGGTTGCTTTTTTTTGCTGTGCAATGGGAGAGGATTGTCTGATTGCAAAAGCTTCCTCCAGAAGCATTGTCAAACTTGAAGGTGCGTGCTCCATTCTGAAGCCTTTTGACTTGGACGTTTTCCACTTCTGCAAACATCCCCTCTTGGCGCTGCAGCTTAGTTGGTCAAAGTGCTTGTTGTCTACTTAGCAGGTGATCATGCGTTTAAATCCCAGCGGTGCTGTTTTCCTGGAGCCTAGGTTGTGCTTCGCCCTCAGTCAGAGTGAAGGTGCGTGTGAAGGTACGTGCTCCATTCTAAAGCCTTTTGACTTGGACGTTTTCAACTTCTGCAAACAGCCCCTCTTGGCGCTGCAGCTTAGTTGGTCAAAGTGCTTGTTGTCTACTTAGCAGGTGATCATGCGTTTAAATCCCAGCGGTGCTGTTTTCCTGGAGCCTAGGTTGTGCTTCGCCCCCAGTCAGAGCGAACCTTATGCCCCACCTGCATTTGCCGTGGTCCGTGACTTTGGTATGTCTGACGAGCGCTTTCAGTTTAGCAAGCACGCGATGGCTCTGTGGCGCAATGGATAGCGCATTGGACTTCTAGGCCAGAAAAGAAAGATATTCAAAGGTTGTGGGTTCGAGTCCCACCAGAGTCGGTGGTTATATTGGTGTGGCCAACAATGCAGGTTCCGCGAAAATTCTCCCTGGGATGTTTTTCTTTCCCTTCCCGCTCACCTCTCTTTGCATGAAACTCGCTGTATTATTTTCCCTTTTCTGTACTTTTCTTCTTGAGGGGCTTGGCTCTGTGGCACAATCTTCTAGCATGTTTGGCTGAAAGGTCGGTGGTTCGAGCCCACCCAGGGAGAATTAGGTGTTTATTAATCCATCCAGGCAAACGCTACTTTCACTATTGGCAGGTGAGAAGTTTGTGGCCATGTGCCAGCTTTCTTCAGAAGTGAGCGATTTAAGCCATGGGGTGTTGCACTGCGCACCCACGAAGAAGGGATGTTTTTTTAGTTTTTTTTTTAAAGGTGTTGTGACCGTACCTTGAGCCCTACCCAAGCAGTCTTGGAAGCTTCCCGCCTCTGGCACTGACAAATATAGGCATCGACAAATACGGGCGCCGTGGCTTAGTTGGTCAAAGTGCCTGTCTAGTAAACAGGAGATCCTGGGTTCGAATCCCAGCGGTGCCTCGGTCCTACAGCTTTGTCTGGAGTTTACCCTCTTAAGAGCAAACTTTACGTAGCTCTTTTTTCCTCACTCGTTGTGGAATTTGCGATATTATTTTCCGTTTTTGTGCTTCGGGGCTGTAACAGACTGTCTCTGTGGCGCAATAGGCTAGCGCTTTCGGCTGTTAACCGGAAGGCTGGTGGTTCGAGCCCACCCAGGGACGTTTCCATCTTTATTAACCAACCAACAAACTGTTCCTTAGCTCAGCATGTGTACATGTATAAGTGTACTATTCAACCCATTTGGTCTCCTTCAGTTTCCCCCTGTATTATAGGTTGCTTTTTTTGCTGTGCAATGGGAGAGGATTGTCTGATTGCAAAAGCTTCCTCCAGAAGCATTGTCAAACTTGAAGGTGCGTGCTCCATTCTGAAGCCTTTTGACTTGGACGTTTTCCACTTCTGCAAACATCCCCTCTTGGCGCTGCAGCTTAGTTGGTCAAAGTGCTTGTTGTCTACTTAGCAGGTGATCATGCGTTTAAATCCCAGCGGTGCTGTTTTCCTGGAGCCTAGGTTGTGCTTCGCCCTCAGTCAGAGTGAAGGTGCGTGTGAAGGTACGTGCTCCATTCTAAAGCCTTTTGACTTGGACGTTTTCCACTTCTGCAAACAGCCCCTCTTGGCGCTGCAGCTTAGTTGGTCAAAGTGCTTGTTGTCTACTTAGCAGGTGATCATGCGTTTAAATCCCAGCGGTGCTGTTTTCCTGGAGCCTAGGTTGTGCTTCGCCCCCAGTCAGAGCGAACCTTATGCCCCACCTGCATTTGCCGTGGTCCGTGACTTTGGTATGTCTGACGAGCGCTTTCAGTTTAGCAAGCACGCGATGGCTCTGTGGCGCAATGGATAGCGCATTGGACTTCTAGGCCAGAAAAGAAAGATATTCAAAGGTTGTGGGTTCGAGTCCCACCAGAGTCGGTGGTTATATTGGTGTGGCCAACAATGCAGGTTCCGCGAAAATTCTCCCTGGGATGTTTTTCTTTCCCTTCCCGCTCACCTCTCTTTGCATGAAACTCGCTGTATTATTTTCCCTTTTCTGTACTTTTCTTCTTGAGGGGCTTGGCTCTGTGGCACAATCTTCTAGCATGTTTGGCTGAAAGGTCGGTGGTTCGAGCCCACCCAGGGAGAATTAGGTGTTTATTAATCCATCCAGGCAAACGCTACTTTCACTATTGGCAGGTGAGAAGTTTGTGGCCATGTGCCAGCTTTCTTCAGAAGTGAGCGATTTAAGCCATGGGGTGTTGCACTGCGCACCCACGAAGAAGGGATGTTTTTTTAGTTTTTTTTTTAAAGGTGTTGTGACCGTACCTTGAGCCCTACCCAAGCAGTCTTGGAAGCTTCCCGCCTCTGGCACTGACAAATATAGGCATCGACAAATACGGGCGCCGTGGCTTAGTTGGTCAAAGTGCCTGTCTAGTAAACAGGAGATCCTGGGTTCGGTGCCTCGGTCCTACAGCTTTGTCTGGAGTTTACCCTCTTAAGAGCAAACTTTACGTAGCTCTTTTTTCCTCACTCGTTGTGGAATTTGCGATATTATTTTCCGTTTTTGTGCTTCGGGGCTGTAACAGACTGTCTCTGTGGCGCAATAGGCTAGCGCTTTCGGCTGTTAACCGGAAGGCTGGTGGTTCGAGCCCACCCAGGGACGTTTCCATCTTTATTAACCAACCAACAAACTGTTCCTTAGCTCAGCATGTGTACATGTATAAGTGTACTATTCAACCCATTTGGTCTCCTTCAGTTTCCCCCTGTATTATAGGTTGCTTTTTTTGCTGTGCAATGGGAGAGGATTGTCTGATTGCAAAAGCTTCCTCCAGAAGCATTGTCAAACTTGAAGGTGCGTGCTCCATTCTGAAGCCTTTTGACTTGGACGTTTTCCACTTCTGCAAACATCCCCTCTTGGCGCTGTAGCTTAGTTGGTCAAAGTGCTTGTTGTCTACTTAGCAGGTGATCATGCGTTTAAATCCCAGCGGTGCTGTTTTCCTGGAGCCTAGGTTGTGCTTCGCCCTCAGTCAGAGTGAAGGTGCGTGTGAAGGTACGTGCTCCATTCTAAAGCCTTTTGACTTGGACGTTTTCCACTTCTGCAAACAGCCCCTCTTGGCGCTGCAGCTTAGTTGGTCAAAGTGCTTGTTGTCTACTTAGCAGA
The DNA here is from genome assembly GCF_949987555.1 of Borostomias antarcticus. Classification (NCBI taxonomy): domain Eukaryota; kingdom Metazoa; phylum Chordata; class Actinopteri; order Stomiiformes; family Stomiidae; genus Borostomias; species Borostomias antarcticus. The sequence continues at coordinate 21,207,642 of NC_140253.1, forward strand.
TGATCATGCGTTTAAATCCCAGCGGTGCTGTTTTCCTGGAGCCTAGGTTGTGCTTCGCCCCCAGTCAGAGCGAACCTTATGCCCCACCTGCATATGCCGTGGTCCGTGACTTTGGTATGTTTGACGAGCGCTTTCAGCTTAGCCAGCGCGCGATGGCTCTGTGGCGCAATGGATAGCGCATTGGACTTCTAGGCCAGAAAAGAAAGATATTCAAAGGTTGTGGGTTCGAGTCCCACCAGAGTCGGCGGTTCTATTGGTGTGGCCAACAATGCAGGGTCCGCGAAAATTCTCCCTGGGATGTTTTTCTTTCCCTTCCCGCTCACCTCTCTTTGCATGAAACTCGCTGTATTATTTTCCCTTTTCTGCACTTTTCTTCTTGAGGGGCTTGGCTCTGTGGCACAATCTTCTAGCATGTTTGGCTGAAAGGTCGGTGGTTCGAGCCCACCCAGGGAGGATTAGGTGTTTATTAATCCATCCAGGCAAACGCTACTTTCACTATTGGCAGGTGAGAAGTTTGTGGCCATGTGCCAGCTTTCTTCAGAAGTGAGCGATTTAAGCCATGGGGTGTTGCACTGCGCACCCACGAAGAAGGGATGTTTTTTTAGTTTTTTTTTTAAAGGTGTTGTGACCGTACCTTGAGCCCTACCCAAGCAGTCTTGGAAGCTTCCCGCCTCTGGCACTGACAAATATAGGCATCGACAAATACGGGCGCCGTGGCTTAGTTGGTCAAAGTGCCTGTCTAGTAAACAGGAGATCCTGGGTTCGAATCCCAGCGGTGCCTCGGTCCTACAGCTTTGTCTGGAGTTTACCCTCTTAAGAGCAAACTTTACGTAGCTCTTTTTTCCTCACTCGTTGTGGAATTTGCGATATTATTTTCCGTTTTTGTGCTTCGGGGCTGTAACAGACTGTCTCTGTGGCGCAATAGGCTAGCGCGTTCGGCTGTTAACCGGAAGGCTGGTGGTTCGAGCCCACCCAGGGACGTTTCCATCTTTATTAACCAACCAACAAACTGTTCCTTAGTTCAGCATGTGTACATGTATAAGTGTACTATTCAACCCATTTGGTCTCCTTCAGTTTCCCCCTGTATTATAGGTTGCTTTTTTTTGCTGTGCAATGGGAGAGGATTGTCTGATTGCAAAAGCTTCCTCCAGAAGCATTGTCAAACTTGAAGGTGCGTGCTCCATTCTGAAGCCTTTTGACTTGGACGTTTTCCACTTCTGCAAACATCCCCTCTTGGCGCTGCAGCTTAGTTGGTCAAAGTGCTTGTTGTCTACTTAGCAGGTGATCATGCGTTTAAATCCCAGCGGTGCTGTTTTCCTGGAGCCTAGGTTGTGCTTCGCCCTCAGTCAGAGTGAAGGTGCGTGTGAAGGTACGTGCTCCATTCTAAAGCCTTTTGACTTGGACGTTTTCAACTTCTGCAAACAGCCCCTCTTGGCGCTGCAGCTTAGTTGGTCAAAGTGCTTGTTGTCTACTTAGCAGGTGATCATGCGTTTAAATCCCAGCGGTGCTGTTTTCCTGGAGCCTAGGTTGTGCTTCGCCCCCAGTCAGAGCGAACCTTATGCCCCACCTGCATTTGCCGTGGTCCGTGACTTTGGTATGTCTGACGAGCGCTTTCAGTTTAGCCAGCGCGCGATGGCTCTGTGGCGCAATGGATAGCGCATTGGACTTCTAGGCCAGAAAAGAAAGATATTCAAAGGTTGTGGGTTCGAGTCCCACCAGAGTCGGTGGTTATATTGGTGTGGCCAACAATGCAGGTTCCGCGAAAATTCTCCCTGGGATGTTTTTCTTTCCCTTCCCGCTCACCTCTCTTTGCATGAAACTCGCTGTATTATTTTCCCTTTTCTGCACTTTTCTTCTTGAGGGGCTTGGCTCTGTGGCACAATCTTCTAGCATGTTTGGCTGAAAGGTCGGTGGTTCGAGCCCACCCAGGGAGGATTAGGTGTTTATTAATCCATCCAGGCAAACGCTACTTTCACTATTGGCAGGTGAGAAGTTTGTGGCCATGTGCCAGCTTTCTTCAGAAGTGAGCGATTTAAGCCATGGGGTGTTACACTGCGCACCCACGAAGAAGGGATGTTTTTTGAGTTTTTTTTTTAAAGGTGTTGTGACCGTACCTTGAGCCCTACCCAAGCAGTCTTGGAAGCTTCCCGCCTCTGGCACTGACAAATATAGGCATCGACAAATACGGGCGCCGTGGATTAGTTGGTCAAAGTGCCTGTCTAGTAAACAGGAGATCCTGGGTTCGAATCCCAGCGGTGCCTCGGTCCTACAGCTTTGTCTGGAGTTTACCCTCTTAAGAGCAAACTTTACGTAGCTCTTTTTTCCTCACTCGTTGTGCAATTTGCGATATTATTTTCCGTTTTTGTGCTTCGGGGCTGTAACAGACTGTCTCTGTGGCGCAATAGGCTAGCGCGTTCGGCTGTTAACCGGAAGGCTGGTGGTTCGAGCCCACCCAGGGACGTTTCCATCTTTATTAACCAACCAACAAACTGTTCCTTAGCTCAGCATGTGTACATGTTTAAGTGTACTATTCAACCCATTTGGTCTCCTTCAGTTTCCCCCTGTATTATAGGTTGCTATTTTTGCTGTGCATGGGAGAGGATTGTCTGATTGCAAAAGCTTCCTCCAGAAGCATTGTCAAACTTGAAGGTGCGTGCTCCATTCTGAAGCCTTTTGACTTGGACGTTTTCCACTTCTGCAAACATCCCCTCTTGGCGCTGCAGCTTAGTTGGTCAAAGTGCTTGTTGTCTACTTAGCAGGTGATCATGCGTTTAAATCCCAGCGGTGCTGTTTTCCTGGAGCCTAGGTTGTGCTTCGCCCTCAGTCAGAGTGAAGGTGCGTGTGAAGGTACGTGCTCCATTCTAAAGCCTTTTGACTTGGACGTTTTCAACTTCTGCAAACAGCCCCTCTTGGCGCTGCAGCTTAGTTGGTCAAAGTGCTTGTTGTCTACTTAGCAGGTGATCATGCGTTTAAATCCCAGCGGTGCTGTTTTCCTGGAGCCTAGGTTGTGCTTCGCCCCCAGTCAGAGCGAACCTTATGCCCCACCTGCATTTGCCGTGGTCCGTGACTTTGGTATGTCTGACAAGCGCTTTCAGTTTAGCCAGCGCGCGATGGCTCTGTGGCGCAATGGATAGCGCATTGGACTTCTAGGCCAGAAAAGAAAGATATTCAAAGGTTGTGGGTTCGAGTCCCACCAGAGTCGGTGGTTATATTGGTGTGGCCAACAATGCAGGTTCCGCGAAAATTCTCCCTGGGATGTTTTTCTTTCCCTTCCCGCTCACCTCTCTTTGCATGAAACTCGCTGTATTATTTTCCCTTTTCTGCACTTTTCTTCTTGAGGGGCTTGGCTCTGTGGCACAATCTTCTAGCATGTTTGGCTGATAGGTCGGTGGTTCGAGCCCACCCAGGGAGGATTAGGTGTTTATTAATCCATCCAGGCAAACGCTACTTTCACTATTGGCAGGTGAGAAGTTTGTGGCCATGTGCCAGCTTTCTTCAGAAGTGAGCGATTTAAGCCATGGGGTGTTACACTGCGCACCCACGAAGAAGGGATGTTTTTTGAGTTTTTTTTTTAAAGGTGTTGTGACCGTACCTTGAGCCCTACCCAAGCAGTCTTGGAAGCTTCCCGCCTCTGGCACTGACAAATATAGGCATCGACAAATACGGGCGCCGTGGATTAGTTGGTCAAAGTGCCTGTCTAGTAAACAGGAGATCCTGGGTTCGGTGCCTCGGTCCTACAGCTTTGTCTGGAGTTTACCCTCTTAAGAGCAAACTTTACGTAGCTCTTTTTTCCTCACTCGTTGTGGAATTTGCGATATTATTTTCCGTTTTTGTGCTTCGGGGCTGTAACAGACTGTCTCTGTGGCGCAATAGGCTAGCGCGTTCGGCTGTTAACCGGAAGGCTGGTGGTTCGAGCCCACCCAGGGACGTTTCCATCTTTATTAACCAACCAACAAACTGTTCCTTAGCTCAGCATGTGTACATGTATAAGTGTACTATTCAACCCATTTGGTCTCCTTCAGTTTCCCCCTGTATTATAGGTTGCTATTTTTGCTGTGCAATGGGAGAGGTTTGTCTGATTGCAAAAGCTTCCTCCAGAAGCATTGTCAAACTTGAAGGTGCGTGCTCCATTCTGAAGCCTTTTGACTTGGACGTTTTCCACTTCTGCAAACATCCCCTCTTGGCGCTGCAGCTTAGTTGGTCAAAGTGCTTGTTGTCTACTTAGCAGGTGATCATGCGTTTAAATCCCAGCGGTGCTGTTTTCCTGGAGCCTAGGTTGTGCTTCGCCCTCAGTCAGAGTGAAGGTGCGTGTGAAGGTACGTGCTCCATTCTAAAGCCTTTTGACTTGGACGTTTTCAACTTCTGCAAACAGCCCCTCTTGGCGCTGCAGCTTAGTTGGTCAAAGTGCTTGTTGTCTACTTAGCAGGTGATCATGCGTTTAAATCCCAGCGGTGCTGTTTTCCTGGAGCCTAGGTTGTGCTTCGCCCCCAGTCAGAGCGAACCTTATGCCCCACCTGCATTTGCCGTGGTCCGTGACTTTGGTATGTCTGACGAGCGCTTTCAGTTTAGCCAGCGCGCGATGGCTCTGTGGCGCAATGGATAGCGCATTGGACTTCTAGGCCAGAAAAGAAAGATATTCAAAGGTTGTGGGTTCGAGTCCCACCAGAGTCGGTGGTTATATTGGTGTGGCCAACAATGCAGGTTCCGCGAAAATTCTCCCTGGGATGTTTTTCTTTCCCGCTCACCTCTCTTTGCATGAAACTCGCTGTATTATTTTCCCTTTTCTGCACTTTTCTTCTTGAGGGGCTTGGCTCTGTGGCACAATCTTCTAGCATGTTTGGCTGATAGGTCGGTGGTTCGAGCCCACCCAGGGAGGATTAGGTGTTTATTAATCCATCCAGGCAAACGCTACTTTCACTATTGGCAGGTGAGAATTTTGTGGCCATGTGCCAGCTTTCTTCAGAAGTGAGCGATTTAAGCCATGGGGTGTTACACTGCGCACCCACGAAGAAGGGATGTTTTTTGAGTTTTTTTTTTAAAGGTGTTGTGACCGTACCTTGAGCCCTACCCAAGCAGTCTTGGAAGCTTCCCGCCTCTGGCACTGACAAATATAGGCATCGACAAATACGGGCGCCGTGGATTAGTTGGTCAAAGTGCCTGTCTAGTAAACAGGAGATCCTGGGTTCGAATCCCAGCGGTGCCTCGGTCCTACAGCTTTGTCTGGAGTTTACCCTCTTAAGAGCAAACTTTACGTAGCTCTTTTTTCCTCACTCGTTGTGGAATTTGCGATATTATTTTCCGTTTTTGTGCTTCGGGGCTGTAACAGACTGTCTCTGTGGCGCAATAGGCTAGCGCGTTCGGCTGTTAACCGGAAGGCTGGTGGTTCGAGCCCACCCAGGGACGTTTCCATCTTTATTAACCAACCAACAAACTGTTCCTTAGTTCAGCATGTGTACATGTATAAGTGTACTATTCAACCCATTTGGTCTCCTTCAGTTTCCCCCTGTATTATAGGTTGCTATTTTTGCTGTGCAATGGGAGAGGTTTGTCTGATTGCAAAAGCTTCCTCCAGAAGCATTGTCAAACTTGAAGGTGCGTGCTCCATTCTGAAGCCTTTTGACTTGGACGTTTTCCACTTCTGCAAACATCCCCTCTTGGCGCTGCAGCTTAGTTGGTCAAAGTGCTTGTTGTCTACTTAGCAGGTGATCATGCGTTTAAATCCCAGCGGTGCTGTTTTCCTGGAGCCTAGGTTGTGCTTCGCCCTCAGTCAGAGTGAAGGTGCGTGTGAAGGTACGTGCTCCATTCTAAAGCCTTTTGACTTGGACGTTTTCAACTTCTGCAAACAGCCCCTCTTGGCGCTGCAGCTTAGTTGGTCAAAGTGCTTGTTGTCTACTTAGCAGGTGATCATGCGTTTAAATCCCAGCGGTGCTGTTTTCCTGGAGCCTAGGTTGTGCTTCGCCCCCAGTCAGAGCGAACCTTATGCCCCACCTGCATTTGCCGTGGTCCGTGACTTTGGTATGTCTGACGAGCGCTTTCAGTTTAGCCAGCGCGCGATGGCTCTGTGGCGCAATGGATAGCGCATTGGACTTCTAGGCCAGAAAAGAAAGATATTCAAAGGTTGTGGGTTCGAGTCCCACCAGAGTCGGTGGTTATATTGGTGTGGCCAACAATGCAGGTTCCGCGAAAATTCTCCCTGGGATGTTTTTCTTTCCCTTCCCGCTCACCTCTCTTTGCATGAAACTCGCTGTATTATTTTCCCTTTTCTGCACTTTTCTTCTTGAGGGGCTTGGCTCTGTGGCACAATCTTCTAGCATGTTTGGCTGATAGGTCGGTGGTTCGAGCCCACCCAGGGAGGATTAGGTGTTTATTAATCCATCCAGGCAAACGCTACTTTCACTATTGGCAGGTGAGAAGTTTGTGGCCATGTGCCAGCTTTCTTCAGAAGTGAGCGATTTAAGCCATGGGGTGTTACACTGCGCACCCACGAAGAAGGGATGTTTTTTGAGTTTTTTTTTTAAAGGTGTTGTGACCGTACCTTGAGCCCTACCCAAGCAGTCTTGGAAGCTTCCCGCCTCTGGCACTGACAAATATAGGCATCGACAAATACGGGCGCCGTGGATTAGTTGGTCAAAGTGCCTGTCTAGTAAACAGGAGATCCTGGGTTCGAATCCCAGCGGTGCCTCGGTCCTACAGCTTTGTCTGGAGTTTACCCTCTTAAGAGCAAACTTTACGTAGCTCTTTTTTCCTCACTCGTTGTGGAATTTGCGATATTATTTTCCGTTTTTGTGCTTCGGGGCTGTAACAGACTGTCTCTGTGGCGCAATAGGCTAGCGCGTTCGGCTGTTAACCGGAAGGCTGGTGGTTCGAGCCCACCCAGGGACGTTTCCATCTTTATTAACCAACCAACAAACTGTTCCTTAGCTCAGCATGTGTACATGTATAAGTGTACTATTCAACCCATTTGGTCTCCTTCAGTTTCCCCCTGTATTATAGGTTGCTATTTTTGCTGTGCAATGGGAGAGGTTTGTCTGATTGCAAAAGCTTCCTCCAGAAGCATTGTCAAACTTGAAGGTGCGTGCTCCATTCTGAAGCCTTTTGACTTGGACGTTTTCCACTTCTGCAAACATCCCCTCTTGGCGCTGCAGCTTAGTTGGTCAAAGTGCTTGTTGTCTACTTAGCAGGTGATCATGCGTTTAAATCCCAGCGGTGCTGTTTTCCTGGAGCCTAGGTTGTGCTTCGCCCTCAGTCAGAGTGAAGGTGCGTGTGAAGGTGCGTGCTCCATTCTAAAGCCTTTTGACTTGGACGTTTTCCACTTCTGCAAACAGCCCCTCTTGGCGCTGCAGCTTAGTTGGTCAAAGTGCTTGTTGTCTACTTAGCAGGTGATCATGCGTTTAAATCCCAGCGGTGCTGTTTTCCTGGAGCCTAGGTTGTGCTTCGCCCCCAGTCAGAGCGAACCTTATGCCCCACCTGCATTTGCCGTGGTCCGTGACTTTGGTATGTCTGACGAGCGCTTTCAGTTTAGCCAGCGCGTGATGGCTCTGTGGCGCAATGGATAGCGCATTGGACTTCTAGGCCAGAAAAGAAAGATATTCAAAGGTTGTGGGTTCGAGTCCCACCAGAGTCGGCGGTTATATTGGTGTGGCCAACAATGCAGGGTCCGCGAAAATTCTCCCTGGGATGTTTTTCTTTCCCTTCCCGCTCACCTCTCTTTGCATGAAACTCGCTGTATTATTTTCCCTTTTCTGCACTTTTCTTCTTGAGGGGCTTGGCTCTGTGGCACAATCTTCTAGCATGTTTGGCTGAAAGGTCGGTGGTTCGAGCCCACCCAGGGAGGATTAGGTGTTTATTAATCCATCCAGGCAAACGCTACTTTCACTATTGGCAGGTGAGAAGTTTGTGGCCATGTGCCAGCTTTCTTCAGAAGTGAGCGATTTAAGCCATGGGGTGTTGCACTGCGCACCCACGAAGAAGGGATGTTTTTTGAGTTTTTTTTTTAAAGGTGTTGTGACCGTACCTTGAGCCCTACCCAAGCAGTCTTGGAAGCTTCCCGCCTCTGGCACTGACAAATATAGGCATCGACAAATACGGGCGCCGTGGCTTAGTTGGTCAAAGTGCCTGTCTAGTAAACAGGAGATCCTGGGTTCGAATCCCAGCGGTGCCTCGGTCCTACAGCTTTGTCTGGAGTTTACCCTCTTAAGAGCAAACTTTACGTAGCTCTTTTTTCCTCACTCGTTGTGGAATTTGCGATATTATTTTCCGTTTTTGTGCTTCGGGGCTGTAACAGACTGTCTCTGTGGCGCAATAGGCTAGCGCGTTCGGCTGTTAACCGGAAGGCTGGTGGTTCGAGCCCACCCAGGGACGTTTCCATCTTTATTAACCAACCAACAAACTGTTCCTTAGCTCAGCATGTGTACATGTATAAGTGTACTATTCAACCCATTTGGTCTCCTTCAGTTTCCCCCTGTATTATAGGTTGCTATTTTTGCTGTGCAATGGGAGAGGTTTGTCTGATTGCAAAAGCTTCCTCCAGAAGCATTGTCAAACTTGAAGGTGCGTGCTCCATTCTGAAGCCTTTTGACTTGGACGTTTTCCACTTCTGCAAACATCCCCTCTTGGCGCTGCAGCTTAGTTGGTCAAAGTGCTTGTTGTCTACTTAGCAGGTGATCATGCGTTTAAATCCCAGCGGTGCTGTTTTCCTGGAGCCTAGGTTGTGCTTCGCCCTCAGTCAGAGTGAAGGTGCGTGTGAAGGTGCGTGCTCCATTCTAAAGCCTTTTGACTTGGACGTTTTCCACTTCTGCAAACAGCCCCTCTTGGCGCTGCAGCTTAGTTGGTCAAAGTGCTTGTTGTCTACTTAGCAGGTGATCATGCGTTTAAATCCCAGCGGTGCTGTTTTCCTGGAGCCTAGGTTGTGCTTCGCCCCCAGTCAGAGCGAACCTTATGCCCCACCTGCATTTGCCGTGGTCCGTGACTTTGGTATGTCTGACGAGCGCTTTCAGTTTAGCCAGCGCGCGATGGCTCTGTGGCGCAATGGATAGCGCATTGGACTTCTAGGCCAGAAAAGAAAGATATTCAAAGGTTGTGGGTTCGAGTCCCACCAGAGTCGGTGGTTATATTGGTGTGGCCAACAATGCAGGGTCCGCGAAAATTCTCCCTGGGATGTTTTTCTTTCCCTTCCCGCTCACCTCTCTTTGCATGAAACTCGCTGTATTATTTTCCCTTTTCTGCACTTTTCTTCTTGAGGGGCTTGGCTCTGTGGCACAATCTTCTAGCATGTTTGGCTGAAAGGTCGGTGGTTCGAGCCCACCCAGGGAGGATTAGGTGTTTATTAATCCATCCAGGCAAACGCTACTTTCACTATTGGCAGGTGAGAAGTTTGTGGCCATGTGCCAGCTTTCTTCAGAAGTGAGCGATTTAAGCCATGGGGTGTTACACTGCGCACCCACGAAGAAGGGATGTTTTTTGAGTTTTTTTTTTAAAGGTGTTGTGACCGTACCTTGAGCCCTACCCAAGCAGTATTGGAAGCTTCCCGCCTCTGGCACTGACGAATATAGGCATCGACAAATACGGGCGCCGTGGATTAGTTGGTCAAAGTGCCTGTCTAGTAAACAGGAGATCCTGGGTTCGAATCCCAGCGGTGCCTCGGTCCTACAGCTTTGTCTGGAGTTTACCCTCTTAAGAGCAAACTTTACGTAGCTCTTTTTTCCTCACTCGTTGTGCAATTTGCGATATTATTTTCCGTTTTTGTGCTTCGGGGCTGTAACAGACTGTCTCTGTGGCGCAATAGGCTAGCGCGTTTGGCTGTTAACCGGAAGGCTGGTGGTTCGAGCCCACCCAGGGACGTTTCCATCTTTATTAACCAACCAACAAACTGTTCCTTAGCTCAGCATGTGTACATGTTTAAGTGTACTATTCAACCCATTTGGTCTCCTTCAGTTTCCCCCTGTATTATAGGTTGCTATTTTTGCTGTGCAATGGGAGAGGATTGTCTGATTGCAAAAGCTTCCTCCAGAAGCATTGTCAAACTTGAAGGTGCGTGCTCCATTCTGAAGCCTTTTGACTTGGACGTTTTCCACTTCTGCAAACATCCCCTCTTGGCGCTGCAGCTTAGTTGGTCAAAGTGCTTGTTGTCTACTTAGCAGGTGATCATGCGTTTAAATCCCAGCGGTGCTGTTTTCCTGGAGCCTAGGTTGTGCTTCGCCCTCAGTCAGAGTGAAGGTGCGTGTGAAGGTACGTGCTCCATTCTAAAGCCTTTTGACTTGGACGTTTTCAACTTCTGCAAACAGCCCCTCTTGGCGCTGCAGCTTAGTTGGTCAAAGTTCTTGTTGTCTACTTAGCAGGTGATCATGCGTTTAAATCCCAGCGGTGCTGTTTTCCTGGAGCCTAGGTTGTGCTTCGCCCCCAGTCAGAGCGAACCTTATGCCCCACCTGCATTTGCCGTGGTCCGTGACTTTGGTATGTCTGACGAGCGCTTTCAGTTTAGCCAGCGCGCGATGGCTCTGTGGCGCAATGGATAGCGCATTGGACTTCTAGGCCAGAAAAGAAAGATATTCAAAGATTGTGGGTTCGAGTCCCACCAGAGTCGGCGGTTATATTGGTGTGGCCAACAATGCAGGTTCCGCGAAAATTCTCCCTGGGATGTTTTTCTTTCCCTTCCCGCTCACTTCTCTTTGCATGAAACTCGCTGTATTATTTTCCCTTTTCTGCACTTTTCTTCTTGAGGGGCTTGGCTCTGTGGCACAATCTTCTAGCATGTTTGGCTGAAAGGTCGGTGGTTCGAGCCCACCCAGGGAGGATTAGGTGTTTATTAATCCATCCAGGCAAACGCTACTTTCACTATTGGCAGGTGAGAAGTTTGTGGCCATGTGCCAGCTTTCTTCAGAAGTGAGCGATTTAAGCCATGGGGTGTTGCACTGCGCACCCACGAAGAAGGGATGTTTTTTGAGTTTTTTTTTTAAAGGTGTTGTGACCGTACCTTGAGCCCTACCCAAGCAGTCTTGGAAGCTTCCCGCCTCTGGCACTGACAAATATAGGCATCGACAAATACGGGCGCCGTGGCTTAGTTGGTCAAAGTGCCTGTCTAGTAAACAGGAGATCCTGGGTTCGAATCCCAGCGGTGCCTCGGTCCTACAGCTTTGTCTGGAGTTTACCCTCTTAAGAGCAAACTTTACGTAGCTCTTTTTTCCTCACTCGTTGTGGAATTTGCGATATTATTTTCCGTTTTTGTGCTTCGGAGCTGTAACAGACTGTCTCTGTGGCGCAATAGGCTAGCGCGTTCGGCTGTTAACCGGAAGGCTGGTGGTTCGAGCCCACCCAGGGACGTTTCCATCTTTATTAACCAACCAACAAACTGTTCCTTAGCTCAGCATGTGTACATGTTTAAGTGTACTATTCAACCCATTTGGTCTCCTTCAGTTTCCCCCTGTATTATAGGTTGCTATTTTTGCTGTGCAATGGGAGAGGATTGTCTGATTGCAAAAGCTTCCTCCAGAAGCATTGTCAAACTTGAAGGTGCGTGCTCCATTCTGAAGCCTTTTGACTTGGACGTTTTCCACTTCTGCAAACATCCCCTCTTGGCGCTGCAGCTTAGTTGGTCAAAGTGCTTGTTGTCTACTTAGCAGGTGATCATGCGTTTAAATCCCAGCGGTGCTGTTTTCCTGGAGCCTAGGTTGTGCTTCGCCCTCAGTCAGAGTGAAGGTGCGTGTGAAGGTACGTGCTCCATTCTAAAGCCTTTTGACTTGGACGTTTTCAACTTCTGCAAACAGCCCCTCTTGGCGCTGCAGCTTAGTTGGTCAAAGTGCTTGTTGTCTACTTAGCAGGTGATCATGCGTTTAAATCCCAGCGGTGCTGTTTTCCTGGAGCCTAGGTTGTGCTTCGCCCCCAGTCAGAGCGAACCTTATGCCCCACCTGCATTTGCCGTGGTCCGTGACTTTGGTATGTCTGACGAGCGCTTTCAGTTTAGCCAGCACGCGATGGCTCTGTGGCGCAATGGATAGCGCATTGGACTTCTAGACCAGAAAAGAAAGATATTCAAAGGTTGTGGGTTCGAGTCCCACCAGAGTCGGCGGTTATATTGGTGTGGCCAACAATGCAGGTTCCGCGAAAATTCTCCCTGGGATGTTTTTCTTTCCCTTCCCGCTCACCTCTCTTTGCATGAAACTCGCTGTATTATTTTCCCTTTTCTGCACTTTTCTTCTTGAGGGGCTTGGCTCTGTGGCACAATCTTCTAGCATGTTTGGCTGAAAGGTCGGTGGTTCGAGCCCACCCAGGGAGGATTAGGTGTTTATTAATCCATCCAGGCAAACGCTACTTTCACTATTGGCAGGTGAGAAGTTTGTGGCCATGTGCCAGCTTTCTTCAGAAGTGAGCGATTTAAGCCATGGGGTGTTACACTGCGCACCCACGAAGAAGGGATGTTTTTTGAGTTTTTTTTTTAAAGGTGTTGTGACCGTACCTTGAGCCCTACCCAAGCAGTATTGGAAGCTTCCCGCCTCTGGCACTGACGAATATAGGCATCGACAAATACGGGCGCCGTGGATTAGTTGGTCAAAGTGCCTGTCTAGTAAACAGGAGATCCTGGGTTCGAATCCCAGCGGTGCCTCGGTCCTACAGCTTTGTCTGGAGTTTACCCTCTTAAGAGCAAACTTTACGTAGCTCTTTTTTCCTCACTCGTTGTGCAATTTGCGATATTATTTTCCGTTTTTGTGCTTCGGGGCTGTAACAGACTGTCTCTGTGGCGCAATAGGCTAGCGCGTTTGGCTGTTAACCGGAAGGCTGGTGGTTCGAGCCCACCCAGGGACGTTTCCATCTTTATTAACCAACCAACAAACTGTTCCTTAGCTCAGCATGTGTACATGTTTAAGTGTACTATTCAACCCATTTGGTCTCCTTCAGTTTCCCCCTGTATTATAGGTTGCTATTTTTGCTGTGCAATGGGAGAGGATTGTCTGATTGCAAAAGCTTCCTCCAGAAGCATTGTCAAACTTGAAGGTGCGTGCTCCATTCTGAAGCCTTTTGACTTGGACGTTTTCCACTTCTGCAAACATCCCCTCTTGGCGCTGCAGCTTAGTTGGTCAAAGTGCTTGTTGTCTACTTAGCAGGTGATCATGCGTTTAAATCCCAGCGGTGCTGTTTTCCTGGAGCCTAGGTTGTGCTTCGCCCTCAGTCAGAGTGAAGGTGCGTGTGAAGGTACGTGCTCCATTCTAAAGCCTTTTGACTTGGACGTTTTCAACTTCTGCAAACAGCCCCTCTTGGCGCTGCAGCTTAGTTGGTCAAAGTTCTTGTTGTCTACTTAGCAGGTGATCATGCGTTTAAATCCCAGCGGTGCTGTTTTCCTGGAGCCTAGGTTGTGCTTCGCCCCCAGTCAGAGCGAACCTTATGCCCCACCTGCATTTGCCGTGGTCCGTGACTTTGGTATGTCTGACGAGCGCTTTCAGTTTAGCCAGCGCGCGATGGCTCTGTGGCGCAATGGATAGCGCATTGGACTTCTAGGCCAGAAAAGAAAGATATTCAAAGGTTGTGGGTTCGAGTCCCACCAGAGTCGGCGGTTATATTGGTGTGGCCAACAATGCAGGTTCCGCGAAAATTCTCCCTGGGATGTTTTTCTTTCCCTTCCCGCTCACTTCTCTTTGCATGAAACTCGCTGTATTATTTTCCCTTTTCTGCACTTTTCTTCTTGAGGGGCTTGGCTCTGTGGCACAATCTTCTAGCATGTTTGGCTGAAAGGTCGGTGGTTCGAGCCCACCCAGGGAGGATTAGGTGTTTATTAATCCATCCAGGCAAACGCTACTTTCACTATTGGCAGGTGAGAAGTTTGTGGCCATGTGCCAGCTTTCTTCAGAAGTGAGCGATTTAAGCCATGGGGTGTTGCACTGCGCACCCACGAAGAAGGGATGTTTTTTGAGTTTTTTTTTTAAAGGTGTTGTGACCGTACCTTGAGCCCTACCCAAGCAGTCTTGGAAGCTTCCCGCCTCTGGCACTGACAAATATAGGCATCGACAAATACGGGCGCCGTGGCTTAGTTGGTCAAAGTGCCTGTCTAGTAAACAGGAGATCCTGGGTTCGAATCCCAGCGGTGCCTCGGTCCTACAGCTTTGTCTGGAGTTTACCCTCTTAAGAGCAAACTTTACGTAGCTCTTTTTTCCTCACTCGTTGTGGAATTTGCGATATTATTTTCCGTTTTTGTGCTTCGGAGCTGTAACAGACTGTCTCTGTGGCGCAATAGGCTAGCGCGTTCGGCTGTTAACCGGAAGGCTGGTGGTTCGAGCCCACCCAGGGACGTTTCCATCTTTATTAACCAACCAACAAACTGTTCCTTAGCTCAGCATGTGTACATGTTTAAGTGTACTATTCAACCCATTTGGTCTCCTTCAGTTTCCCCCTGTATTATAGGTTGCTATTTTTGCTGTGCAATGGGAGAGGATTGTCTGATTGCAAAAGCTTCCTCCAGAAGCATTGTCAAACTTGAAGGTGCGTGCTCCATTCTGAAGCCTTTTGACTTGGACGTTTTCCACTTCTGCAAACATCCCCTCTTGGCGCTGCAGCTTAGTTGGTCAAAGTGCTTGTTGTCTACTTAGCAGGTGATCATGCGTTTAAATCCCAGCGGTGCTGTTTTCCTGGAGCCTAGGTTGTGCTTCGCCCTCAGTCAGAGTGAAGGTGCGTGTGAAGGTACGTGCTCCATTCTAAAGCCTTTTGACTTGGACGTTTTCAACTTCTGCAAACAGCCCCTCTTGGCGCTGCAGCTTAGTTGGTCAAAGTGCTTGTTGTCTACTTAGCAGGTGATCATGCGTTTAAATCCCAGCGGTGCTGTTTTCCTGGAGCCTAGGTTGTGCTTCGCCCCCAGTCAGAGCGAACCTTATGCCCCACCTGCATTTGCCGTGGTCCGTGACTTTGGTATGTCTGACGAGCGCTTTCAGTTTAGCCAGCACGCGATGGCTCTGTGGCGCAATGGATAGCGCATTGGACTTCTAGACCAGAAAAGAAAGATATTCAAAGGTTGTGGGTTCGAGTCCCACCAGAGTCGGTGGTTATATTGGTGTGGCCAACAATGCAGGTTCCGCGAAAATTCTCCCTGGGATGTTTTTCTTTCCCTTCCCGCTCACCTCTCTTTGCATGAAACTCGCTGTATTATTTTCCCTTTTCTGCACTTTTCTTCTTGAGGGGCTTGGCTCTGTGGCACAATCTTCTAGCATGTTTGGCTGAAAGGTCGGTGGTTCGAGCCCACCCAGGGAGGATTAGGTGTTTATTAATCCATCCAGGCAAACGCTACTTTCACTATTGGCAGGTGAGAAGTTTGTGGCCATGTGCCAGCTTTCTTCAGAAGTGAGCGATTTAAGCCATGGGGTGTTACACTGCGCACCCACGAAGAAGGGATGTTTTTTGAGTTTTTTTTTTAAAGGTGTTGTGACCGTACCTTGAGCCCTACCCAAGCAGTATTGGAAGCTTCCCGCCTCTGGCACTGACGAATATAGGCATCGACAAATACGGGCGCCGTGGATTAGTTGGTCAAAGTGCCTGTCTAGTAAACAGGAGATCCTGGGTTCGAATCCCAGCGGTGCCTCGGTCCTACAGCTTTGTCTGGAGTTTACCCTCTTAAGAGCAAACTTTACGTAGCTCTTTTTTCCTCACTCGTTGTGCAATTTGCGATATTATTTTCCGTTTTTGTGCTTCGGGGCTGTAACAGACTGTCTCTGTGGCGCAATAGGCTAGCGCGTTTGGCTGTTAACCGGAAGGCTGGTGGTTCGAGCCCACCCAGGGACGTTTCCATCTTTATTAACCAACCAACAAACTGTTCCTTAGCTCAGCATGTGTACATGTTTAAGTGTACTATTCAACCCATTTGGTCTCCTTCAGTTTCCCCCTGTATTATAGGTTGCTATTTTTGCTGTGCAATGGGAGAGGATTGTCTGATTGCAAAAGCTTCCTCCAGAAGCATTGTCAAACTTGAAGGTGCGTGCTCCATTCTGAAGCCTTTTGACTTGGACGTTTTCCACTTCTGCAAACATCCCCTCTTGGCGCTGCAGCTTAGTTGGTCAAAGTGCTTGTTGTCTACTTAGCAGGTGATCATGCGTTTAAATCCCAGCGGTGCTGTTTTCCTGGAGCCTAGGTTGTGCTTCGCCCTCAGTCAGAGTGAAGGTGCGTGTGAAGGTACGTGCTCCATTCTAAAGCCTTTTGACTTGGACGTTTTCAACTTCTGCAAACAGCCCCTCTTGGCGCTGCAGCTTAGTTGGTCAAAGTTCTTGTTGTCTACTTAGCAGGTGATCATGCGTTTAAATCCCAGCGGTGCTGTTTTCCTGGAGCCTAGGTTGTGCTTCGCCCCCAGTCAGAGCGAACCTTATGCCCCACCTGCATTTGCCGTGGTCCGTGACTTTGGTATGTCTGACGAGCGCTTTCAGTTTAGCCAGCGCGCGATGGCTCTGTGGCGCAATGGATAGCGCATTGGACTTCTAGGCCAGAAAAGAAAGATATTCAAAGGTTGTGGGTTCGAGTCCCACCAGAGTCGGCGGTTATATTGGTGTGGCCAACAATGCAGGTTCCGCGAAAATTCTCCCTGGGATGTTTTTCTTTCCCTTCCCGCTCACTTCTCTTTGCATGAAACTCGCTGTATTATTTTCCCTTTTCTGCACTTTTCTTCTTGAGGGGCTTGGCTCTGTGGCACAATCTTCTAGCATGTTTGGCTGAAAGGTCGGTGGTTCGAGCCCACCCAGGGAGGATTAGGTGTTTATTAATCCATCCAGGCAAACGCTACTTTCACTATTGGCAGGTGAGAAGTTTGTGGCCATGTGCCAGCTTTCTTCAGAAGTGAGCGATTTAAGCCATGGGGTGTTGCACTGCGCACCCACGAAGAAGGGATGTTTTTTGAGTTTTTTTTTTAAAGGTGTTGTGACCGTACCTTGAGCCCTACCCAAGCAGTCTTGGAAGCTTCCCGCCTCTGGCACTGACAAATATAGGCATCGACAAATACGGGCGCCGTGGCTTAGTTGGTCAAAGTGCCTGTCTAGTAAACAGGAGATCCTGGGTTCGAATCCCAGCGGTGCCTCGGTCCTACAGCTTTGTCTGGAGTTTACCCTCTTAAGAGCAAACTTTACGTAGCTCTTTTTTCCTCACTCGTTGTGGAATTTGCGATATTATTTTCCGTTTTTGTGCTTCGGAGCTATAACAGACTGTCTCTGTGGCGCAATAGGCTAGCGCGTTCGGCTGTTAACCGGAAGGCTGGTGGTTCGAGCCCACCCAGGGACGTTTCCATCTTTATTAACCAACCAACAAACTGTTCCTTAGCTCAGCATGTGTACATGTTTAAGTGTACTATTCAACCCATTTGGTCTCCTTCAGTTTCCCCCTGTATTATAGGTTGCTATTTTTGCTGTGCAATGGGAGAGGATTGTCTGATTGCAAAAGCTTCCTCCAGAAGCATTGTCAAACTTGAAGGTGCATGCTCCATTCTGAAGCCTTTTGACTTGGACGTTTTCCACTTCTGCAAACATCCCCTCTTGGCGCTGCAGCTTAGTTGGTCAAAGTGCTTGTTGTCTACTTAGCAGGTGATCATGCGTTTAAATCCCAGCGGTGCTGTTTTCCTGGAGCCTAGGTTGTGCTTCGCCCTCAGTCAGAGTGAAGGTGCGTGTGAAGGTACGTGCTCCATTCTAAAGCCTTTTGACTTGGACGTTTTCAACTTCTGCAAACAGCCCCTCTTGGCGCTGCAGCTTAGTTGGTCAAAGTGCTTGTTGTCTACTTAGCAGGTGATCATGCGTTTAAATCCCAGCGGTGCTGTTTTCCTGGAGCCTAGGTTGTGCTTCGCCCCCAGTCAGAGCGAACCTTATGCCCCACCTGCATTTGCCGTGGTCCGTGACTTTGGTATGTCTGACGAGCGCTTTCAGTTTAGCCAGCACGCGATGGCTCTGTGGCGCAATGGATAGCGCATTGGACTTCTAGGCCAGAAAAGAAAGATATTCAAAGGTTGTGGGTTCGAGTCCCACCAGAGTCGGCGGTTATATTGGTGTGGCCAACAATGCAGGTTCCGCGAAAATTCTCCCTGGGATGTTTTTCTTTCCCTTCCCGCTCACCTCTCTTTGCATGAAACTCGCTGTATTATTTTCCCTTTTCTGCACTTTTCTTCTTGAGGGGCTTGGCTCTGTGGCACAATCTTCTAGCATGTTTGGCTGAAAGGTCGGTGGTTCGAGCCCACCCAGGGAGGATTAGGTGTTTATTAATCCATCCAGGCAAACGCTACTTTCACTATTGGCAGGTGAGAAGTTTGTGGCCATGTGCCAGCTTTCTTCAGAAGTGAGCGATTTAAGCCATGGGGTGTTACACTGCGCACCCACGAAGAAGGGATGTTTTTTGAGTTTTTTTTTTAAAGGTGTTGTGACCGTACCTTGAGCCCTACCCAAGCAGTCTTGGAAGCTTCCCGCCTCTGGCACTGACAAATATAGGCATCGACAAATACGGGCGCCGTGGATTAGTTGGTCAAAGTGCCTGTCTAGTAAACAGGAGATCCTGGGTTCGAATCCCAGCGGTGCCTCGGTCCTACAGCTTTGTCTGGAGTTTACCCTCTTAAGAGCAAACTTTACGTAGCTCTTTTTTCCTCACTCGTTGTGGAATTTG
The DNA here is from genome assembly GCF_949987555.1 of Borostomias antarcticus. Classification (NCBI taxonomy): domain Eukaryota; kingdom Metazoa; phylum Chordata; class Actinopteri; order Stomiiformes; family Stomiidae; genus Borostomias; species Borostomias antarcticus. Next base: position 21,226,239 of record NC_140253.1, read on the forward strand.
CGATATTATTTTCCGTTTTTGTGCTTCGGGGCTGTAACAGACTGTCTCTGTGGCGCAATAGGCTAGCGCGTTCGGCTGTTAACCGGAAGGCTGGTGGTTCGAGCCCACCCAGGGACGTTTCCATCTTTATTAACCAACCAACAAACTGTTCCTTAGCTCAGCATGTGTACATGTTTAAGTGTACTATTCAACCCATTTGGTCTCCTTCAGTTTCCCCCTGTATTATAGGTTGCTATTTTTGCTGTGCAATGGGAGAGGATTGTCTGATTGCAAAAGCTTCCTCCAGAAGCATTGTCAAACTTGAAGGTGCGTGCTCCATTCTGAAGCCTTTTGACTTGGACGTTTTCCACTTCTGCAAACATCCCCTCTTGGCGCTGCAGCTTAGTTGGTCAAAGTGCTTGTTGTCTACTTAGCAGGTGATCATGCGTTTAAATCCCAGCGGTGCTGTTTTCCTGGAGCCTAGGTTGTGCTTCGCCCTCAGTCAGAGTGAAGGTGCGTGTGAAGGTACGTGCTCCATTCTAAAGCCTTTTGACTTGGACGTTTTCAACTTCTGCAAACAGCCCCTCTTGGCGCTGCAGCTTAGTTGGTCAAAGTTCTTGTTGTCTACTTAGCAGGTGATCATGCGTTTAAATCCCAGCGGTGCTGTTTTCCTGGAGCCTAGGTTGTGCTTCGCCCCCAGTCAGAGCGAACCTTATGCCCCACCTGCATTTGCCGTGGTCCGTGACTTTGGTATGTCTGACGAGCGCTTTCAGTTTAGCCAGCGCGCGATGGCTCTGTGGCGCAATGGATAGCGCATTGGACTTCTAGGCCAGAAAAGAAAGATATTCAAAGGTTGTGGGTTCGAGTCCCACCAGAGTCGGTGGTTATATTGGTGTCGCCAACAATGCAGGGTCCGCGAAAATTCTCCCTGGGATGTTTTTCTTTCCCTTCCCGCTCACCTCTCTTTGCATGAAACTCGCTGTATTATTTTCCCTTTTCTGCACTTTTCTTCTTGAGGGGCTTGGCTCTGTGGCACAATCTTCTAGCATGTTTGGCTGAAAGGTCGGTGGTTCGAGCCCACCCAGGGAGGATTAGGTGTTTATTAATCCATCCAGGCAAACGCTACTTTCACTATTGGCAGGTGAGAAGTTTGTGGCCATGTGCCAGCTTTCTTCAGAAGTGAGCGATTTAAGCCATGGGGTGTTACACTGCGCACCCACGAAGAAGGGATGTTTTTTGAGTTTTTTTTTTAAAGGTGTTGTGACCGTACCTTGAGCCCTACCCAAGCAGTCTTGGAAGCTTCCCGCCTCTGGCACTGACAAATATAGGCATCGACAAATACGGGCGCCGTGGATTAGTTGGTCAAAGTGCCTGTCTAGTAAACAGGAGATCCTGGGTTCGAATCCCAGCGGTGCCTCGGTCCTACAGCTTTGTCTGGAGTTTACCCTCTTAAGAGCAAACTTTACTTAGCTCTTTTTTCCTCACTCGTTGTGGAATTTGCGATATTATTTTCCGTTTTTGTGCTTCGGGGCTGTAACAGACTGTCTCTGTGGCGCAATAGGCTAGCGCGTTCGGCTGTTAACCGGAAGGCTGGTGGTTCGAGCCCACCCAGGGACGTTTCCATCTTTATTAACCAACCAACAAACTGTTCCTTAGCTCAGCATGTGTACATGTTTAAGTGTACTATTCAACCCATTTGGTCTCCTTCAGTTTCCCCCTGTATTATAGGTTGCTATTTTTGCTGTGCAATGGGAGAGGATTGTCTGATTGCAAAAGCTTCCTCCAGAAGCATTGTCAAACTTGAAGGTGCGTGCTCCATTCTGAAGCCTTTTGACTTGGACGTTTTCCACTTCTGCAAACATCCCCTCTTGGCGCTGCAGCTTAGTTGGTCAAAGTGCTTGTTGTCTACTTAGCAGGTGATCATGCGTTTAAATCCCAGCGGTGCTGTTTTCCTGGAGCCTAGGTTGTGCTTCGCCCTCAGTCAGAGTGAAGGTGCGTGTGAAGGTACGTGCTCCATTCTAAAGCCTTTTGACTTGGACGTTTTCCACTTCTGCAAACATCCCCTCTTGGCGCTGCAGCTTAGTTGGTCAAAGTGCTTGTTGTCTACTTAGCAGGTGATCATGCGTTTAAATCCCAGCGGTGCTGTTTTCCTGGAGCCTAGGTTGTGCTTCGCCCCCAGTCAGAGCGAACCTTATGCCCCACCTGCATTTGCCGTGGTCCGTGACTTTGGTATGTCTGACGAGCGCTTTCAGTTTAGCCAGCACGCGATGGCTCTGTGGCGCAATGGATAGCGCATTGGACTTCTAGGCCAGAAAAGAAAGATATTCAAAGGTTGTGGGTTCGAGTCCCACCAGAGTCGGCGGTTATATTGGTGTGGCCAACAATGCAGGTTCCGCGAAAATTCTCCCTGGGATGTTTTTCTTTCCCTTCCCGCTCACCTCTCTTTGCATGAAACTCGCTGTATTATTTTCCCTTTTCTGCACTTTTCTTCTTGACGGGCTTGGCTCTGTGGCACAATCTTCTAGCATGTTTGGCTGAAAGGTCGGTGGTTCGAGCCCACCCAGGGAGGATTAGGTGTTTATTAATCCATCCAGGCAAACGCTACTTTCACTATTGGCAGGTGAGAAGTTTGTGGCCATGTGCCAGCTTTCTTCAGAAGTGAGCGATTTAAGCCATGGGGTGTTGCACTGCGCACCCACGAAGAAGGGATGTTTTTTGAGTTTTTTTTTTAAAGGTGTTGTGACCGTACCTTGAGCCCTACCCAAGCAGTCTTGGAAGCTTCCCGCCTCTGGCACTGACAAATATAGGCATCGACAAATACGGGCGCCGTGGCTTAGTTGGTCAAAGTGCTTGTTGTCTACTTAGCAGGTGATCATGCGTTTAAATCCCAGCGGTGCTGTTTTCCTGGAACCTAGGTTGTGCTTCGCCCTCAGTCAGAGTGAAGGTGCGTGTGAAGGTACGTGCTCCATTCTAAAGCCTTTTGACTTGGACGTTTTCCACTTCTGCAAACAGCCCCTCTTGGCGCTGCAGCTTAGTTGGTCAAAGTGCTTGTTGTCTACTTAGCAGGTGATCATGCGTTTAAATCCCAGCGGTGCTGTTTTCCTGGAGCCTAGGTTGTGCTTCGCCCCCAGTCAGAGCGAACCTTATGCCCCACCTGCATTTGCCGTGGTCCGTGACTTTGGTATGTCTGACGAGCGCTTTCAGTTTAGCCAGCGCGCGATGGCTCTGTGGCGCAATGGACTTCTAGGCCAGAAAAGAAAGATATTCAAAGGTTGTGGGTTCGAGTCCCACCAGAGTCGGCGGTTATATTGGTGTGGCCAACAATGCAGGTTCCGCGAAAATTCTCCCTGGGATGTTTTTCTTTCCCTTCCCGCTCACCTCTCTTTGAATGAAACTCGCTGTATTATTTTCCCTTTTCTGCACTTTTCTTCTTGAGGGGCTTGGCTCTGTGGCACAATCTTCTAGCATGTTTGGCTGATAGGTCGGTGGTTCGAGCCCACCCAGGGAGGATTAGGTGTTTATTAATCCATCCAGGCAAACGCTACTTTCACTATTGGCAGGTGAGAAGTTTGTGGCCATGTGCCAGCTTTCTTCAGAAGTGAGCGATTTAAGCCATGGGGTGTTACACTGCGCACCCACGAAGAAGGGATGTTTTTTGAGTTTTTTTTTTAAAGGTGTTGTGACCGTACCTTGAGCCCTACCCAAGCAGTCTTGGAACCTTCCCGCCTCTGGCACTGACAAATATAGGCATCGACAAATACGGGCGCCGTGGCTTAGTTGGTCAAAGTGCTTGTTGTCTACTTAGCAGGTGATCATGCGTTTAAATCCCAGCGGTGCTGTTTTCCTGGAGCCTAGGTTGTGCTTCGCCCTCAGTCAGAGTGAAGGTGCGTGTGAAGGTACGTGCTCCATTCTAAAGCCTTTTGACTTGGACGTTTTCAACTTCTGCAAACAGCCCCTCTTGGCGCTGCAGCTTAGTTGGTCAAAGTGCTTGTTGTCTACTTAGCAGGTGATCATGCGTTTAAATCCCAGCGGTGCTGTTTTCCTGGAGCCTAGGTTGTGCTTCGCCCCCAGTCAGAGCGAACCTTATGCCCCACCTGCATTTGCCGTGGTCCGTGACTTTGGTATGTCTGACGAGCGCTTTCAGTTTAGCCAGCGCGCGATGGCTCTGTGGCGCAATGGACTTCTAGGCCAGAAAAGAAAGATATTCAAAGGTTGTGGGTTCGAGTCCCACCAGAGTCGGCGGTTATATTGGTGTGGCCAACAATGCAGGTTCCGCGAAAATTCTCCCTGGGATGTTTTTCTTTCCCTTCCCGCTCACCTCTCTTTGAATGAAACTCGCTGTATTATTTTCCCTTTTCTGCACTTTTCTTCTTGAGGGGCTTGGCTCTGTGGCACAATCTTCTAGCATGTTTGGCTGATAGGTCGGTGGTTCGAGCCCACCCAGGGAGGATTAGGTGTTTATTAATCCATCCAGGCAAACGCTACTTTCACTATTGGCAGGTGAGAAGTTTGTGGCCATGTGCCAGCTTTCTTCAGAAGTGAGCGATTTAAGCCATGGGGTGTTACACTGCGCACCCACGAAGAAGGGATGTTTTTTGAGTTTTTTTTTTAAAGGTGTTGTGACCGTACCTTGAGCCCTACCCAAGCAGTCTTGGAACCTTCCCGCCTCTGGCACTGACAAATATAGGCATCGACAAATACGGGCGCCGTGGCTTAGTTGGTCAAAGTGCCTGTCTAGTAAACAGGAGATCCTGGGTTCGAATCCCAGCGGTGCCTCAGTCCTACAGCTTTGTCTGGAGTTTACCCTCTTAAGAGCAAACTTTACGTAGCTCTTTTTTCCTCACTCGTTGTGGAATTTGCGATATTATTTTCCGTTTTTGTGCTTCGGGGCTGTAACAGACTGTCTCTGTGGCGCAATAGGCTAGCGCGTTCGGCTGTTAACCGGAAGGCTGGTGGTTCGAGCCCACCCAGGGACGTTTCCATCTTTATTAACCAACCAACAAACTGTTCCTTAGTTCAGCATGTGTACATGTATAAGTGTACTATTCAATCCATTTGGTCTCCTTCAGTTTCCCCCTGTATTATAGGTTGCTTTTTTTGCTGTGCAATGGGAGAGGATTGTCTGATTGCAAAAGCTTCCTCCAGAAGCATTGTCAAACTTGAAGGTGCGTGCTCCATTCTGAAGCCTTTTGACTTGGACGTTTTCCACTTCTGCAAACATCCCCTCTTGGCGCTGCAGCTTAGTTGGTCAAAGTGCTTGTTGTCTACTTAGCAGGTGATCATGCGTTTAAATCCCAGCGGTGCTGTTTTCCTGGAGCCTAGGTTGTGCTTCGCCCTCAGTCAGAGTGAAGGTGCGTGTGAAGGTACGTGCTCCATTCTAAAGCCTTTTGACTTGGACGTTTTCCACTTCTGCAAACAGCCCCTCTTGGCGCTGCAGCTTAGTTGGTCAAAGTGCTTGTTGTCTACTTAGCAGGTGATCATGCGTTTAAATCCCAGCGGTGCTGTTTTCCTGGAGCCTAGGTTGTGCTTCGCCCCCAGTCAGAGCGAACCTTATGCCCCACCTGCATTTGCCGTGGTCCGTGACTTTGGTATGTCTGACGAGCGCTTTCAGTTTAGCCAGCGCGCGATGGCTCTGTGGCGCAATGGATAGCGCATTGGACTTCTAGGCCAGAAAAGAAAGATATTCAAAGGTTGTGGGTTCGAGTCCCACCAGAGTCGGTGGTTATATTGGTGTGGCCAACAATGCAGGTTCCGCGAAAATTCTCCCTGGGATGTTTTTCTTTCCCTTCCCGCTCACCTCTCTTTGCATGAAACTCGCTGTATTATTTTCCCTTTTCTGCACTTTTCTTCTTGAGGGGCTTGGCTCTGTGGCACAATCTTCTAGCATGTTTGGCTAAAAGGTCGGTGGTTCGAGCCCACCCAGGGAGGATTAGGTGTTTATTAATCCATCCAGGCAAACGCTACTTTCACTATTGGCAGGTGAGAAGTTTGTGGCCATGTGCCAGCTTTCTTCAGAAGTGAGCGATTTAAGCCATGGGGTGTTACACTGCGCACCCACGAAGAAGGGATGTTTTTTGAGTTTTTTTTTTAAAGGTGTTGTGACCGTACCTTGAGCCCTACCCAAGCAGTCTTGGAAGCTTCCCGCCTCTGGCACTGACAAATATAGGCATCGACAAATACGGGCGCCGTGGCTTAGTTGGTGAAAGTGCCTGTCTAGTAAACAGGAGATCCTGGGTTCGAATCCCAGCGGTGCCTCGGTCCTACAGCTTTGTCTGGAGTTTACCCTCTTAAGAGCAAACTTTACGTAGCTCTTTTTTCCTCACTCGTTGTGGAATTTGCGATATTATTTTCCATTTTTGTGCTTCGGGGCTGTAACAGACTGTCTCTGTGGCGCAATAGGCTAGCGCGTTCGGCTGTTAACCGGAAGGCTGGTGGTTCGAGCCCACCCAGGGACGTTTCCATCTTTATTAACCAACCAACAAACTGTTCCTTAGCTCAGCATGTGTACATGTATAAGTGTACTATTCAACCCATTTGGTCTCCTTCAGTTTCCCCCTGTATTATAGGTTGCTATTTTTGCTGTGCAATGGGAGAGGATTGTCTGATTGCAAAAGCTTCCTCCAGAAGCATTGTCAAACTTGAAGGTGCGTGCTCCATTCTGAAGCCTTTTGACTTGGACGTTTTCCACTTCTGCAAACATCCCCTCTTGGCGCTGCAGCTTAGTTGGTCAAAGTGCTTGTTGTCTACTTAGCAGGTGATCATGCGTTTAAATCCCAGCGGTGCTGTTTTCCTGGAGCCTAGGTTGTGCTTCGCCCTCAGTCAGAGTGAAGGTGCGTGTGAAGGTACGTGCTCCATTCTAAAGCCTTTTGACTTGGACGTTTTCAACTTCTGCAAACAGCCCCTCTTGGCGCTGCAGCTTAGTTGGTCAAAGTGCTTGTTGTCTACTTAGCAGGTGATCATGCGTTTAAATCCCAGCGGTGCTGTTTTCCTGGAGCCTAGGTTGTGCTTCGCCCCCAGTCAGAGCGAACCTTATGCCCCACCTGCATTTGCCGTGGTCCGTGACTTTGGTATGTCTGACGAGCGCTTTCAGTTTAGCCAGCGCGCGATGGCTCTGTGGCGCAATGGATAGCGCATTGGACTTCTAGGCCAGAAAAGAAAGATATTCAAAGGTTGTGGGTTCGAGTCCCACCAGAGTCGGCGGTTATATTGGTGTGGCCAACAATGCAGGTTCCGCGAAAATTCTCCCTGGGATGTTTTTCTTTCCCTTCCCGCTCACTTCTCTTTGCATGAAACTCGCTGTATTATTTTCCCTTTTCTGCACTTTTCTTCTTGAGGGGCTTGGCTCTGTGGCACAATCTTCTAGCATGTTTGGCTGAAAGGTCGGTGGTTCGAGCCCACCCAGGGAGGATTAGGTGTTTATTAATCCATCCAGGCAAACGCTACTTTCACTATTGGCAGGTGAGAAGTTTGTGGCCATGTGCCAGCTTTCTTCAGAAGTGAGCGATTTAAGCCATGGGGTGTTGCACTGCGCACCCACGAAGAAGGGATGTTTTTTTAGTTTTTTTTTTAAAGGTGTTGTGACCGTACCTTGAGCCCTACCCAAGCAGTCTTGGAAGCTTCCCGCCTCTGGCACTGACAAATATAGGCATCGACAAATACGGGCGCCGTGGCTTAGTTGGTCAAAGTGCCTGTCTAGTAAACAGGAGATCCTGGGTTCGAATCCCAGCGGTGCCTTGGTCCTACAGCTTTGTCTGGAGTTTACCCTCTTAAGAGCAAACTTTACGTAGCTCTTTTTTCCTCACTCGTTGTGGAATTTGCGATATTATTTTCCGTTTTTGTGCTTCGGGGCTGTAACAGACTGTCTCTGTGGCGCAATAGGCTAGCGCGTTCGGCTGTTAACCGGAAGGCTGGTGGTTCGAGCCCACCCAGGGACGTTTCCATCTTTATTAACCAACCAACAAACTGTTCCTTAGCTCAGCATGTGTACATGTTTAAGTGTACTATTCAACCCATTTGGTCTCCTTCAGTTTCCCCCTGTATTATAGGTTGCTATTTTTGCTGTGCAATGGGAGAGGATTGTCTGATTGCAAAAGCTTCCTCCAGAAGCATTGTCAAACTTGAAGGTGCGTGCTCCATTCTGAAGCCTTTTGACTTGGACGTTTTCCACTTCTGCAAACATCCCCTCTTGGCGCTGCAGCTTAGTTGGTCAAAGTGCTTGTTGTCTACTTAGCAGGTGATCATGCGTTTAAATCCCAGCGGTGCTGTTTTCCTGGAGCCTAGGTTGTGCTTCGCCCTCAGTCAGAGTGAAGGTGCGTGTGAAGGTACGTGCTCCATTCTAAAGCCTTTTGACTTGGACGTTTTCAACTTCTGCAAACAGCCCCTCTTGGCGCTGCAGCTTAGTTGGTCAAAGTGCTTGTTGTCTACTTAGCAGGTGATCATGCGTTTAAATCCCAGCGGTGCTGTTTTCCTGGAGCCTAGGTTGTGCTTCGCCCCCAGTCAGAGCGAACCTTATGCCCCACCTGCATTTGCCGTGGTCCGTGACTTTGGTATGTCTGACGAGCGCTTTCAGTTTAGCCAGCGCGCGATGGCTCTGTGGCGCAATGGATAGCGCATTGGACTTCTAGGCCAGAAAAGAAAGATATTCAAAGGTTTTGGGTTCGAGTCCCACCAGAGTCGGCGGTTATATTGGTGTGGCCAACAATGCAGGTTCCGCGAAAATTCTCCCTGGGATGTTTTTCTTTCCCTTCCCGCTCACCTCTCTTTGCATGAAACTCGCTGTATTATTTTCCCTTTTCTGCACTTTTCTTCTTGAGGGGCTTGGCTCTGTGGCACAATCTTCTAGCATGTTTGGCTGAAAGGTCGGTGGTTCGAGCCCACCCAGGGAGGATTAGGTGTTTATTAATCCATCCAGGCAAACGCTACTTTCACTATTGGCAGGTGAGAAGTTTGTGGCCATGTGCCAGCTTTCTTCAGAAGTGAGCGATTTAAGCCATGGGGTTAAACCATGCGCTGCGCACCCACGAAGAAGGGATGTTTTTTTAGTTTTTTTTTTAAAGGTGTTGTGACCGTACCTTGAGCCCTACCCAAGCAGTCTTGGAAGCTTCCCGCCTCTGGCACTAACAAATATAGGCATCGACAAATACGGGCGCCGTGGCTTAGTTGGTCAAAGTGCCTGTCTAGTAAACAGGAGATCCTGGGTTCGAATCCCAGCGGTGCCTCGGTCCTACAGCTTTGTCTGGAGTTTACCCTCTTAAGAGCAAACTTTACGTAGCTCTTTTTTCCTCACTCGTTGTGGAATTTGCGATATTATTTTCCGTTTTTGTGCTTCGGGGCTGTAACAGACTGTCTCTGTGGCGCAATAGGCTAGCGCGTTCGGCTGTTAACCGGAAGGCTGGTGGTTCGAGCCCACCCAGGGACGTTTCCATCTTTATTAACCAACCAACAAACTGTTCCTTAGCTCAGCATGTGTACATGTTTAAGTGTACTATTCAACCCATTTGGTCTCCTTCAGTTTCCCCCTGTATTATAGGTTGCTATTTTTGCTGTGCAATGGGAGAGGATTGTCTGATTGCAAAAGCTTCCTCCAGAAGCATTGTCAAACTTGAAGGTGCGTGCTCCATTCTGAAGCCTTTTGACTTGGACGTTTTCCACTTCTGCAAACATCCCCTCTTGGCGCTGCAGCTTAGTTGGTCAAAGTGCTTGTTGTCTACTTAGCAGGTGATCATGCGTTTAAATCCCAGCGGTGCTGTTTTCCTGGAGCCTAGGTTGTGCTTCGCCCTCAGTCAGAGTGAAGGTGCGTGTGAAGGTGCGTGCTCCATTCTAAAGCCTTTTGACTTGGACGTTTTCCACTTCTGCAAACAGCCCCTCTTGGCGCTGCAGCTTAGTTGGTCAAAGTGCTTGTTGTCTACTTAGCAGGTGATCATGCGTTTAAATCCCAGCGGTGCTGTTTTCCTGGAGCCTAGGTTGTGCTTCGCCCCCAGTCAGAGCGAACCTTATGCCCCACCTGCATATGCCGTGGTCCGTGACTTTGGTATGTTTGACGAGCGCTTTCAGCTTAGCCAGCGCGCGATGGCTCTGTGGCGCAATGGATAGCGCATTGGACTTCTAGGCCAGAGAAGAAAGATATTCAAAGGTTGTGGGTTCGAGTCCCACCAGAGTCGGCGGTTATATTGGTGTGGCCAACAATGCAGGGTCCGCGAAAATTCTCCCTGGGATGTTTTTCTTTCCCTTCCCGCTCACCTCTCTTTGCATGAAACTCGCTGTATTATTTTCCCTTTTCTGCACTTTTCTTCTTGAGGGGCTTGGCTCTGTGGCACAATCTTCTAGCATGTTTGGCTGAAAGGTCGGTGGTTCGAGCCCACCCAGGGAGGATTAGGTGTTTATTAATCCATCCAGGCAAACGCTACTTTCACTATTGGCAGGTGAGAAGTTTGTGGCCATGTGCCAGCTTTCTTCAGAACTGAGCGATTTAAGCCATGGGGTGTTGCACTGCGCACCCACGAAGAAGGGATGTTTTTTTAGTTTTTTTTTTAAAGGTGTTGTGACCGTACCTTGAGCCCTACCCAAGCAGTCTTGGAAGCTTCCCGCCTCTGGCACTGACAAATATAGGCATCGACAAATATGGGCGCCGTGGCTTAGTTGGTCAAAGTGCCTGTCTAGTAAACAGGAGATCCTGGGTTCGAATCCCAGCGGTGCCTCGGTCCTACAGCTTTGTCTGGAGTTTACCCTCTTAAGAGCAAACTTTACGTAGCTCTTTTTTCCTCACTCGTTGTGGAATTTGCGATATTATTTTCCGTTTTTGTGCTTCGGGGCTGTAACAGACTGTCTCTGTGGCGCAATAGGCTAGCGCGCTCACCTCTCTTTGCATGAAACTCGCTGTATTATTTTCCCTTTTCTGCACTTTTCTTCTTGAGGGGCTTGGCTCTGTGGCACAATCTTCTAGCATTTTTGGCTGAAAGGTCGGTGGTTCGAGCCCACCCAGGGAGGATTAGGTGTTTATTAATCCATCCAGGCAAACGCTACTTTCACTATTGGCAGGTGAGAAGTTTGCGGCCATGTGCCAGCTTTCTTCAGAAGTGAGCGATTTAAGCCATGGGGTGTTGCACTGCGCACCCACGAAGAAGGGATGTTTTTTTAGTATCTTTTTTAAAGGTGTTGTGACCGTACCTTGAGCCCTACCCAAGCAGTCTTGGAAGCTTCCCGCCTCTGGCACTGACAAATATACGCATTGACAAATACGGGCGCCGTGGCTTAGTTGGTCAAAGTGCCTGTCTAGTAAACAGGAGATCCTGGGTTCGAATCCCAGCGGTGCCTCGGTCCTACAGCTTTGTCTGGAGTTTACCCTCTTAAGAGCAAACTTTACGTAGCTCTTTTTTCCTCACTCGTTGTGGAATTTGCGATATTATTTTCCATTTTTGTGCTTCGGGGCTGTAACAGACTGTCTCTGTGGCGCAATAGGCTAGCGCGTTCGGCTGTTAACCGGAAGGCTGGTGGTTCGAGCCCACCCAGGGACGTTTCCATCTTTATTAACCAACCAACAAACTGTTCCTTAGCTCAGCATGTGTACATGTATAAGTGTACTATTCAACCCATTTGGTCTCCTTCAGTTTCCCCCTGTATTATAGGTTGCTATTTTTGCTGTGCAATGGGAGAGGATTGTCTGATTGCAAAAGCTTCCTCCAGAAGCATTGTCAAACTTGAAGGTGCGTGCTCCATTCTGAAGCCTTTTGACTTGGACGTTTTCCACTTCTGCAAACATCCCCTCTTGGCGCTGCAGCTTAGTTGGTCAAAGTGCTTGTTGTCTACTTAGCAGGTGATCATGCGTTTAAATCCCAGCGGTGCTGTTTTCCTGGAGCCTAGGTTGTGCTTCGCCCTCAGTCAGAGTGAAGGTGCGTGTGAAGGTACGTGCTCCATTCTAAAGCCTTTTGACTTGGACGTTTTCAACTTCTGCAAACAGCCCCTCTTGGCGCTGCAGCTTAGTTGGTCAAAGTGCTTGTTGTCTACTTAGCAGGTGATCATGCGTTTAAATCCCAGCGGTGCTGTTTTCCTGGAGCCTAGGTTGTGCTTCGCCCCCAGTCAGAGCGAACCTTATGCCCCACCTGCATTTGCCGTGGTCCGTGACTTTGGTATGTCTGACGAGCGCTTTCAGTTTAGCCAGCGCGCGATGGCTCTGTGGCGCAATGGATAGCGCATTGGACTTCTAGGCCAGAAAAGAAAGATATTCAAAGGTTGTGGGTTCGAGTCCCACCAGAGTCGAAGGTTATATTGGTGTGGCCAACAATGCAGGTTCCGCGAAAATTCTCCCTGGGATGTTTTTCTTTCCCTTCCCGCTCACTTCTCTTTGCATGAAACTCGCTGTATTATTTTCCCTTTTCTGCACTTTTCTTCTTGAGGGGCTTGGCTCTGTGGCACAATCTTCTAGCATGTTTGGCTGAAAGGTCGGTGGTTCGAGCCCACCCAGGGAGGATTAGGTGTTTATTAATCCATCCAGGCAAACGCTACTTTCACTATTGGCAGGTGAGAAGTTTGTGGCCATGTGCCAGCTTTCTTCAGAAGTGAGCGATTTAAGCCATGGGGTTAAACCATGCGCTGCGCACCCACGAAGAAGGGATGTTTTTTTAGTTTTTTTTTTAAAGGTGTTGTGACCGTACCTTGAGCCCTACCCAAGCAGTCTTGGAAGCTTCCCGCCTCTGGCACTAACAAATATAGGCATCGACAAATACGGGCGCCGTGGCTTAGTTGGTCAAAGTGCCTGTCTAGTAAACAGGAGATCCTGTGTTCGAATCCCAGCGGTGCCTCGGTCCTACAGCTTTGTCTGGAGTTTACCCTCTTGAGAGCAAACTTTACGTAGCTCTTTTTTCCTCACTCGTTGTGGAATTTGCGATATTATTTTCCGTTTTTGTGCTTCGGGGCTGTAACAGACTGTCTCTGTGGCGCAATAGGCTAGCGCGTTCGGCTGTTAACAGGAAGGCTGGTGGTTCGAGCCCACCCAGGGACGTTTCCATCTTTATTAACCAACCAACAAACTGTTCCTTAGCTCAGCATGTGTACATGTTTAAGTGTACTATTCAACCCATTTGGTCTCCTTCAGTTTCCCCCTGTATTATAGGTTGCTATTTTTGCTGTGCAATGGGAGAGGATTGTCTGATTGCAAAAGCTTCCTCCAGAAGCATTGTCAAACTTGAAGGTGCGTGCTCCATTCTGAAGCCTTTTGACTTGGACGTTTTCCACTTCTGCAAACATCCCCTCTTGGCGCTGCAGCTTAGTTGGTCAAAGTGCTTGTTGTCTACTTAGCAGGTGATCATGCGTTTAAATCCCAGCGGTGCTGTTTTCCTGGAGCCTAGGTTGTGCTTCGCCCTCAGTCAGAGTGTAGGTGCGTGTGAAGGTGCGTGCTCCATTCTAAAGCCTTTTGACTTGGACGTTTTCCACTTCTGCAAACAGCCCCTCTTGGCGCTGCAGCTTAGTTGGTCAAAGTGCTTGTTGTCTACTTAGCAGGTGATCATGCGTTTAAATCCCAGCGGTGCTGTTTTCCTGGAGCCTAGGTTGTGCTTCGCCCCCAGTCAGAGCGAACCTTATGCCCCACCTGCATTTGCCGTGGTCCGTGACTTTGGTATGTCTGACGAGCGCTTTCAGTTTAGCCAGCACGCGATGGCTCTGTGGCGCAATGGATAGCGCATTGGACTTCTAGGCCAGAAAAGAAAGATATTCAAAGGTTGTGGGTTCGAGTCCCACCAGAGTCGGCGGTTATATTGGTGTGGCCAACAATGCAGGTTCCGCGAAAATTCTCCCTGGGATGTTTTTCTTTCCCTTCCCGCTCACCTCTCTTTGCATGAAACTCGCTGTATTATTTTCCCTTTTCTGCACTTTTCTTCTTGAGGGGCTTGGCTCTGTGGCACAATCTTCTAGCATGTTTGGCTAAAAGGTCGGTGGTTCGAGCCCACCCAGGGAGGATTAGGTGTTTATTAATCCATCCAGGCAAACGCTACTTTCACTATTGGCAGGTGAGAAGTTTGTGGCCATGTGCCAGCTTTCTTCAGAAGTGAGCGATTTAAGCCATGGGGTGTTGCACTGCGCACCCACGAAGAAGGGATGTTTTTTTAGTTTTTTTTTTAAAGGTGTTGTGACCGTACCTTGAGCCCTACCCAAGCAGTCTTGGAAGCTTCCCGCCTCTGGCACTGACAAATATAGGCATCGACAAATACGGGCGCCGTGGCTTAGTTGGTCAAAGTGCCTGTCTAGTAAACAGGAGATCCTGGGTTCGAATCCCAGCGGTGCCTTGGTCCTACAGCTTTGTCTGGAGTTTACCCTCTTAAGAGCAAACTTTACGTAGCTCTTTTTTCCTCACTCGTTGTGGAATTTGCGATATTATTTTCCGTTTTTGTGCTTCGGGGCTGTAACAGACTGTCTCTGTGGCGCAATAGGCTAGCGCGTTCGGCTGTTAACCGGAAGGCTGGTGGTTCGAGCCCACCCAGGGACGTTTCCATCTTTATTAACCAACCAACAAACTGTTCCTTAGCTCAGCATGTGTACATGTTTAAGTGTACTATTCAACTCATTTGGTCTCCTTCAGTTTCCCCCTGTATTATAGGTTGCTGTTTTTGCTGTGCAATGGGAGAGGATTGTCTGATTGCAAAAGCTTCCTCCAGAAGCATTGTCAAACTTGAAGGTGCGTGCTCCATTCTGAAGCCTTTTGACTTGGACGTTTTCCACTTCTGCAAACATCCCCTCTTGGCGCTGCAGCTTAGTTGGTCAAAGTGCTTGTTGTCTACTTAGCAGGTGATCATGCGTTTAAATCCCAGCGGTGCTGTTTTCCTGGAGCCTAGGTTGTGCTTCGCCCTCAGTCAGAGTGAAGGTGCGTGTGAAGGTGCGTGCTCCATTCTGAAGCCTTTTGACTTGGACGTTTTCCACTTCTGCAAACAGCCCCTCTTGGCGCTGCAGCTTAGTTGGTCAAAGTGCTTGTTGTCTACTTAGCAGGTGATCATGCGTTTAAATCCCAGCGGTGCTGTTTTCCTGGAGCCTAGGTTGTGCTTCGCCCTCAGTCAGAGTGAAGGTGCGTGTGAAGGTACGTGCTCCATTCTAAAGCCTTTTGACTTGGACGTTTTCAACTTCTGCAAACAGCCCCTCTTGGCGCTGCAGCTTAGTTGGTCAAAGTGCTTGTTGTCTACTTAGCAGGTGATCATGCGTTTAAATCCCAGCGGTGCTGTTTTCCTGGAGCCTAGGTTGTGCTTCGCCCCCAGTCAGAGCGAACCTTATGCCCCACCTACATTTGCCGTGGTCCGTGACTTTGGTATGTCTGACGAGCGCTTTCAGTTTAGCCAGCACGCGATGGCTCTGTGGCGCAATGGATAGCGCATTGGACTTCTAGGCCAGAAAAGAAAGATATTCAAAGGTTGTGGGTTCGAGTCCCACCAGAGTCGGCGGTTATATTGGTGTGGCCAACAATGCAGGTTCCGCGAAAATTCTCCCTGGGATGTTTTTCTTTCCCTTCCCGCTCACTTCTCTTTGCATGAAACTCGCTGTATTATTTTCCCTTTTCTGCACTTTTCTTTTGAGGGGCTTGGCTCTGTGGAACAATCCTCTAGCATGTTTGGCTGAAAGGTCGGTGGTTCGAGCCCACCCAGGGAGGATTAGGTGTTTATTAATCCATCCAGGCAAACGCTACTTTCACTATTGGCAGGTGAGAAGTTTGTGGCCATGTGCCAGCTTTCTTCAGAAGTGAGCGATTTAAGCCATGGGGTGTTGCACTGCGCACCCACGAAGAAGGGATGTTTTTTTAGTTTTTTTTTTAAAGGTGTTGTGACCGTACCTTGAGCCCTACCCAAGCAGTCTTGGAAGCTTCCCGCCTCTGGCACTGACAAATATAGGCATCGACAAATACGGGCGCCGTGGCTTAGTTGGTCAAAGTGCCTGTCTAGTAAACAGGAGATCCTAGGTTCGAATCCCAGCGGTGCCTTGGTCCTACAGCTTTGTCTGGAGTTTACCCTCTTAAGAGCAAACTTTACGTAGCTCTTTTTTCCTCACTCGTTGTGGAATTTGCGATATTATTTTCCGTTTTTGTGCTTCGGGGCTGTAACAGACTGTCTCTGTGGCGCAATAGGCTAGCGCGTTCGGCTGTTAACCGGAAGGCTGGTGGTTCGAGCCCACCCAGGGACGTTTCCATCTTTATTAACCAACCAACAAACTGTTCCTTAGCTCAGCATGTGTACATGTTTAAGTGTACTATTCAACCCATTTGGTCTTCTTCAGTTTCCCCCTGTATTATAGGTTGCTATTTTTGCTGTGCAATGGGAGAGGATTGTCTGATTGCAAAAGCTTCCTCCAGAAGCATTGTCAAACTTGAAGGTGCGTGCTCCATTCTGAAGCCTTTTGACTTGGACGTTTTCCACTTCTGCAAACATCCCCTCTTGGCGCTGCAGCTTAGTTGGTCAAAGTGCTTGTTGTCTACTTAGCAGGTGATCATGCGTTTAAATCCCAGCGGTGCTGTTTTCCTGGAGCCTAGGTTGTGCTTCGCCCTCAGTCAGAGTGAAGGTGCGTGTGAAGGTACGTGCTCCATTCTAAAGCCTTTTGACTTGGACGTTTTCAACTTCTGCAAACAGCCCCTCTTGGCGCTGCAGCTTAGTTGGTCAAAGTGCTTGTTGTCTACTTAGCAGGTGATCATGCGTTTAAATCCCAGCGGTGCTGTTTTCCTGGAGCCTAGGTTGTGCTTCGCCCCCAGTCAGAGCGAACCTTATGCCCCACCTGCATTTGCCGTGGTCCGTGACTTTGGTATGTCTGACGAGCGCTTTCAGTTTAGCCAGCGCGCGATGGCTCTGTGGCGCAATGGATAGCGCATTGGACTTCTAGGCCAGAAAAGAAAGATATTCAAAGGTTGTGGGTTCGAGTCCCACCAGAGTCGGCGGTTATATTGGTGTGGCCAACAATGCAGGTTCCGCGAAAATTCTCCCTGGGATGTTTTTCTTTCCCTTCCCGCTCACCTCTCTTTGCATGAAACTCGCTGTATTATTTTCCCTTTTCTGCACTTTTCTTCTTGAGGGGCTTGGCTCTGTGGCACAATCTTCTAGCATGTTTGGCTGAAAGGTCGGTGGTTCGAGCCCACCCAGGGAGGATTAGGTGTTTATTAATCCATCCAGGCAAACGCTACTTTCACTATTGGCAGGTGAGAAGTTTGTGGCCATGTGCCAGCTTTCTTCAGAAGTGAGCGATTTAAGCCATGGGGTGTTGCACTGCGCACCCACGAAGAAGGGATGTTTTTTTAGTTTTTTTTTTAAAGGTGTTGTGACCGTACCTTGAGCCCTACCCAAGCAGTCTTGGAAGCTTCCCGCCTCTGGCACTGACAAATATAGGCATCGACAAATACGGGCGCCGTGGCTTAGTTGGTCAAAGTGCCTGTCTAGTAAACAGGAGATCCTGGGTTCGAATCCCAGCGGTGCCTTGGTCCTACAGCTTTGTCTGGAGTTTACCCTCTTAAGAGCAAACTTTACGTAGCTCTTTTTTCCTCACTCGTTGTGGAATTTGCGATATTATTTTCCGTTTTTGTGCTTCGGGGCTGTAACAGACTGTCTCTGTGGCGCAATAGGCTAGCGCGTTCGGCTGTTAACCGGAAGGCTGGTGGTTCGAGCCCACCCAGGGACGTTTCCATCTTTATTAACCAACCAACAAACTGTTCCTTAGCTCAGCATGTGTACATGTTTAAGTGTACTATTCAACTCATTTGGTCTCCTTCAGTTTCCCCCTGTATTATAGGTTGCTATTTTTGCTGTGCAATGGGAGAGGATTGTCTGATTGCAAAAGCTTCCTCCAGAAGCATTGTCAAACTTGAAGGTGCGTGCTCCATTCTGAAGCCTTTTGACTTGGACGTTTTCCACTTCTGCAAACATCCCCTCTTGGCGCTGCAGCTTAGTTGGTCAAAGTGCTTGTTGTCTACTTAGCAGGTGATCATGCGTTTAAATCCCAGCGGTGCTGTTTTCCTGGAGCCTAGGTTGTGCTTCGCCCTCAGTCAGAGTGAAGGTGCGTGTGAAGGTGCGTGCTCCATTCTGAAGCCTTTTGACTTGGACGTTTTCCACTTCTGCAAACAGCCCCTCTTGGCGCTGCAGCTTAGTTGGTCAAAGTGCTTGTTGTCTACTTAGCAGGTGATCATGCGTTTAAATCCCAGCGGTGCTGTTTTCCTGGAGCCTAGGTTGTGCTTCGCCCTCAGTCAGAGTGAAGGTGCGTGTGAAGGTACGTGCTCCATTCTAAAGCCTTTTGACTTGGACGTTTTCAACTTCTGCAAACAGCCCCTCTTGGCGCTGCAGCTTAGTTGGTCAAAGTGCTTGTTGTCTACTTAGCAGGTGATCATGCGTTTAAATCCCAGCGGTGCTGTTTTCCTGGAGCCTAGGTTGTGCTTCGCCCCCAGTCAGAGCGAACCTTATGCCCCACCTACATTTGCCGTGGTCCGTGACTTTGGTATGTCTGACGAGCGCTTTCAGTTTAGCCAGCGCGCGATGGCTCTGTGGCGCAATGGATAGCGCATTGGACTTCTAGGCCAGAAAAGAAAGATATTCAAAGGTTGTGGGTTCGAGTCCCACCAGAGTCGGCGGTTATATTGGTGTGGCCAACAATGCAGGTTCCGCGAAAATTCTCCCTGGGATGTTTTTCTTTCCCTTCCCGCTCACTTCTCTTTGCATGAAACTCGCTGTATTATTTTCCCTTTTCTGCACTTTTCTTCTTGAGGGGCTTGGCTCTGTGGCACAATCTTCTAGCATGTTTGGCTGAAAGGTCGGTGGTTCGAGCCCACCCAGGGAGGATTAGGTGTTTATTAATCCATCCAGGCAAACGCTACTTTCACTATTGGCAGGTGAGAAGTTTGTGGCCATGTGCCAGCTTTCTTCAGAAGTGAGCGATTTAAGCCATGGGGTGTTGCACTGCGCACCCACGAAGAAGGGATGTTTATTTAGTTTTTTTTTTAAAGGTGTTGTGACCGTACCTTGAGCCCTACCCAAGCAGTCTTGGAAGCTTCCCGCCTCTGGCACTGACAAATATAGGCATCGACAAATACGGGCGCCGTGGCTTAGTTGGTCAAAGTGCCTGTCTAGTAAACAGGAGATCCTAGGTTCGAATCCCAGCGGTGCCTTGGTCCTACAGCTTTGTCTGGAGTTTACCCTCTTAAGAGCAAACTTTACGTAGCTCTTTTTTCCTCACTCGTTGTGGAATTTGCGATATTATTTTCCGTTTTTGTGCTTCGGGGCTGTAACAGACTGTCTCTGTGGCGCAATAGGCTAGCGCCTTCGGCTGTTAACCGGAAGGCTGGTGGTTCGAGCCCACCCAGGGACGTTTCCATCTTTATTAACCAACCAACAAACTGTTCCTTAGCTCAGCATGTGTACATGTTTAAGTGTACTATTCAACCCATTTGGTCTCCTTCAGTTTCCCCCTGTATTATAGGTTGCTATTTTTGCTGTGCAATGGGAGAGGATTGTCTGATTGCAAAAGCTTCCTCCAGAAGCATTGTCAAACTTGAAGGTGCGTGCTCCATTCTGAAGCCTTTTGACTTGGACGTTTTCCACTTCTGCAAACATCCCCTCTTGGCGCTGCAGCTTAGTTGGTCAAAGTGCTTGTTGTCTACTTAGCAGGTGATCATGCGTTTAAATCCCAGCGGTGCTGTTTTCCTGGAGCCTAGGTTGTGCTTCGCCCTCAGTCAGAGTGAAGGTGCGTGTGAAGGTACGTGCTCCATTCTAAAGCCTTTTGACTTGGACGTTTTCAACTTCTGCAAACAGCCCCTCTTGGCGCTGCAGCTTAGTTGGTCAAAGTGCTTGTTGTCTACTTAGCAGGTGATCATGCGTTTAAATCCCAGCGGTGCTGTTTTCCTGGAGCCTAGGTTGTGCTTCGCCCCCAGTCAGAGCGAACCTTATGCCCCACCTGCATTTGCCGTGGTCCGTGACTTTGGTATGTCTGACGAGCGCTTTCAGTTTAGCCAGCGCGCGATGGCTCTGTGGCGCAATGGATAGCGCATTGGACTTCTAGGCCAGAAAAGAAAGATATTCAAAGGTTGTGGGTTCGAGTCCCACCAGAGTCGGCGGGTATATTGGTGTGGCCAACAATGCAGGTTCCGCGAAAATTCTCCCTGGGATGTTTTTCTTTCCCTTCCCGCTCACCTCTCTTTGCATGAAACTCGCTGTATTATTTTCCCTTTTCTGCACTTTTCTTCTTGAGGGGCTTGGCTCTGTGGCACAATCTTCTAGCATGTTTGGCTGAAAGGTCGGTGGTTCGAGCCCACCCAGGGAGGATTAGGTGTTTATTAATCCATCCAGGCAAACGCTACTTTCACTATTGGCAGGTGAGAAGTTTGTGGCCATGTGCCAGCTTTCTTCAGAAGTGAGCGATTTAAGCCATGGGGTGTTACACTGCGCACCCACGAAGAAGGGATGTTTTTTGAGTTTTTTTTTTAAAGGTGTTGTGACCGTACCTTGAGCCCTACCCAAGCAGTCTTGGAAGCTTCCCGCCTCTGGCACTGACAAATATAGGCATCGACAAATACGGGCGCCGTGGCTTAGTTGGTGAAAGTGCCTGTCTAGTAAACAGGAGATCCTGGGTTCGAATTCCAGCGGTGCCTCGGTCCTACAGCTTTGTCTGGAGTTTACCCTCTTAAGAGCAAACTTTACGTAGCTCTTTTTTCCTCACTCGTTGTGGAATTTGCGATATTATTTTCCGTTTTTGTGCTTCGGGGCTGTAACAGACTGTCTCTGTGGCGCAATAGGCTAGCGCGTTCGGCTGTTAACCGGAAGGCTGGTGGTTCGAGCCCACCCAGGGACGTTTCCATCTTTATTAACCAACCAACAAACTGTTCCTTAGCTCAGCATGTGTACATGTATAAGTGTACTATTCAACCCATTTGGTCTCCTTCAGTTTCCCCATGTATTATAGGTTGCTTTTTTTGCTGTGCAATGGGAGAGGATTGTCTGATTGCAAAAGCTTCCTCCAGAAGCATTGTCAAACTTGAAGGTGCGTGCTCCATTCTGAAGCCTTTTGACTTGGACGTTTTCCACTTCTGCAAACATCCCCTCTTGGCGCTGCAGCTTAGTTGGTCAAAGTGCTTGTTGTCTACTTAGCAGGTGATCATGCGTTTAAATCCCAGCGGTGCTGTTTTCCTGGAGCCTAGGTTGTGCTTCGCCCCCAGTCAGAGCGAACCTTATGCCCCACCTGCATTTGCCGTGGTCCGTGACTTTGGTATGTCTGACGAGCGCTTTCAGTTTAGCCAGCGCGCGATGGCTCTGTGGCGCAATGGATAGCGCATTGGACTTCTAGGCCAGAAAAGAAAGATATTCAAAGGTTGTGGGTTCGAGTCCCACCAGAGTCGGCGGTTATATTGGTGTGGCCAACAATGCAGGTTCCGCGAAAATTCTCCCTGGGATGTTTTTCTTTCCCTTCCCGCTCACTTCTCTTTGCATGAAACTCGCTGTATTATTTTCCCTTTTCTGCACTTTTCTTCTTGAGGGGCTTGGCTCTGTGGCACAATCTTCTAGCATGTTTGGCTGAAAGGTCGGTGGTTCGAGCCCACCCAGGGAGGATTAGGCGTTTATTAATCCATCCAGGCAAACGCTACTTTCACTATTGGCAGGTGAGAAGTTTGTGGCCATGTGCCAGCTTTCTTCAGAAGTGAGCGATTTAAGCCATGGGGTGTTGCACTGCGCACCCACGAAGAAGGGATGTTTTTTTAGTTTTTTTTTTAAAGGTGTTGTGACCGTACCTTGAGCCCTACCCAAGCAGTCTTGGAAGCTTCCCGCCTCTGGCACTGACAAATATAGGCATCGACAAATACGGGCGCCGTGGCTTAGTTGGTCAAAGTGCCTGTCTAGTAAACAGGAGATCCTGGGTTCGGTGCCTTGGTCCTACAGCTTTGTCTGGAGTTTACCCTCTTAAGAGCAAACTTTACGTAGCTCTTTTTTCCTCACTCGTTGTGGAATTTGCGATATTATTTTCCGTTTTTGTGCTTCGGGGCTGTAACAGACTGTCTCTGTGGCGCAATAGGCTAGCGCGTTCGGCTGTTAACCGGAAGGCTGGTGGTTCGAGCCCACCCAGGGACGTTTCCATCTTTATTAACCAACCAACAAACTGTTCCTTAGCTCAGCATGTGTACATGTTTAAGTGTACTATTCAACCCATTTGGTCTCCTTCAGTTTCCCCCTGTATTATAGGTTGCTATTTTTGCTGTGCAATGGGAGAGGATTGTCTGATTGCAAAAGCTTCCTCCAGAAGCATTGTCAAACTTGAAGGTGCGTGCTCCATTCTGAAGCCTTTTGACTTGGACGTTTTCCACTTCTGCAAACATCCCCTCTTGGCGCTGCAGCTTAGTTGGTCAAAGTGCTTGTTGTCTACTTAGCAGGTGATCATGCGTTTAAATCCCAGCGGTGCTGTTTTCCTGGAGCCTAGGTTGTGCTTCGCCCTCAGTCAGAGTGAAGGTGCGTGTGAAGGTACGTGCTCCATTCTAAAGCCTTTTGACTTGGACGTTTTCAACTTCTGCAAACAGCCCCTCTTGGCGCTGCAGCTTAGTTGGTCAAAGTGCTTGTTGTCTACTTAGCAGGTGATCATGCGTTTAAATCCCAGCGGTGCTGTTTTCCTGGAGCCTAGGTTGTGCTTCGCCCCCAGTCAGAGCGAACCTTATGCCCCACCTGCATTTGCCGTGGTCCGTGACTTTGGTATGTCTGACGAGCGCTTTCAGTTTAGCCAGCGCGCGATGGCTCTGTGGCGCAATGGATAGCGCATTGGACTTCTAGGCCAGAAAAGAAAGATATTCAAAGGTTGTGGGTTCGAGTCCCACCAGAGTCGGCGGTTATATTGGTGTGGCCAACAATGCAGGTTCCGCGAAAATTCTCCCTGGGATGTTTTTCTTTCCCTTCCCGCTCACTTCTCTTTGCATGAAACTCGCTGTATTATTTTCCCTTTTCTGCACTTTTCTTCTTGAGGGGCTTGGCTCTGTGGCACAATCTTCTAGCATGTTTGGCTGAAAGGTCGGTGGTTCGAGCCCACCCAGGGAGGATTAGGCGTTTATTAATCCATCCAGGCAAACGCTACTTTCACTATTGGCAGGTGAGAAGTTTGTGGCCATGTGCCAGCTTTCTTCAGAAGTGAGCGATTTAAGCCATGGGGTGTTGCACTGCGCACCCACGAAGAAGGGATGTTTTTTTAGTTTTTTTTTTAAAGGTGTTGTGACCGTACCTTGAGCCCTACCCAAGCAGTCTTGGAAGCTTCCCGCCTCTGGCACTGACAAATATAGGCATCGACAAATACGGGCGCCGTGGCTTAGTTGGTCAAAGTGCCTGTCTAGTAAACAGGAGATCCTGGGTTCGAATCCCAGCGGTGCCTTGGTCCTACAGCTTTGTCTGGAGTTTACCCTCTTAAGAGCAAACTTTACGTAGCTCTTTTTTCCTCACTCGTTGTGGAATTTGCGATATTATTTTCCGTTTTTGTGCTTCGGGGCTGTAACAGACTGTCTCTGTGGCGCAATAGGCTAGCGCGTTCGGCTGTTAACCGGAAGGCTGGTGGTTCGAGCCCACCCAGGGACGTTTCCATCTTTATTAACCAACCAACAAACTGTTCCTTAGCTCAGCATGTGTACATGTTTAAGTGTACTATTCAACCCATTTGGTCTCCTTCAGTTTCCCCCTGTATTATAGGTTGCTATTTTTGCTGTGCAATGGGAGAGGATTGTCTGATTGCAAAAGCTTCCTCCAGAAGCATTGTCAAACTTGAAGGTGCGTGCTCCATTCTGAAGCCTTTTGACTTGGACGTTTTCCACTTCTGCAAACATCCCCTCTTGGCGCTGCAGCTTAGTTGGTCAAAGTGCTTGTTGTCTACTTAGCAGGTGATCATGCGTTTAAATCCCAGCGGTGCTGTTTTCCTGGAGCCTAGGTTGTGCTTCGCCCTCAGTCAGAGTGAAGGTGCGTGTGAAGGTACGTGCTCCATTCTAAAGCCTTTTGACTTGGACGTTTTCAACTTCTGCAAACAGCCCCTCTTGGCGCTGCAGCTTAGTTGGTCAAAGTGCTTGTTGTCTACTTAGCAGGTGATCATGCGTTTAAATCCCAGCGGTGCTGTTTTCCTGGAGCCTAGGTTGTGCTTCGCCCCCAGTCAGAGCGAACCTTATGCCCCACCTGCATTTGCCGTGGTCCGTGACTATGGTATGTCTGACGAGCGCTTTCAGTTTAGCCAGCGCGCGATGGCTCTGTGGCGCAATGGATAGCGCATTGGACTTCTAGGCCAGAAAAGAAAGATATTCAAAGGTTTTGGGTTCGAGTCCCACCAGAGTCGGCGGTTATATTGGTGTGGCCAACAATGCAGGTTCCGCGAAAATTCTCCCTGGGATGTTTTTCTTTCCCTTCCCGCTCACTTCTCTTTGCATGAAACTCGCTGTATTATTTTCCCTTTTCTGCACTTTTCTTCTTGAGGGGCTTGGCTCTGTGGCACAATCTTCTAGCATGTTTGGCTGAAAGGTCGGTGGTTCGAGCCCACCCAGGGAGGATTAGGTGTTTATTAATCCATCCAGGCAAACGCTACTTTCACTATTGGCAGGTGAGAAGTTTGTGGCCATGTGCCAGCTTTCTTCAGAAGTGAGCGATTTAAGCCATGGGGTGTTGCACTGCGCACCCACGAAGAAGGGATGTTTATTTAGTTTTTTTTTTAAAGGTGTTGTGACCGTACCTTGAGCCCTACCCAAGCAGTCTTGGAAGCTTCCCGCCTCTGGCACTGACAAATATAGGCATCGACAAATACGGGCGCCGTGGCTTAGTTGGTCAAAGTGCCTGTCTAGTAAACAGGAGATCCTAGGTTCGAATCCCAGCGGTGCCTTGGTCCTACAGCTTTGTCTGGAGTTTACCCTCTTAAGAGCAAACTTTACGTAGCTCTTTTTTCCTCACTCGTTGTGGAATTTGCGATATTATTTTCCGTTTTTGTGCTTCGGGGCTGTAACAGACTGTCTCTGTGGCGCAATAGGCTAGCGCGTTCGGCTGTTAACCGGAAGGCTGGTGGTTCGAGCCCACCCAGGGACGTTTCCATCTTTATTAACCAACCAACAAACTGTTCCTTAGCTCAGCATGTGTACATGTTTAAGTGTACTATTCAACCCATTTGGTCTCCTTCAGTTTCCCCCTGTATTATAGGTTGCTATTTTTGCTGTGCAATGGGAGAGGATTGTCTGATTGCAAAAGCTTCCTCCAGAAGCATTGTCAAACTTGAAGGTGCGTGCTCCATTCTGAAGCCTTTTGACTTGGACGTTTTCCACTTCTGCAAACATCCCCTCTTGGCGCTGCAGCTTAGTTGGTCAAAGTGCTTGTTGTCTACTTAGCAGGTGATCATGCGTTTAAATCCCAGCGGTGCTGTTTTCCTGGAGCCTAGGTTGTGCTTCGCCCTCAGTCAGAGTGAAGGTGCGTGTGAAGGTACGTGCTCCATTCTAAAGCCTTTTGACTTGGACGTTTTCAACTTCTGCAAACAGCCCCTCTTGGCGCTGCAGCTTAGTTGGTCAAAGTGCTTGTTGTCTACTTAGCAGGTGATCATGCGTTTAAATCCCAGCGGTGCTGTTTTCCTGGAGCCTAGGTTGTGCTTCGCCCCCAGTCAGAGCGAACCTTATGCCCCACCTGCATTTGCCGTGGTCCGTGACTTTGGTATGTCTGACGAGCGCTTTCAGTTTAGCCAGCGCGCGATGGCTCTGTGGCGCAATGGATAGCGCATTGGACTTCTAGGCCAGAAAAGAAAGATATTCAAAGGTTGTGGGTTCGAGTCCCACCAGAGTCGGCGGTTATATTGGTGTGGCCAACAATGCAGGTTCCGCGAAAATTCTCCCTGGGATGTTTTTCTTTCCCTTCCCGCTCACCTCTCTTTGCATGAAACTCGCTGTATTATTTTCCCTTTTCTGCACTTTTCTTCTTGAGGGGCTTGGCTCTGTGGCACAATCTTCTAGCATGTTTGGCTGAAAGGTCGGTGGTTCGAGCCCACCCAGGGAGGATTAGGTGTTTATTAATCCATCCAGGCAAACGCTACTTTCACTATTGGCAGGTGAGAAGTTTGTGGCCATGTGCCAGCTTTCTTCAGAAGTGAGCGATTTAAGCCATGGGGTGTTACACTGCGCACCCACGAAGAAGGGATGTTTTTTGAGTTTTTTTTTTAAAGGTGTTGTGACCGTACCTTGAGCCCTACCCAAGCAGTCTTGGAAGCTTCCCGCCTCTGGCACTGACAAATATAGGCATCGACAAATACGGGCGCCGTGGCTTAGTTGGTGAAAGTGCCTGTCTAGTAAACAGGAGATCCTGGGTTCGAATTCCAGCGGTGCCTCGGTCCTACAGCTTTGTCTGGAGTTTACCCTCTTAAGAGCAAACTTTACGTAGCTCTTTTTTCCTCACTCGTTGTGGAATTTGCGATATTATTTTCCGTTTTTGTGCTTCGGGGCTGTAACAGACTGTCTCTGTGGCGCAATAGGCTAGCGCGTTCGGCTGTTAACCGGAAGGCTGGTGGTTCGAGCCCACCCAGGGACGTTTCCATCTTTATTAACCAACCAACAAACTGTTCCTTAGCTCAGCATGTGTACATGTATAAGTGTACTATTCAACCCATTTGGTCTCCTTCAGTTTCCCCCTGTATTATAGGTTGCTTTTTTTGCTGTGCAATGGGAGAGGATTGTCTGATTGCAAAAGCTTCCTCCAGAAGCATTGTCAAACTTGAAGGTGCGTGCTCCATTCTGAAGCCTTTTGACTTGGACGTTTTCCACTTCTGCAAACATCCCCTCTTGGCGCTGCAGCTTAGTTGGTCAAAGTGCTTGTTGTCTACTTAGCAGGTGATCATGCGTTTAAATCCCAGCGGTGCTGTTTTCCTGGAGCCTAGGTTGTGCTTCGCCCCCAGTCAGAGCGAACCTTATGCCCCACCTGCATTTGCCGTGGTCCGTGACTTTGGTATGTCTGACGAGCGCTTTCAGTTTAGCCAGCGCGCGATGGCTCTGTGGCGCAATGGATAGCGCATTGGACTTCTAGGCCAGAAAAGAAAGATATTCAAAGGTTGTGGGTTCGAGTTCCACCAGAGTCGGCGGTTATATTGGTGTGGCCAACAATGCAGGTTCCGCGAAAATTCTCCCTGGGATGTTTTTCTTTCCCTTCCCGCTCACTTCTCTTTGCATGAAACTCGCTGTATTATTTTCCCTTTTCTGCACTTTTCTTCTTGAGGGGCTTGGCTCTGTGGCACAATCTTCTAGCATGTTTGGCTGAAAGGTCGGTGGTTCGAGCCCACCCAGGGAGGATTAGGCGTTTATTAATCCATCCAGGCAAACGCTACTTTCACTATTGGCAGGTGAGAAGTTTGTGGCCATGTGCCAGCTTTCTTCAGAAGTGAGCGATTTAAGCCATGGGGTGTTGCACTGCGCACCCACGAAGAAGGGATGTTTTTTTAGTTTTTTTTTTAAAGGTGTTGTGACCGTACCTTGAGCCCTACCCAAGCAGTCTTGGAAGCTTCCCGCCTCTGGCACTGACAAATATAGGCATCGACAAATACGGGCGCCGTGGCTTAGTTGGTCAAAGTGCCTGTCTAGTAAACAGGAGATCCTGGGTTCGGTGCCTTGGTCCTACAGCTTTGTCTGGAGTTTACCCTCTTAAGAGCAAACTTTACGTAGCTCTTTTTTCCTCACTCGTTGTGGAATTTGCGATATTATTTTCCGTTTTTGTGCTTCGGGGCTGTAACAGACTGTCTCTGTGGCGCAATAGGCTAGCGCGTTCGGCTGTTAACCGGAAGGCTGGTGGTTCGAGCCCACCCAGGGACGTTTCCATCTTTATTAACCAACCAACAAACTGTTCCTTAGCTCAGCATGTGTACATGTTTAAGTGTACTATTCAACCCATTTGGTCTCCTTCAGTTTCCCCCTGTATTATAGGTTGCTATTTTTGCTGTGCAATGGGAGAGGATTGTCTGATTGCAAAAGCTTCCTCCAGAAGCATTGTCAAACTTGAAGGTGCGTGCTCCATTCTGAAGCCTTTTGACTTGGACGTTTTCCACTTCTGCAAACATCCCCTCTTGGCGCTGCAGCTTAGTTGGTCAAAGTGCTTGTTGTCTACTTAGCAGGTGATCATGCGTTTAAATCCCAGCGGTGCTGTTTTCCTGGAGCCTAGGTTGTGCTTCGCCCTCAGTCAGAGTGAAGGTGCGTGTGAAGGTACGTGCTCCATTCTAAAGCCTTTTGACTTGGACGTTTTCAACTTCTGCAAACAGCCCCTCTTGGCGCTGCAGCTTAGTTGGTCAAAGTGCTTGTTGTCTACTTAGCAGGTGATCATGCGTTTAAATCCCAGCGGTGCTGTTTTCCTGGAGCCTAGGTTGTGCTTCGCCCCCAGTCAGAGCGAACCTTATGCCCCACCTGCATTTGCCGTGGTCCGTGACTTTAGTATGTCTGACGAGCGCTTTCAGTTTAGCCAGCGCGCGATGGCTCTGTGGCGCAATGGATAGCGCATTGGACTTCTAGGCCAGAAAAGAAAGATATTCAAAGGTTGTGGGTTCGAGTCCCACCAGAGTCGGCGGTTATATTGGTGTGGCCAACAATGCAGGTTCCGCGAAAATTCTCCCTGGGATGTTTTTCTTTCCCTTCCCGCTCACTTCTCTTTGCATGAAACTCGCTGTATTATTTTCCCTTTTCTGCACTTTTCTTCTTGAGGGGCTTGGCTCTGTGGCACAATCTTCTAGCATGTTTGGCTGAAAGGTCGGTGGTTCGAGCCCACCCAGGGAGGATTAGGCGTTTATTAATCCATCCAGGCAAACGCTACTTTCACTATTGGCAGGTGAGAAGTTTGTGGCCATGTGCCAGCTTTCTTCAGAAGTGAGCGATTTAAGCCATGGGGTGTTGCACTGCGCACCCACGAAGAAGGGATGTTTTTTTAGTTTTTTTTTTAAAGGTGTTGTGACCGTACCTTGAGCCCTACCCAAGCAGTCTTGGAAGCTTCCCGCCTCTGGCACTGACAAATATAGGCATCGACAAATACGGGCGCCGTGGCTTAGTTGGTCAAAGTGCCTGTCTAGTAAACAGGAGATCCTGGGTTCGAATCCCAGCGGTGCCTTGGTCCTACAGCTTTGTCTGGAGTTTACCCTCTTAAGAGCAAACTTTACGTAGCTCTTTTTTCCTCACTCGTTGTGGAATTTGCGATATTATTTTCCGTTTTTGTGCTTCGGGGCTGTAACAGACTGTCTCTGTGGCGCAATAGGCTAGCGCGTTCGGCTGTTAACCGGAAGGCTGGTGGTTCGAGCCCACCCAGGGACGTTTCCATCTTTATTAACCAACCAACAAACTGTTCCTTAGCTCAGCATGTGTACATGTTTAAGTGTACTATTCAACCCATTTGGTCTCCTTCAGTTTCCCCCTGTATTATAGGTTGCTATTTTTGCTGTGCAATGGGAGAGGATTGTCTGATTGCAAAAGCTTCCTCCAGAAGCATTGTCAAACTTGAAGGTGCGTGCTCCATTCTGAAGCCTTTTGACTTGGACGTTTTCCACTTCTGCAAACATCCCCTCTTGGCGCTGCAGCTTAGTTGGTCAAAGTGCTTGTTGTCTACTTAGCAGGTGATCATGCGTTTAAATCCCAGCGGTGCTGTTTTCCTGGAGCCTAGGTTGTGCTTCGCCCTCAGTCAGAGTGAAGGTGCGTGTGAAGGTACGTGCTCCATTCTAAAGCCTTTTGACTTGGACGTTTTCAACTTCTGCAAACAGCCCCTCTTGGCGCTGCAGCTTAGTTGGTCAAAGTGCTTGTTGTCTACTTAGCAGGTGATCATGCGTTTAAATCCCAGCGGTGCTGTTTTCCTGGAGCCTAGGTTGTGCTTCGCCCCCAGTCAGAGCGAACCTTATGCCCCACCTGCATTTGCCGTGGTCCGTGACTTTGGTATGTCTGACGAGCGCTTTCAGTTTAGCCAGCGCGCGATGGCTCTGTGGCGCAATGGATAGCGCATTGGACTTCTAGGCCAGAAAAGAAAGATATTCAAAGGTTTTGGGTTCGAGTCCCACCAGAGTCGGCGGTTATATTGGTGTGGCCAACAATGCAGGTTCCGCGAAAATTCTCCCTGGGATGTTTTTCTTTCCCTTCCCGCTCACTTCTCTTTGCATGAAACTCGCTGTATTATTTTCCCTTTTCTGCACTTTTCTTCTTGAGGGGCTTGGCTCTGTGGCACAATCTTCTAGCATGTTTGGCTGAAAGGTCGGTGGTTCGAGCCCACCCAGGGAGGATTAGGTGTTTATTAATCCATCCAGGCAAACGCTACTTTCACTATTGGCAGGTGAGAAGTTTGTGGCCATGTGCCAGCTTTCTTCAGAAGTGAGCGATTTAAGCCATGGGGTGTTGCACTGCGCACCCACGAAGAAGGGATGTTTATTTAGTTTTTTTTTTAAAGGTGTTGTGACCGTACCTTGAGCCCTACCCAAGCAGTCTTGGAAGCTTCCCGCCTCTGGCACTGACAAATATAGGCATCGACAAATACGGGCGCCGTGGCTTAGTTGGTCAAAGTGCCTGTCTAGTAAACAGGAGATCCTAGGTTCGAATCCCAGCGGTGCCTTGGTCCTACAGCTTTGTCTGGAGTTTACCCTCTTAAGAGCAAACTTTACGTAGCTCTTTTTTCCTCACTCGTTGTGGAATTTGCGATATTATTTTCCGTTTTTGTGCTTCGGGGCTGTAACAGACTGTCTCTGTGGCGCAATAGGCTAGCGCGTTCGGCTGTTAACCGGAAGGCTGGTGGTTCGAGCCCACCCAGGGACGTTTCCATCTTTATTAACCAACCAACAAACTGTTCCTTAGCTCAGCATGTGTACATGTTTAAGTGTACTATTCAACCCATTTGGTCTCCTTCAGTTTCCCCCTGTATTATAGGTTGCTATTTTTGCTGTGCAATGGGAGAGGATTGTCTGATTGCAAAAGCTTCCTCCAGAAGCATTGTCAAACTTGAAGGTGCGTGCTCCATTCTGAAGCCTTTTGACTTGGACGTTTTCCACTTCTGCAAACATCCCCTCTTGGCGCTGCAGCTTAGTTGGTCAAAGTGCTTGTTGTCTACTTAGCAGGTGATCATGCGTTTAAATCCCAGCGGTGCTGTTTTCCTGGAGCCTAGGTTGTGCTTCGCCCTCAGTCAGAGTGAAGGTGCGTGTGAAGGTACGTGCTCCATTCTAAAGCCTTTTGACTTGGACGTTTTCAACTTCTGCAAACAGCCCCTCTTGGCGCTGCAGCTTAGTTGGTCAAAGTGCTTGTTGTCTACTTAGCAGGTGATCATGCGTTTAAATCCCAGCGGTGCTGTTTTCCTGGAGCCTAGGTTGTGCTTCGCCCCCAGTCAGAGCGAACCTTATGCCCCACCTGCATTTGCCGTGGTCCGTGACTTTGGTATGTCTGACGAGCGCTTTCAGTTTAGCCAGCGCGCGATGGCTCTGTGGCGCAATGGATAGCGCATTGGACTTCTAGGCCAGAAAAGAAAGATATTCAAAGGTTGTGGGTTCGAGTCCCACCAGAGTCGGCGGTTATATTGGTGTGGCCAACAATGCAGGTTCCGCGAAAATTCTCCCTGGGATGTTTTTCTTTCCCTTCCCGCTCACCTCTCTTTGCATGAAACTCGCTGTATTATTTTCCCTTTTCTGCACTTTTCTTCTTGAGGGGCTTGGCTCTGTGGCACAATCTTCTAGCATGTTTGGCTGAAAGGTCGGTGGTTCGAGCCCACCCAGGGAGGATTAGGTGTTTATTAATCCATCCAGGCAAACGCTACTTTCACTATTGGCAGGTGAGAAGTTTGTGGCCATGTGCCAGCTTTCTTCAGAAGTGAGCGATTTAAGCCATGGGGTGTTACACTGCGCACCCACGAAGAAGGGATGTTTTTTGAGTTTTTTTTTTAAAGGTGTTGTGACCGTACCTTGAGCCCTACCCAAGCAGTCTTGGAAGCTTCCCGCCTCTGGCACTGACAAATATAGGCATCGACAAATACGGGCGCCGTGGCTTAGTTGGTGAAAGTGCCTGTCTAGTAAACAGGAGATCCTGGGTTCGAA
This sequence comes from Borostomias antarcticus, assembly GCF_949987555.1. NCBI lineage: Eukaryota > Metazoa > Chordata > Actinopteri > Stomiiformes > Stomiidae > Borostomias > Borostomias antarcticus. The sequence goes on from NC_140253.1 coordinate 21,258,207, forward strand.
TTCCAGCGGTGCCTCGGTCCTACAGCTTTGTCTGGAGTTTACCCTCTTAAGAGCAAACTTTACGTAGCTCTTTTTTCCTCACTCGTTGTGGAATTTGCGATATTATTTTCCGTTTTTGTGCTTCGGGGCTGTAACAGACTGTCTCTGTGGCGCAATAGGCTAGCGCGTTCGGCTGTTAACCGGAAGGCTGGTGGTTCGAGCCCACCCAGGGACGTTTCCATCTTTATTAACCAACCAACAAACTGTTCCTTAGCTCAGCATGTGTACATGTATAAGTGTACTATTCAACCCATTTGGTCTCCTTCAGTTTCCCCCTGTATTATAGGTTGCTTTTTTTGCTGTGCAATGGGAGAGGATTGTCTGATTGCAAAAGCTTCCTCCAGAAGCATTGTCAAACTTGAAGGTGCGTGCTCCATTCTGAAGCCTTTTGACTTGGACGTTTTCCACTTCTGCAAACATCCCCTCTTGGCGCTGCAGCTTAGTTGGTCAAAGTGCTTGTTGTCTACTTAGCAGGTGATCATGCGTTTAAATCCCAGCGGTGCTGTTTTCCTGGAGCCTAGGTTGTGCTTCGCCCCCAGTCAGAGCGAACCTTATGCCCCACCTGCATTTGCCGTGGTCCGTGACTTTGGTATGTCTGACGAGCGCTTTCAGTTTAGCCAGCGCGCGATGGCTCTGTGGCGCAATGGATAGCGCATTGGACTTCTAGGCCAGAAAAGAAAGATATTCAAAGGTTGTGGGTTCGAGTCCCACCAGAGTCGGCGGTTATATTGGTGTGGCCAACAATGCAGGTTCCGCGAAAATTCTCCCTGGGATGTTTTTCTTTCCCTTCCCGCTCACTTCTCTTTGCATGAAACTCGCTGTATTATTTTCCCTTTTCTGCACTTTTCTTCTTGAGGGGCTTGGCTCTGTGGCACAATCTTCTAGCATGTTTGGCTGAAAGGTCGGTGGTTCGAGCCCACCCAGGGAGGATTAGGCGTTTATTAATCCATCCAGGCAAACGCTACTTTCACTATTGGCAGGTGAGAAGTTTGTGGCCATGTGCCAGCTTTCTTCAGAAGTGAGCGATTTAAGCCATGGGGTGTTGCACTGCGCACCCACGAAGAAGGGATGTTTTTTTAGTTTTTTTTTTAAAGGTGTTGTGACCGTACCTTGAGCCCTACCCAAGCAGTCTTGGAAGCTTCCCGCCTCTGGCACTGACAAATATAGGCATCGACAAATACGGGCGCCGTGGCTTAGTTGGTCAAAGTGCCTGTCTAGTAAACAGGAGATCCTGGGTTCGGTGCCTTGGTCCTACAGCTTTGTCTGGAGTTTACCCTCTTAAGAGCAAACTTTACGTAGCTCTTTTTTCCTCACTCGTTGTGGAATTTGCGATATTATTTTCCGTTTTTGTGCTTCGGGGCTGTAACAGACTGTCTCTGTGGCGCAATAGGCTAGCGCGTTCGGCTGTTAACCGGAAGGCTGGTGGTTCGAGCCCACCCAGGGACGTTTCCATCTTTATTAACCAACCAACAAACTGTTCCTTAGCTCAGCATGTGTACATGTTTAAGTGTACTATTCAACCCATTTGGTCTCCTTCAGTTTCCCCCTGTATTATAGGTTGCTATTTTTGCTGTGCAATGGGAGAGGATTGTCTGATTGCAAAAGCTTCCTCCAGAAGCATTGTCAAACTTGAAGGTGCGTGCTCCATTCTGAAGCCTTTTGACTTGGACGTTTTCCACTTCTGCAAACATCCCCTCTTGGCGCTGCAGCTTAGTTGGTCAAAGTGCTTGTTGTCTACTTAGCAGGTGATCATGCGTTTAAATCCCAGCGGTGCTGTTTTCCTGGAGCCTAGGTTGTGCTTCGCCCTCAGTCAGAGTGAAGGTGCGTGTGAAGGTACGTGCTCCATTCTAAAGCCTTTTGACTTGGACGTTTTCAACTTCTGCAAACAGCCCCTCTTGGCGCTGCAGCTTAGTTGGTCAAAGTGCTTGTTGTCTACTTAGCAGGTGATCATGCGTTTAAATCCCAGCGGTGCTGTTTTCCTGGAGCCTAGGTTGTGCTTCGCCCCCAGTCAGAGCGAACCTTATGCCCCACCTGCATTTGCCGTGGTCCGTGACTTTGGTATGTCTGACGAGCGCTTTCAGTTTAGCCAGCGCGCGATGGCTCTGTGGCGCAATGGATAGCGCATTGGACTTCTAGGCCAGAAAAGAAAGATATTCAAAGGTTGTGGGTTCGAGTCCCACCAGAGTCGGCGGTTATATTGGTGTGGCCAACAATGCAGGTTCCGCGAAAATTCTCCCTGGGATGTTTTTCTTTCCCTTCCCGCTCACTTCTCTTTGCATGAAACTCGCTGTATTATTTTCCCTTTTCTGCACTTTTCTTCTTGAGGGGCTTGGCTCTGTGGCACAATCTTCTAGCATGTTTGGCTGAAAGGTCGGTGGTTCGAGCCCACCCAGGGAGGATTAGGCGTTTATTAATCCATCCAGGCAAACGCTACTTTCACTATTGGCAGGTGAGAAGTTTGTGGCCATGTGCCAGCTTTCTTCAGAAGTGAGCGATTTAAGCCATGGGGTGTTGCACTGCGCACCCACGAAGAAGGGATGTTTTTTTAGTTTTTTTTTTAAAGGTGTTGTGACCGTACCTTGAGCCCTACCCAAGCAGTCTTGGAAGCTTCCCGCCTCTGGCACTGACAAATATAGGCATCGACAAATACGGGCGCCGTGGCTTAGTTGGTCAAAGTGCCTGTCTAGTAAACAGGAGATCCTGGGTTCGAATCCCAGCGGTGCCTTGGTCCTACAGCTTTGTCTGGAGTTTACCCTCTTAAGAGCAAACTTTACGTAGCTCTTTTTTCCTCACTCGTTGTGGAATTTGCGATATTATTTTCCGTTTTTGTGCTTCGGGGCTGTAACAGACTGTCTCTGTGGCGCAATAGGCTAGCGCGTTCGGCTGTTAACCGGAAGGCTGGTGGTTCGAGCCCACCCAGGGACGTTTCCATCTTTATTAACCAACCAACAAACTGTTCCTTAGCTCAGCATGTGTACATGTTTAAGTGTACTATTCAACCCATTTGGTCTCCTTCAGTTTCCCCCTGTATTATAGGTTGCTATTTTTGCTGTGCAATGGGAGAGGATTGTCTGATTGCAAAAGCTTCCTCCAGAAGCATTGTCAAACTTGAAGGTGCGTGCTCCATTCTGAAGCCTTTTGACTTGGACGTTTTCCACTTCTGCAAACATCCCCTCTTGGCGCTGCAGCTTAGTTGGTCAAAGTGCTTGTTGTCTACTTAGCAGGTGATCATGCGTTTAAATCCCAGCGGTGCTGTTTTCCTGGAGCCTAGGTTGTGCTTCGCCCTCAGTCAGAGTGAAGGTGCGTGTGAAGGTACGTGCTCCATTCTAAAGCCTTTTGACTTGGACGTTTTCAACTTCTGCAAACAGCCCCTCTTGGCGCTGCAGCTTAGTTGGTCAAAGTGCTTGTTGTCTACTTAGCAGGTGATCATGCGTTTAAATCCCAGCGGTGCTGTTTTCCTGGAGCCTAGGTTGTGCTTCGCCCCCAGTCAGAGCGAACCTTATGCCCCACCTGCATTTGCCGTGGTCCGTGACTTTGGTATGTCTGACGAGCGCTTTCAGTTTAGCCAGCGCGCGATGGCTCTGTGGCGCAATGGATAGCGCATTGGACTTCTAGGCCAGAAAAGAAAGATATTCAAAGGTTTTGGGTTCGAGTCCCACCAGAGTCGGCGGTTATATTGGTGTGGCCAACAATGCAGGTTCCGCGAAAATTCTCCCTGGGATGTTTTTCTTTCCCTTCCCGCTCACCTCTCTTTGCATGAAACTCGCTGTATTATTTTCCCTTTTCTGCACTTTTCTTCTTGAGGGGCTTGGCTCTGTGGCACAATCTTCTAGCATGTTTGGCTGAAAGGTCGGTGGTTCGAGCCCACCCAGGGAGGATTAGGTGTTTATTAATCCATCCAGGCAAACGCTACTTTCACTATTGGCAGGTGAGAAGTTTGTGGCCATGTGCCAGCTTTCTTCAGAAGTGTGCGATTTAAGCCATGGGGTTAAACCATGCGCTGCGCACCCACGAAGAAGGGATGTTTTTTTAGTTTTTTTTTTAAAGGTGTTGTGACCGTACCTTGAGCCCTACCCAAGCAGTCTTGGAAGCTTCCCGCCTCTGGCACTAACAAATATAGGCATCGACAAATACGGGCGCCGTGGCTTAGTTGGTCAAAGTGCCTGTCTAGTAAACAGGAGATCCTGGGTTCGAATCCCAGCGGTGCCTCGGTCCTACAGCTTTGTCTGGAGTTTACCCTCTTAAGAGCAAACTTTACGTAGCTCTTTTTTCCTCACTCGTTGTGGAATTTGCGATATTATTTTCCGTTTTTGTGCTTCGGGGCTGTAACAGACTGTCTCTGTGGCGCAATAGGCTAGCGCGTTCGGCTGTTAACCGGAAGGCTGGTGGTTCGAGCCCACCCAGGGACGTTTCCATCTTTATTAACCAACCAACAAACTGTTCCTTAGCTCAGCATGTGTACATGTTTAAGTGTACTATTCAACCCATTTGGTCTCCTTCAGTTTCCCCCTGTATTATAGGTTGCTATTTTTGCTGTGCAATGGGAGAGGATTGTCTGATTGCAAAAGCTTCCTCCAGAAGCATTGTCAAACTTGAAGGTGCGTGCTCCATTCTGAAGCCTTTTGACTTGGACGTTTTCCACTTCTGCAAACATCCCCTCTTGGCGCTGCAGCTTAGTTGGTCAAAGTGCTTGTTGTCTACTTAGCAGGTGATCATGCGTTTAAATCCCAGCGGTGCTGTTTTCCTGGAGCCTAGGTTGTGCTTCGCCCTCAGTCAGAGTGAAGGTGCGTGTGAAGGTGCGTGCTCCATTCTAAAGCCTTTTGACTTGGACGTTTTCCACTTCTGCAAACAGCCCCTCTTGGCGCTGCAGCTTAGTTGGTCAAAGTGCTTGTTGTCTACTTAGCAGGTGATCATGCGTTTAAATCCCAGCGGTGCTGTTTTCCTGGAGCCTAGGTTGTGCTTCGCCCCCAGTCAGAGCGAACCTTATGCCCCACCTGCATTTGCCGTGGTCCGTGACTTTGGTATGTCTGACGAGCGCTTTCAGTTTAGCCAGCGCGCGATGGCTCTGTGGCGCAATGGATAGCGCATTGGACTTCTAGGCCAGAAAAGAAAGATATTCAAAGGTTTTGGGTTCGAGTCCCACCAGAGTCGGCGGTTATATTGGTGTGGCCAACAATGCAGGTTCCGCGAAAATTCTCCCTGGGATGTTTTTCTTTCCCTTCCCGCTCACCTCTCTTTGCATGAAACTCGCTGTATTATTTTCCCTTTTCTGCACTTTTCTTCTTGAGGGGCTTGGCTCTGTGGCACAATCTTCTAGCATGTTTGGCTGAAAGGTCGGTGGTTCGAGCCCACCCAGGGAGGATTAGGTGTTTATTAATCCATCCAGGCAAACGCTACTTTCACTATTGGCAGGTGAGAAGTTTGTGGCCATGTGCCAGCTTTCTTCAGAAGTGAGCGATTTAAGCCATGGGGTTAAACCATGCGCTGCGCACCCACGAAGAAGGGATGTTTTTTTAGTTTTTTTTTTAAAGGTGTTGTGACCGTACCTTGAGCCCTACCCAAGCAGTCTTGGAAGCTTCCCGCCTCTGGCACTAACAAATATAGGCATCGACAAATACGGGCGCCGTGGCTTAGTTGGTCAAAGTGCCTGTCTAGTAAACAGGAGATCCTGGGTTCGAATCCCAGCGGTGCCTCGGTCCTACAGCTTTGTCTGGAGTTTACCCTCTTAAGAGCAAACTTTACGTAGCTCTTTTTTCCTCACTCGTTGTGGAATTTGCGATATTATTTTCCGTTTTTGTGCTTCGGGGCTGTAACAGACTGTCTCTGTGGCGCAATAGGCTAGCGCGTTCGGCTGTTAACCGGAAGGCTGGTGGTTCGAGCCCACCCAGGGACGTTTCCATCTTTATTAACCAACCAACAAACTGTTCCTTAGCTCAGCATGTGTACATGTTTAAGTGTACTATTCAACCCATTTGGTCTCCTTCAGTTTCCCCCTGTATTATAGGTTGCTATTTTTGCTGTGCAATGGGAGAGGATTGTCTGATTGCAAAAGCTTCCTCCAGAAGCATTGTCAAACTTGAAGGTGCGTGCTCCATTCTGAAGCCTTTTGACTTGGACGTTTTCCACTTCTGCAAACATCCCCTCTTGGCGCTGCAGCTTAGTTGGTCAAAGTGCTTGTTGTCTACTTAGCAGGTGATCATGCGTTTAAATCCCAGCGGTGCTGTTTTCCTGGAGCCTAGGTTGTGCTTCGCCCTCAGTCAGAGTGAAGGTGCGTGTGAAGGTGCGTGCTCCATTCTAAAGCCTTTTGACTTGGACGTTTTCCACTTCTGCAAACAGCCCCTCTTGGCGCTGCAGCTTAGTTGGTCAAAGTGCTTGTTGTCTACTTAGCAGGTGATCATGCGTTTAAATCCCAGCGGTGCTGTTTTCCTGGAGCCTAGGTTGTGCTTCGCCCTCAGTCAGAGTGAAGGTGCGTGTGAAGGTACGTGCTCCATTCTAAAGCCTTTTGACTTGGACGTTTTCCACTTCTGCAAACAGCCCCTCTTGGCGCTGCAGCTTAGTTGGTCAAAGTGCTTGTTGTCTACTTAGCAGGTGATCATGCGTTTAAATCCCAGCGGTGCTGTTTTCCTGGAGCCTAGGTTGTGCTTCGCCCCCAGTCAGAGCGAACCTTATGCCCCACCTGCATTTGCCGTGGTCCGTGACTTTGGTATGTCTGACGAGCGCTTTCAGTTTAGCCAGCGCGCGATGGCTCTGTGGCGCAATGGATAGCGCATTGGACTTCTAGGCCAGAAAAGAAAGATATTCAAAGGTTGTGGGTTCGAGTCCCACCAGAGTCGGCGGTTATATTGGTGTGGCCAACAATGCAGGTTCCGCGAAAATTCTCCCTGGGATGTTTTTCTTTCCCTTCCCGCTCACCTCTCTTTGCATGAAACTCGCTGTATTATTTTCCCTTTTCTGCACTTTTCTTCTTGAGGGGCTTGGCTCTGTGGCACAATCTTCTAGCATGTTTGGCTGAAAGGTCGGTGGTTCGAGCCCACCCAGGGAGGATTAGGTGTTTATTAATCCATCCAGGCAAACGCTACTTTCACTATTGGCAGGTGAGAAGTTTGTGGCCATGTGCCAGCTTTCTTCAGAAGTGAGCGATTTAAGCCATGGGGTGTTACACTGCGCACCCACGAAGAAGGGATGTTTTTTGAGTTTTTTTTTTAAAGGTGTTGTGACCGTACCTTGAGCCCTACCCAAGCAGTCTTGGAAGCTTCCCGCCTCTGGCACTGACAAATATAGGCATCGACAAATACGGGCGCCGTGGCTTAGTTGGTCAAAGTGCCTGTCTAGTAAACAGGAGATCCTGGGTTCGAATCCCAGCGGTGCCTCGGTCCTACAGCTTTGTCTGGAGTTTACCCTCTTAAGAGCAAACTTTACGTAGCTCTTTTTTCCTCACTCGTTGTGGAATTTGCGATATTATTTTCCGTTTTTGTGCTTCGGGGCTGTAACAGACTGTCTCTGTGGCGCAATAGGCTAGCGCGTTCGGCTGTTAACCGGAAGGCTGGTGGTTCGAGCCCACCCAGGGACGTTTCCATCTTTAGTAACCAACCAACAAACTGTTCCTTAGCTCAGCATGTGTACATGTATAAGTGTACTATTCAACCCATTTGGTCTCCTTCAGTTTCCCCCTGTATTATAGGTTGCTTTTTTTGCTGTGCAATGGGAGAGGATTGTCTGATTGCAAAAGCTTCCTCCAGAAGCATTGTCAAACTTGAAGGTGCGTGCTCCATTCTGAAGCCTTTTGACTTGGACGTTTTCCACTTCTGCAAACATCCCCTCTTGGCGCTGCAGCTTAGTTGGTCAAAGTGCTTGTTGTCTACTTAGCAGGTGATCATGCGTTTAAATCCCAGCGGTGCTGTTTTCCTGGAGCCTAGGTTGTGCTTCGCCCTCAGTCAGAGTGAAGGTGCGTGTGAAGGTACGTGCTCCATTCTAAAGCCTTTTGACTTGGACGTTTTCCACTTCTGCAAACAGCCCCTCTTGGCGCTGCAGCTTAGTTGGTCAAAGTGCTTGTTGTCTACTTAGCAGGTGATCATGCGTTTAAATCCCAGCGGTGCTGTTTTCCTGGAGCCTAGGTTGTGCTTCGCCCCCAGTCAGAGCGAACCTTATGCCCCACCTGCATTTGCCGTGGTCCGTGACTTTGGTATGTCTGACGAGCGCTTTCAGTTTAGCCAGCGCGCGATGGCTCTGTGGCGCAATGGATAGCGCATTGGACTTCTAGGCCAGAAAAGAAAGATATTCAAAGGTTGTGGGTTCGAGTCCCACCAGAGTCGGCGGTTATATTGGTGTGGCCAACAATGCAGGGTCCGCGAAAATTCTCCCTGGGATGTTTTTCTTTCCCTTCCCGCTCACCTCTCTTTGCATGAAACTCGCTGTATTATTTTCCCTTTTCTGCACTTTTCTTCTTGAGGGGCTTGGCTCTGTGGCACAATCTTCTAGCATGTTTGGCTGAAAGGTCGGTGGTTCGAGCCCACCCAGGGAGGATTAGGTGTTTATTAATCCATCCAGGCAAACGCTACTTTCACTATTGGCAGGTGAGAAGTTTGTGGCCATGTGCCAGCTTTCTTCAGAAGTGAGCGATTTAAGCCATGGGGTGTTGCACTGCGCACCCACGAAGAAGGGATGTTTTTTGAGTTTTTTTTTTAAAGGTGTTGTGACCGTACCTTGAGCCCTACCCAAGCAGTCTTGGAAGCTTCCCGCCTCTGGCACCGACAAATATAGGCATCGACAAATACGGGCGCCGTGGCTTAGTTGGTCAAAGTGCCTGTCTAGTAAACAGGAGATCCTGGGTTCGAATCCCAGTGGTGCCTCGGTCCTACAGCTTTGTCTGGAGTTTACCCTCTTAAGAGCAAACTTTACGTAGCTCTTTTTTCCTCACTCGTTGTGGAATTTGCGATATTATTTTCCATTTTTGTGCTTCGGGGCTGTAACAGACTGTCTCTGTGGCGCAATAGGCTAGCGCGTTCGGCTGTTAACCGGAAGGCTGGTGGTTCGAGCCCACCCAGGGACGTTTCCATCTTTATTAACCAACCAACAAACTGTTCCTTAGCTCAGCATGTGTACATGTATAAGTGTACTATTCAACCCATTTGGTCTCCTTCAGTTTCCCCCTGTATTATAGGTTGCTTTTTTTGCTGTGCAATGGGAGAGGATTGTCTGATTGCAAAAGCTTCCTCCAGAAGCATTGTCAAACTTGAAGGTGCGTGCTCCATTCTGAAGCCTTTTGACTTGGACGTTTTCCACTTCTGCAAACATCCCCTCTTGGCGCTGCAGCTTAGTTGGTCAAAGTGCTTGTTGTCTACTTAGCAGGTGATCATGCGTTTAAATCCCAGCGGTGCTGTTTTCCTGGAGCCTAGGTTGTGCTTCGCCCTCAGTCAGAGTGAAGGTGCGTGTGAAGGTACGTGCTCCATTCTAAAGCCTTTTGACTTGGACGTTTTCCACTTCTGCAAACAGCCCCTCTTGGCGCTGCAGCTTAGTTGGTCAAAGTGCTTGTTGTCTACTTAGCAGGTGATCATGCGTTTAAATCCCAGCGGTGCTGTTTTCCTGGAGCCTAGGTTGTGCTTCGCCCCCAGTCAGAGCGAACCTTATGCCCCACCTGCATTTGCCGTGGTCCGTGACTTTGGTATGTCTGACGAGCGCTTTCAGTTTAGCCAGCGCGCGATGGCTCTGTGGCGCAATGGATAGCGCATTGGACTTCTAGGCCAGAAAAGAAAGATATTCAAAGGTTGTGGGTTCGAGTCCCACCAGAGTCGGCGGTTATATTGGTGTGGCCAACAATGCAGGGTCCGCGAAAATTCTCCCTGGGATGTTTTTCTTTCCCTTCCCGCTCACCTCTCTTTGCATGAAACTCGCTGTATTATTTTCCCTTTTCTGCACTTTTCTTCTTGAGGGGCTTGGCTCTGTGGCACAATCTTCTAGCATGTTTGGCTGAAAGGTCGGTGGTTCGAGCCCACCCAGGGAGGATTAGGTGTTTATTAATCCATCCAGGCAAACGCTACTTTCACTATTGGCAGGTGAGAAGTTTGTGGCCATGTGCCAGCTTTCTTCAGAAGTGAGCGATTTAAGCCATGGGGTGTTGCACTGCGCACCCACGAAGAAGGGATGTTTTTTGAGTTTTTTTTTTAAAGGTGTTGTGACCGTACCTTGAGCCCTACCCAAGCAGTCTTGGAAGCTTCCCGCCTCTGGCACCGACAAATATAGGCATCGACAAATACGGGCGCCGTGGCTTAGTTGGTCAAAGTGCCTGTCTAGTAAACAGGAGATCCTGGGTTCGAATCCCAGCGGTGCCTCGGTCCTACAGCTTTGTCTGGAGTTTACCCTCTTAAGAGCAAACTTTACGTAGCTCTTTTTTCCTCACTCGTTGTGGAATTTGCGATATTATTTTCCATTTTTGTGCTTCGGGGCTGTAACAGACTGTCTCTGTGGCGCAATAGGCTAGCGCGTTCGGCTGTTAACCGGAAGGCTGGTGGTTCGAGCCCACCCAGGGACGTTTCCATCTTTATTAACCAACCAACAAACTGTTCCTTAGCTCAGCATGTGTACATGTATAAGTGTACTATTCAACCCATTTGGTCTCCTTCAGTTTCCCCCTGTATTATAGGTTGCTTTTTTTGCTGTGCAATGGGAGAGGATTGTCTGATTGCAAAAGCTTCCTCCAGAAGCATTGTCAAACTTGAAGGTGCGTGCTCCATTCTGAAGCCTTTTGACTTGGACGTTTTCCACTTCTGCAAACATCCCCTCTTGGCGCTGCAGCTTAGTTGGTCAAAGTGCTTGTTGTCTACTTAGCAGGTGATCATGCGTTTAAATCCCAGCGGTGCTGTTTTCCTGGAGCCTAGGTTGTGCTTCGCCCTCAGTCAGAGTGAAGGTGCGTGTGAAGGTACGTGCTCCATTCTAAAGCCTTTTGACTTGGACGTTTTCCACTTCTGCAAACAGCCCCTCTTGGCGCTGCAGCTTAGTTGGTCAAAGTGCTTGTTGTCTACTTAGCAGGTGATCATGCGTTTAAATCCCAGCGGTGCTGTTTTCCTGGAGCCTAGGTTGTGCTTCGCCCCCAGTCAGAGCGAACCTTATGCCCCACCTGCATTTGCCGTGGTCCGTGACTTTGGTATGTCTGACGAGCGCTTTCAGTTTAGCCAGCGCGCGATGGCTCTGTGGCGCAATGGATAGCGCATTGGACTTCTAGGCCAGAAAAGAAAGATATTCAAAGGTTGTGGGTTCGAGTCCCACCAGAGTCGGCGGTTATATTGGTGTGGCCAACAATGCAGGGTCCGCGAAAATTCTCCCTGGGATGTTTTTCTTTCCCTTCCCGCTCACCTCTCTTTGCATGAAACTCGCTGTATTATTTTCCCTTTTCTGCACTTTTCTTCTTGAGGGGCTTGGCTCTGTGGCACAATCTTCTAGCATGTTTGGCTGAAAGGTCGGTGGTTCGAGCCCACCCAGGGAGGATTAGGTGTTTATTAATCCATCCAGGCAAACGCTACTTTCACTATTGGCAGGTGAGAAGTTTGTGGCCATGTGCCAGCTTTCTTCAGAAGTGAGCGATTTAAGCCATGGGGTGTTGCACTGCGCACCCACGAAGAAGGGATGTTTTTTGAGTTTTTTTTTTAAAGGTGTTGTGACCGTACCTTGAGCCCTACCCAAGCAGTCTTGGAAGCTTCCCGCCTCTGGCACCGACAAATATAGGCATCGACAAATACGGGCGCCGTGGCTTAGTTGGTCAAAGTGCCTGTCTAGTAAACAGGAGATCCTGGGTTCGAATCCCAGCGGTGCCTCGGTCCTACAGCTTTGTCTGGAGTTTACCCTCTTAAGAGCAAACTTTACGTAGCTCTTTTTTCCTCACTCGTTGTGGAATTTGCGATATTATTTTCCATTTTTGTGCTTCGGGGCTGTAACAGACTGTCTCTGTGGCGCAATAGGCTAGCGCGTTCGGCTGTTAACCGGAAGGCTGGTGGTTCGAGCCCACCCAGGGACGTTTCCATCTTTATTAACCAACCAACAAACTGTTCCTTAGCTCAGCATGTGTACATGTATAAGTGTACTATTCAACCCATTTGGTCTCCTTCAGTTTCCCCCTGTATTATAGGTTGCTTTTTTTGCTGTGCAATGGGAGAGGATTGTCTGATTGCAAAAGCTTCCTCCAGAAGCATTGTCAAACTTGAAGGTGCGTGCTCCATTCTGAAGCCTTTTGACTTGGACGTTTTCCACTTCTGCAAACATCCCCTCTTGGCGCTGCAGCTTAGTTGGTCAAAGTGCTTGTTGTCTACTTAGCAGGTGATCATGCGTTTAAATCCCAGCGGTGCTGTTTTCCTGGAGCCTAGGTTGTGCTTCGCCCTCAGTCAGAGTGAAGGTGCGTGTGAAGGTACGTGCTCCATTCTAAAGCCTTTTGACTTGGACGTTTTCCACTTCTGCAAACAGCCCCTCTTGGCGCTGCAGCTTAGTTGGTCAAAGTGCTTGTTGTCTACTTAGCAGGTGATCATGCGTTTAAATCCCAGCGGTGCTGTTTTCCTGGAGCCTAGGTTGTGCTTCGCCCCCAGTCAGAGCGAACCTTATGCCCCACCTGCATTTGCCGTGGTCCGTGACTTTGGTATGTCTGACGAGCGCTTTCAGTTTAGCCAGCGCGCGATGGCTCTGTGGCGCAATGGATAGCGCATTGGACTTCTAGGCCAGAAAAGAAAGATATTCAAAGGTTGTGGGTTCGAGTCCCACCAGAGTCGGTGGTTATATTGGTGTGGCCAACAATGCAGGTTCCGCGAAAATTCTCCCTGGGATGTTTTTCTTTCCCTTCCCGCTCACCTCTCTTTGCATGAAACTCGCTGTATTATTTTCCCTTTTCTGCACTTTTCTTCTTGAGGGGCTTGGCTCTGTGGCACAATCTTCTAGCATGTTTGGCTGAAAGGTCGGTGGTTCGAGCCCACCCAGGGAGGATTAGGTGTTTATTAATCCATCCAGGCAAACGCTACTTTCACTATTGGCAGGTGAGAAGTTTGGGGCCATGTGCCAGCTTTCTTCAGAAGTGAGCGATTTAAGCCATGGGGTGTTACACTGCGCACCCACGAAGAAGGGATGTTTTTTGAGTTTTTTTTTTAAAGGTGTTGTGACCGTACCTTGAGCCCTACCCAAGCAGTCTTGGAAGCTTCCCGCCTCTGGCACTGACAAATATAGGCATCGACAAATACGGGCGCCGTGGCTTAGTTGGTCAAAGTGCCTGTCTAGTAAACAGGAGATCCTGGGTTCGAATCCCAGCGGTGCCTCGGTCCTACAGCTTTGTCTGGAGTTTACCCTCTTAAGAGCAAACTTTACGTAGCTCTTTTTTCCTCACTCGTTGTGGAATTTGCGATATTATTTTCCGTTTTTGTGCTTCGGGGCTGTAACAGACTGTCTCTGTGGCGCAATAGGCTAGCGCGTTCGGCTGTTAACCCGAAGGCTGGTGGTTCGAGCCCACCCAGGGACGTTTCCATCTTTAGTAACCAACCAACAAACTGTTCCTTAGCTCAGCATGTGTACATGTATAAGTGTACTATTCAACCCATTTGGTCTCCTTCAGTTTCCCCCTGTATTATAGGTTGCTTTTTTTGCTGTGCAATGGGAGAGGATTGTCTGATTGCAAAAGCTTCCTCCAGAAGCATTGTCAAACTTGAAGGTGCGTGCTCCATTCTGAAGCCTTTTGACTTGGACGTTTTCCACTTCTGCAAACATCCCCTCTTGGCGCTGCAGCTTAGTTGGTCAAAGTGCTTGTTGTCTACTTAGCAGGTGATCATGCGTTTAAATCCCAGCGGTGCTGTTTTCCTGGAGCCTAGGTTGTGCTTCGCCCTCAGTCAGAGTGAAGGTGCGTGTGAAGGTACGTGCTCCATTCTAAAGCCTTTTGACTTGGACGTTTTCCACTTCTGCAAACAGCCCCTCTTGGCACTGCAGCTTAGTTGGTCAAAGTGCTTGTTGTCTACTTAGCAGGTGATCATGCGTTTAAATCCCAGCGGTGCTGTTTTCCTGGAGCCTAGGTTGTGCTTCGCCCCCAGTCAGAGCGAACCTTATGCCCCACCTGCATTTGCCGTGGTCCGTGACTTTGGTATGTCTGACGAGCGCTTTCAGTTTAGCCAGCGCGATGGCTCTGTGGCGCAATGGATAGCGCATTGGACTTCTAGGCCAGAAAAGAAAGATATTCAAAGGTTGTGGGTTCGAGTCCCACCAGAGTCGGCGGTTATATTGGTGTGGCCAACAATGCAGGTTCCGCGAAAATTCTCCCTGGGATGTTTTTCTTTCCCTTCCCGCTCACCTCTCTTTGCATGAAACTCGCTGTATTATTTTCCCTTTTCTGCACTTTTCTTCTTGAGGGGCTTGGCTCTGTGGCACAATCTTCTAGCATGTTTGGCTGAAAGGTCGGTGGTTCGAGCCCACCCAGGGAGGATTAGGTGTTTATTAATCCATCCAGGCAAACGCTACTTTCACTATTGGCAGGTGAGAAGTTTGTGGCCATGTGCCAGCTTTCTTCAGAAGTGAGCGATTTAAGCCATGGGGTGTTACACTGCGCACCCACGAAGAAGGGATGTTTTTTGAGTTTTTTTTTTAAAGGTGTTGTGACCGTACCTTGAGCCCTACCCAAGCAGTCTTGGAAGCTTCCCGCCTCTGGCACTGACAAATATAGGCATCGACAAATACGGGCGCCGTGGCTTAGTTGGTCAAAGTGCCTGTCTAGTAAACAGGAGATCCTGGGTCGAATCCCAGCGGTGCCTCGGTCCTACAGCTTTGTCTGGAGTTTACCCTCTTAAGAGCAAACTTTACGTAGCTCTTTTTTCCTCACTCGTTGTGGAATTTGCGATATTATTTTCCATTTTTGTGCTTCGGGGCTGTAACAGACTGTCTCTGTGGCGCAATAGGCTAGCGCTTTCGGCTGTTAACCGGAAGGCTGGTGGTTCGAGCCCACCCAGGGACGTTTCCATCTTTAGTAACCAACCAACAAACTGTTCCTTAGCTCAGCATGTGTACATGTATAAGTGTACTATTCAACCCATTTGGTCTCCTTCAGTTTCCCCCTGTATTATAGGTTGCTATTTTTGCTGTGCAATGGGAGAGGATTGTCTGATTGTAAAAGCTTCCTCCAGAAGCATTGTCAAACTTGAAGGTGCGTGCTCCATTCTGAAGCCTTTTGACTTGGACGTTTTCCACTTCTGCAAACATCCCCTCTTGGCGCTGCAGCTTAGTTGGTCAAAGTGCTTGTTGTCTACTTAGCAGGTGATCATGCGTTTAAATCCCAGCGGTGCTGTTTTCCTGGAGCCTAGGTTGTGCTTCGCCCTCAGTCAGAGTGAAGGTGCGTGTGAAGGTACGTGCTCCATTCTAAAGCCTTTTGACTTGGACGTTTTCCACTTCTGCAAACAGCCCCTCTTGGCGCTGCAGCTTAGTTGGTCAAAGTGCTTGTTGTCTACTTAGCAGGTGATCATGCGTTTAAATCCCAGCGGTGCTGTTTTCCTGGAGCCTAGGTTGTGCTTCGCCCCCAGTCAGAGCGAACCTCATGCCCCACCTGCATTTGCCGTGGTCCGTGACTTTGGTATGTCTGACGAGCGCTTTCAGTTTAGCCAGCGCGCGATGGCTCTGTGGCGCAATGGATAGCGCATTGGACTTCTAGGCCAGAAAAGAAAGATATTCAAAGGTTGTGGGTTCGAGTCCCACCAGAGTCGGCGGTTATATTGGTGTGGCCAACAATGCAGGGTCCGCGAAAATTCTCCCTGGGATGTTTTTCTTTCCCTTCCCGCTCACCTCTCTTTGCATGAAACTCGCTGTATTATTTTCCCTTTTCTGCACTTTTCTTCTTGAGGGGCTTGGCTCTGTGGCACAATCTTCTAGCATGTTTGGCTGAAAGGTCGGTGGTTCGAGCCCACCCAGGGAGGATTAGGTGTTTATTAATCCATCCAGGCAAACGCTACTTTCACTATTGGCAGGTGAGAAGTTTGTGGCCATGTGCCAGCTTTCTTCAGAACTGAGCGATTTAAGCCATGGGGTGTTGCACTGCGCACCCACGAAGAAGGGATGTTTTTTTAGTTTTTTTTTTAAAGGTGTTGTGACCGTACCTTGAGCCCTACCCAAGCAGTCTTGGAAGCTTCCCGCCTCTGGAACTGACAAATATAGGCATCGACAAATACGGGCGCCGTGGCTTAGTTGGTCAAAGTGCCTGTCTAGTAAACAGGAGATCCTGGGTTCGGTGCCTCGGTCCTACAGCTTTGTCTGGAGTTTACCCTCTTAAGAGCAAACTTTACGTAGCTCTTTTTTCCTCACTCGTTGTGGAATTTGCGATATTATTTTCCGTTTTTGTGCTTCGGGGCTGTAACAGACTGTCTCTGTGGCGCAATAGGCTAGCGCGCTCACCTCTCTTTGCATGAAACTCGCTGTATTATTTTCCCTTTTCTGCACTTTTCTTCTTGAGGGGCTTGGCTCTGTGGCACAATCTTCTAGCATTTTTGGCTGAAAGGTCGGTGGTTCGAGCCCACCCAGGGAGGATTAGGTGTTTATTAATCCATCCAGGCAAACGCTACTTTCACTATTGGCAGGTGAGAAGTTTGTGGCCATGTGCCAGCTTTCTTCAGAAGTGAGCGATTTAAGCCATGGGGTGTTGCACTGCGCACCCACGAAGAAGGGATGTTTTTTTAGTTTTTTTTTTAAAGGTGTTGTGACCTTACCTTGAGCCCTACCCAAGCAGTCTTGGAAGCTTCCCGCCTCTGGCACTGACAAATATAGGCATCGACAAATACGGGCGCCGTGGCTTAGTTGGTCAAAGTGCCTGTCTAGTAAACAGGAGATCCTGGGTTCGAATCCCAGCGGTGCCTCGGTCCTACAGCTTTGTCTGGAGTTTACCCTCTTAAGAGCAAACTTTACGTAGCTCTTTTTTCCTCACTCGTTGTGGAATTTGCGATATTATTTTCCGTTTTTGTGCTTCGGGGCTGTAACAGACTGTCTCTGTGGCGCAATAGGCTAGCGCGTTCGGCTGTTAACCGGAAGGCTGGTGGTTCGAGCCCACCCAGGGACGTTTCCATCTTTATTAACCAACCAACAAACTGTTCCTTAGCTCAGCATGTGTACATGTATAAGTGTACTATTCAACCCATTTGGTCTCCTTCAGTTTCCCCCTGTATTATAGGTTGCTATTTTTGCTGTGCAATGGGAGAGGATTGTCTGATTGCAAAAGCTTCCTCCAGAAGCATTGTCAAACTTGAAGGTGCGTGCTCCATTCTGAAGCCTTTTGACTTGGACGTTTTCCACTTCTGCAAACATCCCCTCTTGGCGCTGCAGCTTAGTTGGTCAAAGTGCTTGTTGTCTACTTAGCAGGTGATCATGCGTTTAAATCCCAGCGGTGCTGTTTTCCTGGAGCCTAGGTTGTGCTTCGCCCTCAGTCAGAGTGAAGGTGCGTGTGAAGGTACGTGCTCCATTCTAAAGCCTTTTGACTTGGACGTTTTCCACTTCTGCAAACAGCCCCTCTTGGCGCTGCAGCTTAGTTGGTCAAAGTGCTTGTTGTCTACTTAGCAGGTGATCATGCGTTTAAATCCCAGCGGTGCTGTTTTCCTGGAGCCTAGGTTGTGCTTCGCCCCCAGTCAGAGCGAACCTTATGCCCCACCTGCATATGCCGTGGTCCGTGACTTTGGTATGTTTGACGAGCGCTTTCAGCTTAGCCAGCGCGCGATGGCTCTGTGGCGCAATGGATAGCGCATTGGACTTCTAGGCCAGAGAAGAAAGATATTCAAAGGTTGTGGGTTCGAGTCCCACCAGAGTCGGCGGTTATATTGGTGTGGCCAACAATGCAGGGTCCGCGAAAATTCTCCCTGGGATGTTTTTCTTTCCCTTCCCGCTCACCTCTCTTTGCATGAAACTCGCTGTATTATTTTCCCTTTTCTGCACTTTTCTTCTTGAGGGGCTTGGCTCTGTGGCACAATCTTCTAGCATGTTTGGCTGAAAGGTCGGTGGTTCGAGCCCACCCAGGGAGGATTAGGTGTTTATTAATCCATCCAGGCAAACGCTACTTTCACTATTGGCAGGTGAGAAGTTTGTGGCCATGTGCCAGCTTTCTTCAGAACTGAGCGATTTAAGCCATGGGGTGTTGCACTGCGCACCCACGAAGAAGGGATGTTTTTTTAGTTTTTTTTTTAAAGGTGTTGTGACCGTACCTTGAGCCCTACCCAAGCAGTCTTGGAAGCTTCCCGCCTCTGGCACTGACAAATATAGGCATCGACAAATATGGGCGCCGTGGCTTAGTTGGTCAAAGTGCCTGTCTAGTAAACAGGAGATCCTGGGTTCGAATCCCAGCGGTGCCTCGGTCCTACAGCTTTGTCTGGAGTTTACCCTCTTAAGAGCAAACTTTACGTAGCTCTTTTTTCCTCACTCGTTGTGGAATTTGCGATATTATTTTCCGTTTTTGTGCTTCGGGGCTGTAACAGACTGTCTCTGTGGCGCAATAGGCTAGCGCGCTCACCTCTCTTTGCATGAAACTCGCTGTATTATTTTCCCTTTTCTGCACTTTTCTTCTTGAGGGGCTTGGCTCTGTGGCACAATCTTCTAGCATTTTTGGCTGAAAGGTCGGTGGTTCGAGCCCACCCAGGGAGGATTAGGTGTTTATTAATCCATCCAGGCAAACGCTACTTTCACTATTGGCAGGTGAGAAGTTTGCGGCCATGTGCCAGCTTTCTTCAGAAGTGAGCGATTTAAGCCATGGGGTGTTGCACTGCGCACCCACGAAGAAGGGATGTTTTTTTAGTATCTTTTTTAAAGGTGTTGTGACCGTACCTTGAGCCCTACCCAAGCAGTCTTGGAAGCTTCCCGCCTCTGGCACTGACAAATATACGCATTGACAAATACGGGCGCCGTGGCTTAGTTGGTCAAAGTGCCTGTCTAGTAAACAGGAGATCCTGGGTTCGAATCCCAGCGGTGCCTCGGTCCTACAGCTTTGTCTGGAGTTTACCCTCTTAAGAGCAAACTTTACGTAGCTCTTTTTTCCTCACTCGTTGTGGAATTTGCGATATTATTTTCCATTTTTGTGCTTCGGGGCTGTAACAGACTGTCTCTGTGGCGCAATAGGCTAGCGCGTTCGGCTGTTAACCGGAAGGCTGGTGGTTCGAGCCCACCCAGGGACGTTTCCATCTTTATTAACCAACCAACAAACTGTTCCTTAGCTCAGCATGTGTACATATATAAGTGTACTATTCAACCCATTTGGTCTCCTTCAGTTTCCCCCTGTATTATAGGTTGCTATTTTTGCTGTGCAATGGGAGAGGATTGTCTGATTGCAAAAGCTTCCTCCAGAAGCATTGTCAAACTTGAAGGTGCGTTCTCCATTCTGAAGCCTTTTGACTTGGACGTTTTCCACTTCTGCAAACATCCCCTCTTGGCGCTGCAGCTTAGTTGGTCAAAGTGCTTGTTGTCTACTTAGCAGGTGATCATGCGTTTAAATCTCAGCGGTGCTGTTTTCCTGGAGCCTAGGTTGTGCTTCGCCCTCAGTCAGAGTGAAGGTGCGTGTGAAGGTGCGTGCTCCATTCTAAAGCCTTTTGACTTGGACGTTTTCCACTTCTGCAAACAGCCCCTCTTGGCGCTGCAGCTTAGTTGGTCAAAGTGCTTGTTGTCTACTTAGCAGGTGATCATGCGTTTAAATCCCAGCGGTGCTGTTTTCCTGGAGCCTAGGTTGTGCTTCGCCCCCAGTCAGAGCGAACCTTATGCCCCACCTGCATTTGCCGTGGTCCGTGACTTTGGTATGTCTGACGAGCGCTTTCAGCTTAGCCAGCGCGCAATGGATAGCGCATTGGACTTCTAGGCCAGAAAAGAAAGATATTCAAAGGTTGTGGGTTCGAGTCCCACCAGAGTCGGCGGTTATATTGGTGTGGCCAACAATGCAGGGTCCGCGAAAATTCTCCCTGGGATGTTTTTCTTTCCCTTCCCGCTCACCTCTCTTTGCATGAAACTCGCTGTATTATTTTCCCTTTTCTGCACTTTTCTTCTTGAGGGGCTTGGCTCTGTGGCACAATCTTCTAGCATGTTTGGCTGAAAGGTCGGTGGTTCGAGCCCACCCAGGGAGGATTAGGTGTTTATTAATCCATCCAGGCAAACGCTACTTTCACTATTGGCAGGTGAGAAGTTTGTGGCCATGTGCCAGCTTTCTTCAGAACTGAGCGATTTAAGCCATGGGGTGTTGCACTGCGCACCCACGAAGAAGGGATGTTTTTTTAGTTTTTTTTTTAAAGGTGTTGTGACCGTACCTTGAGCCCTACCCAAGCAGTCTTGGAAGCTTCCCGCCTCTGGCACTGACAAATATAGGCATCGACAAATACGGGCGCCGTGGCTTAGTTGGTCAAAGTGCCTGTCTAGTAAACAGGAGATCCTGGGTTCGGTGCCTCGGTCCTACAGCTTTGTCTGGAGTTTACCCTCTTAAGAGCAAACTTTACGTAGCTCTTTTTTCCTCACTCGTTGTGGAATTTGCGATATTATTTTCCGTTTTTGTGCTTCGGGGCTGTAACAGACTGTCTCTGTGGCGCAATAGGCTAGCGCGCTCACCTCTCTTTGCATGAAACTCGCTGTATTATTTTCCCTTTTCTGCACTTTTCTTCTTGAGGGGCTTGGCTCTGTGGCACAATCTTCTAGCATTTTTGGCTGAAAGGTCGGTGGTTCGAGCCCACCCAGGGAGGATTAGGTGTTTATTAATCCATCCAGGCAAACGCTTTATTAACCAACCAACAAACTGTTCCTTAGCTCAGCATGTGTACATATATAAGTGTACTATTCAACCCATTTGGTCTCCTTCAGTTTCCCCCTGTATTATAGGTTGCTATTTTTGCTGTGCAATGGGAGAGGATTGTCTGATTGCAAAAGCTTCCTCCAGAAGCATTGTCAAACTTGAAGGTGCGTTCTCCATTCTGAAGCCTTTTGACTTGGACGTTTTCCACTTCTGCAAACATCCCCTCTTGGCGCTGCAGCTTAGTTGGTCAAAGTGCTTGTTGTCTACTTAGCAGGTGATCATGCGTTTAAATCTCAGCGGTGCTGTTTTCCTGGAGCCTAGGTTGTGCTTCGCCCTCAGTCAGAGTGAAGGTGCGTGTGAAGGTGCGTGCTCCATTCTAAAGCCTTTTGACTTGGACGTTTTCCACTTCTGCAAACAGCCCCTCTTGGCGCTGCAGCTTAGTTGGTCAAAGTGCTTGTTGTCTACTTAGCAGGTGATCATGCGTTTAAATCCCAGCGGTGCTGTTTTCCTGGAGCCTAGGTTGTGCTTCGCCCCCAGTCAGAGCGAACCTTATGCCCCACCTGCATTTGCCGTGGTCCGTGACTTTGGTATGTCTGACGAGCGCTTTCAGCTTAGCCAGCGCGCAATGGATAGCGCATTGGACTTCTAGGCCAGAAATGAAAGATATTCAAAGGTTGTGGGTTCGAGTCCCACCAGAGTCGGCGGTTATATTGGTGTGGCCAACAATGCAGGGTCCGCGAAAATTCTCCCTGGGATGTTTTTCTTTCCCTTCCCGCTCACCTCTCTTTGCATGAAACTCGCTGTATTATTTTCCCTTTTCTGCACTTTTCTTCTTGAGGGGCTTGGCTCTGTGGCACAATCTTCTAGCATGTTTGGCTGAAAGGTCGGTGGTTCGAGCCCACCCAGGGAGGATTAGGTGTTTATTAATCCATCCAGGCAAACGCTACTTTCACTATTGGCAGGTGAGAAGTTTGTGGCCATGTGCCAGCTTTCTTCAGAACTGAGCGATTTAAGCCATGGGGTGTTGCACTGCGCACCCACGAAGAAGGGATGTTTTTTTAGTTTTTTTTTTAAAGGTGTTGTGACCGTACCTTGAGCCCTACCCAAGCAGTCTTGGAAGCTTCCCGCCTCTGGCACTGACAAATATAGGCATCGACAAATACGGGCGCCGTGGCTTAGTTGGTCAAAGTGCCTGTCTAGTAAACAAGAGATCCTGGGTTCGGTGCCTCGGTCCTACAGCTTTGTCTGGAGTTTACCCTCTTAAGAGCAAACTTTACGTAGCTCTTTTTTCCTCACTCGTTGTGGAATTTGCGATATTATTTTCCGTTTTTGTGCTTCGGGGCTGTAACAGACTGTCTCTGTGGCGCAATAGGCTAGCGCGCTCACCTCTCTTTGCATGAAACTCGCTGTATTATTTTCCCTTTTCTGCACTTTTCTTCTTGAGGGGCTTGGCTCTGTGGCACAATCTTCTAGCATTTTTGGCTGAAAGGTCGGTGGTTCGAGCCCACCCAGGGAGGATTAGGTGTTTATTAATCCATCCAGGCAAACGCTTTATTAACCAACCAACAAACTGTTCCTTAGCTCAGCATGTGTACATATATAAGTGTACTATTCAACCCATTTGGTCTCCTTCAGTTTCCCCCTGTATTATAGGTTGCTATTTTTGCTGTGCAATGGGAGAGGATTGTCTGATTGCAAAAGCTTCCTCCAGAAGCATTGTCAAACTTGAAGGTGCGTTCTCCATTCTGAAGCCTTTTGACTTGGACGTTTTCCACTTCTGCAAACATCCCCTCTTGGCGCTGCAGCTTAGTTGGTCAAAGTGCTTGTTGTCTACTTAGCAGGTGATCATGCGTTTAAATCTCAGCGGTGCTGTTTTCCTGGAGCCTAGGTTGTGCTTCGCCCTCAGTCAGAGTGAAGGTGCGTGTGAAGGTGCGTGCTCCATTCTAAAGCCTTTTGACTTGGACGTTTTCCACTTCTGCAAACAGCCCCTCTTGGCGCTGCAGCTTAGTTGGTCAAAGTGCTTGTTGTCTACTTAGCAGGTGATCATGCGTTTAAATCCCAGCGGTGCTGTTTTCCTGGAGCCTAGGTTGTGCTTCGCCCCCAGTCAGAGCGAACCTTATGCCCCACCTGCATTTGCCGTGGTCCGTGACTTTGGTATGTCTGACGAGCGCTTTCAGCTTAGCCAGCGCGCAATGGATAGCGCATTGGACTTCTAGGCCAGAAATGAAAGATATTCAAAGGTTGTGGGTTCGAGTCCCACCAGAGTCGGCGGTTATATTGGTGTGGCCAACAATGCAGGGTCCGCGAAAATTCTCCCTGGGATGTTTTTCTTTCCCTTCCCGCTCACCTCTCTTTGCATGAAACTCGCTGTATTATTTTCCCTTTTCTGCACTTTTCTTCTTGAGGGGCTTGGCTCTGTGGCACAATCTTCTAGCATGTTTGGCTGAAAGGTCGGTGGTTCGAGCCCACCCAGGGAGGATTAGGTGTTTATTAATCCATCCAGGCAAACGCTACTTTCACTATTGGCAGGTGAGAAGTTTGTGGCCATGTGCCAGCTTTCTTCAGAACTGAGCGATTTAAGCCATGGGGTGTTGCACTGCGCACCCACGAAGAAGGGATGTTTTTTTAGTTTTTTTTTTAAAGGTGTTGTGACCGTACCTTGAGCCCTACCCAAGCAGTCTTGGAAGCTTCCCGCCTCTGGCACTGACAAATATAGGCATCGACAAATACGGGCGCCGTGGCTTAGTTGGTCAAAGTGCCTGTCTAGTAAACAAGAGATCCTGGGTTCGGTGCCTCGGTCCTACAGCTTTGTCTGGAGTTTACCCTCTTAAGAGCAAACTTTACGTAGCTCTTTTTTCCTCACTCGTTGTGGAATTTGCGATATTATTTTCCGTTTTTGTGCTTCGGGGCTGTAACAGACTGTCTCTGTGGCGCAATAGGCTAGCGCGCTCACCTCTCTTTGCATGAAACTCGCTGTATTATTTTCCCTTTTCTGCACTTTTCTTCTTGAGGGGCTTGGCTCTGTGGCACAATCTTCTAGCATTTTTGGCTGAAAGGTCGGTGGTTCGAGCCCACCCAGGGAGGATTAGGTGTTTATTAATCCATCCAGGCAAACGCTTTATTAACCAACCAACAAACTGTTCCTTAGCTCAGCATGTGTACATATATAAGTGTACTATTCAACCCATTTGGTCTCCTTCAGTTTCCCCCTGTATTATAGGTTGCTATTTTTGCTGTGCAATGGGAGAGGATTGTCTGATTGCAAAAGCTTCCTCCAGAAGCATTGTCAAACTTGAAGGTGCGTTCTCCATTCTGAAGCCTTTTGACTTGGACGTTTTCCACTTCTGCAAACATCCCCTCTTGGCGCTGCAGCTTAGTTGGTCAAAGTGCTTGTTGTCTACTTAGCAGGTGATCATGCGTTTAAATCTCAGCGGTGCTGTTTTCCTGGAGCCTAGGTTGTGCTTCGCCCTCAGTCAGAGTGAAGGTGCGTGTGAAGGTGCGTGCTCCATTCTAAAGCCTTTTGACTTGGACGTTTTCCACTTCTGCAAACAGCCCCTCTTGGCGCTGCAGCTTAGTTGGTCAAAGTGCTTGTTGTCTACTTAGCAGGTGATCATGCGTTTAAATCCCAGCGGTGCTGTTTTCCTGGAGCCTAGGTTGTGCTTCGCCCCCAGTCAGAGCGAACCTTATGCCCCACCTGCATTTGCCGTGGTCCGTGACTTTGGTATGTCTGACGAGCGCTTTCAGCTTAGCCAGCGCGCAATGGATAGCGCATTGGACTTCTAGGCCAGAAAAGAAAGATATTCAAAGGTTGTGGGTTCGAGTCCCACCAGAGTCGGCGGTTATATTGGTGTGGCCAACAATGCAGGGTCCGCGAAAATTCTCCCTGGGATGTTTTTCTTTCCCTTCCCGCTCACCTCTCTTTGCATGAAACTCGCTGTATTATTTTCCCTTTTCTGCACTTTTCTTCTTGAGGGGCTTGGCTCTGTGGCACAATCTTTTAGCATGTTTGGCTGAATGGTCGGTGGTTCGAGCCCACCCAGGGAGGATTAAGTGTTTATTAATCCATCCAGGCAAACGCTACTTTCACTATTGGCAGGTGAGAAGTTTGTGGCCATGTGCCAGCTTTCTTCAGAAGTGAGCGATTTAAGCCATGGGGTGTTACACTGCGCACCCACGAAGAAGGGATGTTTTTTGAGTTTTTTTTTTAAAGGTGTTGTGACCGTACCTTGAGCCCTACCCAAGCAGTCTTGGAAGCTTCCCGCCTCTGGCACTGACAAATATAGGCATCGACAAATACGGGCGCCGTGGCTTAGTTGGTCAAAGTGCCTGTCTAGTAAACAGGAGATCCTGGGTTTGAATCCCAGCGGTGCCTCGGTCCTACAGCTTTGTCTGGAGTTTACCCTCTTAAGAGCAAACTTTACGTAGCTCTTTTTTCCTCACTCGTTGTGGAATTTGCGATATTATTTTCCGTTTTTGTGCTTCGGGGCTGTAACAGACTGTCTCTGTGGCGCAATAGGCTAGCGCGTTCGGCTGTTAACCGGAAGGCTGGTGGTTCGAGCCCACCCAGGGACGTTTCCATCTTTAGTAACCAACCAACAAACTGTTCCTTAGCTCAGCATGTGTACATGTATAAGTGTACTATTCAACCCATTTGGTCTCCTTCAGTTTCCCCCTGTATTATAGGTTGCTATTTTTGCTGTGCAATGGGAGAGGATTGTCTGATTGCAAAAGCTTCCTCCAGAAGCATTGTCAAACTTGAAGGTGCGTGCTCCATTCTGAAGCCTTTTGACTTGGACGTTTTCCACTTCTGCAAACATCCCCTCTTGGCGCTGCAGCTTAGTTGGTCAAAGTGCTTGTTGTCTACTTAGCAGGTGATCATGCGTTTAAATCCCAGCGGTGCTGTTTTCCTGGAGCCTAGGTTGTGCTTCGCCCTCAGTCAGAGTGAAGGTGCGTGTGAAGGTGCGTGCTCCATTCAAAAGCCTTTTGACTTGGACGTTTTCCACTTCTGCAAACAGCCCCTCTTGGCGCTGCAGCTTAGTTGGTCAAAGTGCTTGTTGTCTACTTAGCAGGTGATCATGCGTTTAAATCCCAGTGGTGCTGTTTTCCTGGAGCCTAGGTTGTGCTTCGCCCCCAGTCAGAGCGAACCTTATGCCCCACCTGCATTTGCCGTGGTCCGTGACTTTGGTATGTCTGACGAGCGCTTTCAGTTTAGCCAGCGTGCGATGGCTCTGTGGCGCAATGGATAGCGCATTGGACTTCTAGGCCAGAAAAGAAAGATATTCAAAGGTTGTGGGTTCGAGTCCCACCAGAGTCAGTGGTTATATTGGTGTGGCCAACAATGCAGGGTCCGCGAAAATTCTCCCTGGGATGTTTTTCTTTCCCTTCCCGCTCACCTCTCTTTGCATGAAACTCGCTGTATTATTTTCCCTTTTCTGCACTTTTCTTCTTGAGGGGCTTGGCTCTGTGGCACAATCTTCTAGCATGTTTGGCTGAATGGTCGGTGGTTCGAGCCCACCCAGGGAGGATTAGGTGTTTATTAATCCATCCAGGCAAACGCTACTTTCACTATTGGCAGGTGAGAAGTTTGTGGCCATGTGCCAGCTTTCTTCAGAAGTGAGCGATTTAAGCCATGGGGTGTTACACTGCGCACCGACGAAGAAGGGATGTTTTTTGAGTTTTTTTTTTAAAGGTGTTGTGACCGTACCTTGAGCCCTACCCAAGCAGTCTTGGAAGCTTCCCGCCTCTGGCACTGACAAATATAGGCATCGACAAATACGGGCGCCGTGGCTTAGTTGGTCAAAGTGCCTGTCTAGT
The DNA here is from genome assembly GCF_949987555.1 of Borostomias antarcticus. NCBI lineage: Eukaryota > Metazoa > Chordata > Actinopteri > Stomiiformes > Stomiidae > Borostomias > Borostomias antarcticus. The sequence continues at coordinate 21,284,794 of NC_140253.1, forward strand.
AAACAGGAGATCCTGGGTTCGAATCCCAGCGGTGCCTCGGTCCTACAGCTTTGTCTGGAGTTTACCCTCTTAAGAGCAAACTTTACGTAGCTCTTTTTTCCTCACTCGTTGTGGAATTTGCGATATTATTTTCCGTTTTTGTGCTTCGGGGCTGTAACAGACTGTCTCTTTGGCGCAATAGGCTAGCGTGTTCGGCTGTTAACCGGAAGGCTGGTGGTTCGAGCCCACCCAGGGACGTTTCCATCTTTATTAACCAACCAACAAACTGTTCCTTAGTTCAGCATGTGTACATGTATAAGTGTACTATTCAACCCATTTGGTCTCCTTCAGTTTCCCCCTGTATTATAGGTTGCTTTTTTTGCTGTGCAATGGGAGAGGATTGTCTGATTGCAAAAGCTTCCTCCAGAAGCATTGTCAAACTTGAAGGTGCGTGCTCCATTCTGAAGCCTTTTGACTTGGACGTTTTCCACTTCTGCAAACATCCCCTCTTGGCGCTGCAGCTTAGTTGGTCAAAGTGCTTGTTGTCTACTTAGCAGGTGATCATGCGTTTAAATCCCAGCGGTGCTGTTTTCCTGGAGCCTAGGTTGTGCTTCGCCCCCAGTCAGAGCGAACCTTATGCCCCACCTGCATTTGCCGTGGTCCGTGACTTTGGTATGTCTGACGAGCGCTTTCAGTTTAGCCAGCGCGCGATGGCTCTGTGGCGCAATGGACTTCTAGGCCAGAAAAGAAAAATATTCAATGGTTGTGGGTTCGAGTCCCACCAGAGTCGGCGGTTATATTGGTGTGGCCAACAATGCAGGGTCCGCGAAAATTCTCCCTGGGATGTTTTTCTTTCCCTTCCCGCTCACCTCTCTTTGCATGAAACTCGCTGTATTATTTTCCCTTTTCTGCACTTTTCTTCTTGAGGGGCTTGGCTCTGTGGCACAATCTTCTAGCATGTTTGGCTGAAAGGTCGGTGGTTCGAGCCCACCCAGGGAGGATTAGGTGTTTATTAATCCATCCAGGCAAACGCTACTTTCACTATTGGCAGGTGAGAAGTTTGTGGCCATGTGCCAGCTTTCTTCAGAAGTGAGCGATTTAAGCCATGGGGTGTTGCACTGCGCACCCACGAAGAAGGGATGTTTTTTGAGTTTTTTTTTTAAAGGTGTTGTGACCGTACCTTGAGCCCTACCCAAGCAGTCTTGGAAGCTTCCCGCCTCTGGCACTGACAAATATAGGCATCGACAAATACGGGCGCCGTGGCTTAGTTGGTCAAAGTGCCTGTCTAGTAAACAGGAGATCCTGGGTTCGAATCCCAGCGGTGCCTCGGTCCTACAGCTTTGTCTGGAGTTTACCCTCTTAAGAGCAAACTTTACGTAGCTCTTTTTTCCTCACTCGTTGTGGAATTTGCGATATTATTTTCAGTTTTTGTGCTTCGGGGCTGTAACAGACTGTCTCTGTGGCGCAATAGGCTAGCGCGTTCGGCTGTTAACCGGAAGGCTGGTGGTTCGAGCCCACCCAGGGACGTTTCCATCTTTATTAACCAACCAGCAAACTGTTCCTTAGCTCAGCATGTGTACATGTATAAGTGTACTATTCAACCCATTTGGTCTCCTTCAGTTTCCCCCTGTATTATAGGTTGCTTTTTTTGCTGTGCAATGGGAGAGGATTGTCTGATTGCAAAAGCTTCCTCCAGAAGCATTGTCAAACTTGAAGGTGCGTGCTCCATTCTGAAGCCTTTTGACTTGGACGTTTTCCACTTCTGCAAACATCCCCTCTTGGCGCTGCAGCTTAGTTGGTCAAAGTGCTTGTTGTCTACTTAGCAGGTGATCATGCGTTTAAATCCCAGCGGTGCTGTTTTCCTGGAGCCTAGGTTGTGCTTCGCCCTCAGTCAGAGTGAAGGTGCGTGTGAAGGTACGTGCTCCATTCTAAAGCCTTTTGACTTGGACGTTTTCCACTTCTGCAAACAGCCCCTCTTGGCGCTGCAGCTTAGTTGGTCAAAGTGCTTGTTGTCTACTTAGCAGGTGATCATGCGTTTAAATCCCAGCGGTGCTGTTTTCCTGGAGCCTAGGTTGTGCTTCGCCCTCAGTCAGAGTGAAGGTGCGTGTGAAGGTACGTGCTCCATTCTAAAGCCTTTTGACTTGGACGTTTTCCACTTCTGCAAACAGCCCCTCTTGGCGCTGCAGCTTAGTTGGTCAAAGTGCTTGTTGTCTACTTAGCAGGTGATCATGCGTTTAAATCCCAGCGGTGCTGTTTTCCTGGAGCCTAGGTTGTGCTTCGCCCCCAGTCAGAGCGAACCTTATGCCCCACCTGCATATGCCGTGGTCCGTGACTTTGGTATGTTTGACGAGCGCTTTCAGATTAGCCAGCGCGCGATGGCTCTGTGGCGCAATGGATAGCGCATTGGACTTCTAGGCCAGAAAAGAAAGATATTCAAAGGTTGTGGGTTCGAGTCCCACCAGAGTCGGCGGTTATATTGGTGTGGCCAACAATGCAGGGTCCGCGAAAATTCTCCCTGGGATGTTTTTCTTTCCCTTCCCGCTCACCTCTCTTTGCATGAAACTCGCTGTATTATTTTCCCTTTTCTGAACTTTTCTTCTTGAGGGGCTTGGCTCTGTGGCACAATCTTCTAGCATGTTTGGCTGAAAGGTCGGTGGTTCGAGCCCACCCAGGGAGGATTAGGTGTTTATTAATCCATCCAGGCAAACGCTACTTTCACTATTGGCAGGTGAGAAGTTTGTGGCCATGTGCCAGCTTTCTTCAGAAGTGAGCGATTTAAGCCATGGGGTGTTGCACTGCGCACCCACGAAGAAGGGATGTTTTTTGAGTTTTTTTTTTAAAGGTGTTGTGACCGTACCTTGAGCCCTACCCAAGCAGTCTTGGAAGCTTCCCGCCTCTGGCACTGACAAATATAGGCATCGACAAATACGGGCGCCGTGGCTTAGTTGGTCAAAGTGCCTGTCTAGTAAACAGGAGATCCTGGGTTCGAATCCCAGCGGTGCCTCGGTCCTACAGCTTTGTCTGGAGTTTACCCTCTTAAGAGCAAACTTTACGTAGCTCTTTTTTCCTCACTCGTTGTGGAATTTGCGATATTATTTTCCGTTTTTGTGCTTCGGGGCTGTAACAGACTGTCTCTGTGGCACAATAGGCTAGCGCGTTCGGCTGTTAACCGGAAGGCTGGTGGTTCGAGCCCACCCAGGGACGTTTCCATCTTTATTAACCAACCAGCAAACTGTTCCTTAGCTCAGCATGTGTACATGTATAAGTGTACTATTCAACCCATTTGGTCTCCTTCAGTTTCCCCCTGTATTATAGGTTGCTTTTTTTGCTGTGCAATGGGAGAGGATTGTCTGATTGCAAAAGCTTCCTCCAGAAGCATTGTCAAACTTGAAGGTGCGTGCTCCATTCTGAAGCCTTTTGACTTGGACGTTTTCCACTTCTGCAAACATCCCCTCTTGGCGCTGCAGCTTAGTTGGTCAAAGTGCTTGTTGTCTACTTAGCAGGTGATCATGCGTTTAAATCCCAGCGGTGCTGTTTTCCTGGAGCCTAGGTTGTGCTTCGCCCCCAGTCAGAGCGAACCTTATGCCCCACCTGCATATGCCGTGGTCCGTGACTTTGGTATGTTTGATGAGCGCTTTCAGCTTAGCCAGCGTGCGATGGCTCTGTGGCGCAATGGATAGCGCATTGGACTTCTAGGCCAGAAAAGAAAGATATTCAAAGGTTGTGGGTTCGAGTCCCACCAGAGTCGGAGGTTATATTGGTGTGGCCAACAATGCAGGGTCCGCGAAAATTCTCCCTGGGATGTTTTACTTTCCCTTCCCGCTCACCTCTCTTTGCATGAAACTCGCTGTATTATTTTCCCTTTTCTGCACTTTTCTTCTTGAGGGGCTTGGCTCTGTGGCACAATCTTCTAGCATGTTTGGCTGAAAGGTCGGTGGTTCGAGCCCACCCAGGGAGGATTAGGTGTTTATTAATCCATCCAGGCAAACGCTACTTTCACTATTGGCAGGTGAGAAGTTTGTGGCCATGTGCCAGCTTTCTTCAGAAGTGAGCGATTTAAGCCATGGGGTGTTGCACTGCGCACCCACGAAGAAGGGATGTTTTTTTAGTTTTTTTTTTAAAGGTGTTGTGACCGTACCTTGAGCCCTACCCAAGCAGTCTTGGAAGCTTCCCGCCTCTGGCACTGACAAATATAGGCATCGACAAATACGGGCGCCGTGGCTTAGTTGGTCAAAGTGCCTGTCTAGTAAACAGGAGATCCTGGGTTCGAATCCCAGCGGTGCCTCGGTCCTACAGCTTTGTCTGGAGTTTACCCTCTTAAGAGCAAACTTTACGTAGCTCTTTTTTCCTCACTCGTTGTGGAATTTGCGATATTATTTTCCGTTTTTGTGCTTCGGGGCTGTAACAGACTGTCTCTGTGGCGCAATAGGCTAGCGCGTTCGGCTGTTAACCGGAAGGCTGGTGGTTCGAGCCCACCCAGGGACGTTTCCATCTTTATTAACCAACCAGCAAACTGTTCCTTAGCTCAGCATGTGTACATGTATAAGTGTACTATTCGACCCATTTGGTCTCCTTCAGTTTCCCCCTGTATTATAGGTTGCTTTTTTTGCTGTGCAATGGGAGAGGATTGTCTGATTGCAAAAGCTTCCTCCAGAAGCATTGTCAAACTTGAAGGTGCGTGCTCCATTCTGAAGCCTTTTGACTTGGACGTTTTCCACTTCTGCAAACATCCCCTCTTGGCGCTGCAGCTTAGTTGGTCAAAGTGCTTGTTGTCTACTTAGCAGGTGATCATGCGTTTAAATCCCAGCGGTGCTGTTTTCCTGGAGCCTAGGTTGTGCTTCGCCCTCAGTCAGAGTGAAGGTGCGTGTGAAGGTACGTGCTCCATTCTAAAGCCTTTTGACTTGGACGTTTTCCACTTCTGCAAACAGCCCCTCTTGGCGCTGCAGCTTAGTTGGTCAAAGTGCTTGTTGTCTACTTAGCAGGTGATCATGCGTTTAAATCCCAGCGGTGCTGTTTTCCTGGAGCCTAGGTTGTGCTTCGCCCCCAGTCAGAGCGAACCTTATGCCCCACCTGCATTTGCCGTGGTCCGTGACTTTGGTATGTCTGACGAGCGCTTTCAGTTTAGCCAGCGCGCGATGGCTCTGTGGCGCAATGGATAGCGCATTGGACTTCTAGGCCAGAAAAGAAAGATATTCAAAGGTTGTGGGTTCGAGTCCCACCAGAGTCAGCGGTTATATTGGTGTGGCCAACAATGCAGGTTCCGTGAAAATTCTCCCTGGGATGTTTTTCTTTCCCTTCCCGCTCACCTCTCTTTGCATGAAACTCGCTGTATTATTTTCCCTTTTCTGCACTTTTCTTCTTGAGGGGCTTGGCTCTGTGGGACAATCTTCTAGCATGTTTGGCTGAAAGGTCGGTGGTTCGAGCCCACCCAGGGAGGATTAGGTGTTTATTAATCCATCCAGGCAAACGCTACTTTCACTATTGGCAGGTGAGAAGTTTGTGGCCATGTGCCAGCTTTCTTCAGAAGTGAGCGATTTAAGCCATGGGGTGTTACACTGCGCACCCACGAAGAAGGGATCTTTTTTGAGTTTTTTTTTTAAAGGTGTTGTGACCGTACCTTGAGCCCTACCCAAGCAGTCTTGGAAGCTTCCCGCCTCTGGCACTGACAAATATAGGCATCGACAAATACGGGCGCCGTGGCTTAGTTGGTCAAAGTGCCTGTCTAGTAAACAGGAGATCCTGGGTTCGAATCCCAGCGGTGCCTCGGTCCTACAGCTTTGTCTGGAGTTTACCCTCTTAAGAGCAAACTTTACGTAGCTCTTTTTTCCTCACTCGTTGTGGAATTTGCGATATTATTTTCCATTTTTGTGCTTCGGGGCTGTAACAGACTGTCTCTGTGGCGCAATAGGCTAGCGCGTTCGGCTGTTAACCGGAAGGCTGGTGGTTCGAGCCCACCCAGGGACGTTTCCATCTTTATTAACCAACCAGCAAACTGTTCCTTAGCTCAGCATGTGTACATGTATAAGTGTACTATTCGACCCATTTGGTCTCCTTCAGTTTCCCCCTGTATTATAGGTTGCTTTTTTTGCTGTGCAATGGGAGAGGATTGTCTGATTGCAAAAGCTTCCTCCAGAAGCATTGTCAAACTTGAAGGTGCGTGCTCCATTCTGAAGCCTTTTGACTTGGACGTTTTCCACTTCTGCAAACATCCCCTCTTGGCGCTGCAGCTTAGTTGGTCAAAGTGCTTGTTGTCTACTTAGCAGGTGATCATGCGTTTAAATCCCAGCGGTGCTGTTTTCCTGGAGCCTAGGTTGTGCTTCGCCCTCAGTCAGAGTGAAGGTGCGTGTGAAGGTACGTGCTCCATTCTAAAGCCTTTTGACTTGGACGTTTTCCACTTCTGCAAACAGCCCCTCTTGGCGCTGCAGCTTAGTTGGTCAAAGTGCTTGTTGTCTACTTAGCAGGTGATCATGCGTTTAAATCCCAGCGGTGCTGTTTTCCTGGAGCCTAGGTTGTGCTTCGCCCCCAGTCAGAGCGAACCTTATGCCCCACCTGCATTTGCCGTGGTCCGTGACTTTGGTATGTCTGACGAGCGCTTTCAGTTTAGCCAGCACGCGATGGCTCTGTGGCGCATTGGACTTCTAGGCCAGAAAGGAAAGATATTCAAAGGTTGTGGGTTCGAGTCCCACCAGAGTCAGTGGTTATATTGGTGTGGCCAACAATGCAGGTTCCGTGAAAATTCTCCCTGGGATGTTTTTCTTTCCCTTCCCGCTCACCTCTCTTTGCATGAAACTCGCTGTATTATTTTCCCTTTTCTGCACTTTTCTTCTTGAGGGGCTTGGCTCTGTGGCACAATCTTCTTGCATGTTTGGCTGAAAGGTCGGTGGTTCGAGCCCACCCAGGGAGGATTAGGTGTTTATTAATCCATCCAGGCAAACGCTACTTTCACTATTGGCAGGTGAGAAGTTTGTGGCCATGTGCCAGCTTTCTTCAGAAGTGAGCGATTTAAGCCATGGGGTGTTACACTGCGCACCCACGAAGAAGGGATGTTTTTTGAGTTTTTTTTTTAAAGGTGTTGTGACCGTACCTTGAGCCCTACCCAAGCAGTCTTGGAAGCTTCCCGCCTCTGGCACTGACAAATATAGGCATCGACAAATACGGGCGCCGTGGCTTAGTTGGTCAAAGTGCCTGTCTAGTAAACAGGAGATCCTGGGTTCGAATCCCAGCGGTGCCTCGGTCCTACAGCTTTGTCTGGAGTTTACCCTCTTAAGAGCAAACTTTACGTAGCTCTTTTTTCCTCACTCGTTGTGGAATTTGCGATATTATTTTCCGTTTTTGTGCTTCGGGGCTGTAACAGACTGTCTCTGTGGCGCAATAGGCTAGCGCGTTCGGCTGTTAACCGGAAGGCTGGTGGTTCGAGCCCACCCAGGGACGTTTCCATCATTATTAACCAACCAGCAAACTGTTCCTTAGCTCAGCATGTGTACATGTATAAGTGTACTATTCAACCCATTTGGTCTCCTTCAGTTTCCCCCTGTATTATAGGTTGCTTTTTTTGCTGTGCAATAGGAGAGGATTGTCTGATTGCAAAAGCTTCCTCCAGAAGCATTGTCAAACTTGAAGGTGCGTGCTCCATTCTGAAGCCTTTTGACTTGGACGTTTTCCACTTCTGCAAACATCCCCTCTTGGCGCTGCAGCTTAGTTGGTCAAAGTGCTTGTTGTCTACTTAGCAGGTGATCATGCGTTTAAATCCCAGCGGTGCTGTTTTCCTGGAGCCTAGGTTGTGCTTCGCCCTCAGTCAGAGTGAAGGTGCGTGTGAAGGTACGTGCTCCATTCTAAAGCCTTTTGACTTGGACGTTTTCCACTTCTGCAAACAGCCCCTCTTGGCGCTGCAGCTTAGTTGGTCAAAGTGCTTGTTGTCTACTTAGCAGGTGATCATGCGTTTAAATCCCAGCGGTGCTGTCTTCCTGGAGCCTAGGTTGTGCTTCGCCCCCAGTCAGAGCGAACCTTATGCCCCACCTGCATTTGCCGTGGTCCGTGACTTTGGTATGTCTGACAAGCGCTTTCAGTTTAGCCAGCACGCGATGGCTCTGTGGCGCAATGGATAGCGCATTGGACTTCTAGGCCAGAAAGGAAAGATATTCAAAGGTTGTGGGTTCGAGTCCCACCAGAGTCAGTGGTTATATTGGTGTGGCCAACAATGCAGGTTCCGTGAAAATTCTCCCTGGGATGTTTTTCTTTCCCTTCCCGCTCACCTCTCTTTGCATGAAACTCGCTGTATTATTTTCCCTTTTCTGCACTTTTCTTCTTGAGGGGCTTGGCTCTGTGGCACAATCTTCTTGCATGTTTGGCTGAAAGGTCGGTGGTTCGAGCCCACCCAGGGAGGATTAGGTGTTTATTAATCCATCCAGGCAAACGCTACTTTCACTATTGGCAGGTGAGAAGTTTGTGGCCATGTGCCAGCTTTCTTCAGAAGTGAGCGATTTAAGCCATGGGGTGTTACACTGCGCACCCACGAAGAAGGGATGTTTTTTGAGTTTTTTTTTTAAAGGTGTTGTGACCGTACCTTGAGCCCTACCCAAGCAGTCTTGGAAGCTTCCCGCCTCTGGCACTGACAAATATAGGCATCGACAAATACGGGCGCCGTGGCTTAGTTGGTCAAAGTGCCTGTCTAGTAAACAGGAGATCCTGGGTTCGAATCCCAGCGGTGCCTCGGTCCTACAGCTTTGTCTGGAGTTTACCCTCTTAAGAGCAAACTTTACGTAGCTCTTTTTTCCTCACTCGTTGTGGAATTTGCGATATTATTTTCCGTTTTTGTGCTTCGGGGCTGTAACAGACTGTCTCTGTGGCGCAATAGGCTAGCGCGTTCGGCTGTTGACCGGAAGGCTGGTGGTTCGAGCCCACCCAGGGACGTTTCCATCTTTATTAACCAACCAACAAACTGTTCCTTAGCTCAGCATGTGTACATGTATAAGTGTACTATTCAACCCATTTGGTCTCCTTCAGTTTCCCCCTGTATTATAGGTTGCTTTTTTTGCTGTGCAATGGGAGAGGATTGTCTGATTGCAAAAGCTTCCTCCAGAAGCATTGTCAAACTTGAAGGTGCGTGCTCCATTCTGAAGCCTTTTGACTTGGACGTTTTCCACTTCTGCAAACATCCCCTCTTGGCGCTGCAGCTTAGTTGGTCAAAGTGCTTGTTGTCTACTTAGCAGGTGATCATGCGTTTAAATCCCAGCGGTGCTGTTTTCCTGGAGCCTAGGTTGTGCTTCGCCCTCAGTCAGAGTGAAGGTGCGTGTGAAGGTACGTGCTCCATTCTAAAGCCTTTTGACTTGGACGTTTTCCACTTCTGCAAAGAGCCCCTCTTGGCGCTGCAGCTTAGTTGGTCAAAGTGCTTGTTGTCTACTTAGCAGGTGATCATGCGTTTAAATCCCAGCGGTGCTGTTTTCCTGGAGCCTAGGTTGTGCTTCGCCCCCAGTCAGAGCGAACCTTATGCCCCACCTGCATTTGCCGTGGTCCGTGACTTTGGTATGTCTGACGAGCGCTTTCAGTTTAGCCAGCGCGCGATGGCTCTGTGGCGCAATGGATAGCGCATTGGACTTCTAGGCCAGAAAAGAAAGATATTCAAAGGTTGTGGGTTCGAGTCCCACCAGAGTCGGCGGTTATATTGGTGTGGCCAACAATGCAGGTTCCGCGAAAATTCTCCCTGGGATGTTTTTCTTTCCCTTCCCGCTCACCTCTCTTTGCATGAAACTCGCTGTATTATTTTCCCTTTTCTGCACTTTTCTTCTTGAGGGGCTTGGCTCTGTGGCACAATCTTCTAGCATGTTTGGCTGAAAGGTCGGTGGTTCGAGCCCACCCAGGGAAGATTAGGTGTTTATTAATCCATCCAGGCAAACGCTACTTTCACTATTGGCAGGTGAGAAGTTTGTGGCCATGTGCCAGCTTTCTTCAGAAGTGAGCGATTTAAGCCATGGGGTGTTGCACTGCGCACCCACGAAGAAGGGATGTTTTTTTAGTATTTTTTTTAAAGGTGTTGTGACCGTACCTTGAGCCCTACCCAAGCAGTCTTGGAAGCTTTCCGCCTCTGGCACTGACAAATATAGGCATCGACAAATACGGGCGCCGTGGCTTAGTTGGTCAAAGTGCCTGTCTAGTAAACAGGAGATCCTGGGTTCGAATCCCAGCGGTGCCTCGGTCCTACAGCTTTGTCTGGAGTTTACCCTCTTAAGAGCAAACTTTACCTAGCTCTTTTTTCCTCACTCGTTGTGGAATTTGCGATATTATTCTCCGTTTTTGTGCTTCGGGGCTGTCACAGACTGTCTCTGTGGCGCAATAGGCTAGCGCGTTCGGCTGTTAACCGGAAGCCTGGAGGTTCGAGCCCACCCAGGGACGTTTCCATCTTTATTAACCAACCAACAAACTGTTCCTTAGCTCAGCATGTGTACATGTATAAGTGTACTATTCAACCCATTTGGTCTCCTTCAGTTTCCCCCTGTATTATAGGTTGCTATTTTTGCTGTGCAATGGGAGAGGATTGTCTGATTGCAAAAGCTTCCTCCAGAAGCATTGTCAAACTTGAAGGTGCGTGCTCCATTCTGAAGCCTTTTGACTTGGACGTTTTCCACTTCTGCAAACATCCCCTCTTGGCGCTGCAGCTTAGTTGGTCAAAGTGCTTCTTGTCTACTTAGCAGGTGATCATGCGTTTAAATCCCAGCGGTGCTGTTTTCCTGGAGCCTAGGTTGTGCTTCGCCCTCAGTCAGAGTGAAGGTGCGTGTGAAGGTGCGTGCTCCATTCTAAAGCCTTTTGACTTGGACGTTTTCCACTTCTGCAAACAGCCCCTCTTGGCGCTGCAGCTTAGTTGGTCAAAGTGCTTGTTGTCTACTTAGCAGGTGATCATGCGTTTAAATCCCAGCGGTGCTGTTTTCCTGGAGCCTAGGTTGTGCTTCGCCCCCAGTCAGAGCGAACCTTATGCCCCACCTGCAATTGCCGTGGTCCGTGACTTTGGTATGTCTGACGAGCGGTTTCAATTTAGCCAGCGCGCGATGGCTCTGTGGCGCAATGGATAGCGCATTGGACTTCTAGGCCAGAAAAGAAAGATATTCAAAGGTTGTGGGTTCAAGTCCCACCAGAGTCGGCGGTTATATTGGTGTGGCCAACAATGCAGGTTCCGCGAAAATTCTCCCTGGGATGTTTTTCTTTCCCTTCCCGCTCACCTCTCTTTGCATGAAACTCGCTGTATTATTTTCCCTTTTCTGCACTTTTCTTCTTGAGGGGCTTGGCTCTGTGGCACAATCTTCTAGCATGTTTGGCTGAAAGGTCGGTGGTTCGAGCCCACCCAGGGAGGATTAGGTGTTTATTAATCCATCCAGGCAAACGCTACTTTCACTATTGGCAGGTGAGAAGTTTGTGGCCATGTGCCAGCTTTCTTCAGAAGTGAGCGATTTAAGCCATGGGGTGTTGCACTGCGCACCCACGAAGAAGGGATGTTTTTTTAGTATTTTTTTTAAAGGTGTTGTGACCGTACCTTGAGCCCTACCCAAGCAGTCTTGGAAGCTTCCCGCCTCTGGCACTGACAAATATAGGCATCGACAAATACGGGCGCCGTGGCTTAGTTGGTCAAAGTGCCTGTCTAGTAAACAGGAGATCCTGGGTTCGAATCCCAGCGGTGCCTCGGTCCTACAGCTTTGTCTGGAGTTTACCCTCTTAAGAGCAAACTTTACGTAGCTCTTTTTTCCTCACTCGTTGTGGAATTTGCGATATTATTTTCCATTTTTGTGCTTCGGGGCTGTAACAGACTGTCTCTGTGGCGCAATAGGCTAGCGCGTTCGGCTGTTAACCGGAAGGCTGGTGGTTCGAACCCACCCAGGGACGTTTCCATCTCTATTAACCAACCAACAAACTGTTCCTTAGCTCAGCATATGTACATGTATAAGTGTACTATTCAACCCATTTGGTCTCCTTCAGTTTCCCCCTGTATTATAGGTTGCTATTTTTGCTGTGCAATGGGAGAGGATTGTCTGATTGCAAAAGCTTCCTCCAGAAGCATTGTCAAACTTGAAGGTGCGTGCTCCATTCTGAAGCCTTTTGACTTGGACGTTTTCCACTTCTGCAAACATCCCCTCTTGGCGCTGCAGCTTAGTTGGTCAAAGTGCTTGTTGTCTACTTAGCAGGTGATCATGCGTTTAAATCCCAGCGGTGCTGTTTTCCTGGAGCCTAGGTTGTGCTTCGCCCTCAGTCAGAGTGAAGGTGCGTGTGAAGGTGCGTGCTCCATTCTAAAGCCTTTTGACTTGGACGTTTTCCACTTCTGCAAACAGCCCCTCTTGGCGCTGCAGCTTAGTTGGTCAAAGTGCTTGTTGTCTACTTAGCAGGTGATCATGCGTTTAAATCCCAGCGGTGCTGTTTTCCTGGAGCCTAGGTTGTGCTTCGCCCCCAGTCAGAGCGAACCTTATGCCCCACCTGCATTTGCCGTGGTCCGTGACTTTGGTATGTCTGACGAGCGCTTTCAATTTAGCCAGCGCGCGATGGCTCTGTGGCGCATTGGACTTCTAGGCCAGAAAAGAAAGATATTCAAAGGTTGTGGGTTCGAGTCCCACCAGAGTCGGCGGTTATATTGGTGTGGCCAACAATGCAGGTTCCGCGAAAATTCTCCCTGGGATGTTTTTCTTTCCCTTCCCGCTCACCTCTCTTTGCATGAAACTCGCTGTATTATTTTCCCTTTTCTGCACTTTTCTTCTTGAGGGGCTTGGCTCTGTGGCACAATCTTCTAGCATGTTTGGCTGAAAGGTCGGTGGTTCGAGCCCACCCAGGGAGGATTAGGTGTTTATTAATCCATCCAGGCAAACGCTACTTTCACTATTGGCAGGTGAGAAGTTTGTGGCCATGTGCCAGCTTTCTTCAGAAGTGAGCGATTTAAGCCATGGGGTGTTGCACTGCGCACCCACGAAGAAGGGATGTTTTTTTAGTATTTTTTTTAAAGGTGTTATGACCGTACCTTGAGCCCTACCCAAGCAGTCTTGGAAGCTTCCCGCCTCTGGCACTGACAAATATAGGCATCGACAAATACGGGCGCCGTGGCTTAGTTGGTCAAAGTGCCTGTCTAGTAAACAGGAGATCCTGGGTTCGAATCCCAGCGGTGCCTCGGTCCTACAGCTTTGTCTGGAGTTTACCCTCTTAAGAGCAAACTTTACGTAGCTCTTTTTTCCTCACTCGTTGTGGAATTTGCGATATTATTTTCCGTTTTTGTGCTTCGGGGCTGTAACAGACTGTCTCTGTGGCGCAATAGGCTAGCGCGTTCGGCTGTTAACCGGAAGGCTGGTGGTTCGAGCCCACCCAGGGACGTTTCCATCTTTATTAACCAACCAACAAACTGTTCCTTAGCTCAGCATGTGTACATGTATAAGTGTACTATTCAACCCATTTGGTCTCCTTCAGTTTCCCCCTGTATTATAGGTTGCTTTTTTTGCTGTGCAATGGGAGAGGATTGTCTGATTGCAAAAGCTTCCTCCAGAAGCATTGTCAAACTTGAAGGTGCGTGCTCCATTCTGAAGCCTTTTGACTTGGACGTTTTCCACTTCTGCAAACATCCCCTCTTGGCGCTGCAGCTTAGTTGGTCAAAGTGCTTGTTGTCTACTTAGCAGGTGATCATGCGTTTAAATCCCAGCGGTGCTGTTTTCCTGGAGCCTAGGTTGTGCTTCGCCCTCAGTCAGAGTGAAGGTGCGTGTGAAGGTGCGTGCTCCATTCTAAAGCCTTTTGACTTGGACGTTTTCCACTTCTGCAAACAGCCCCTCTTGGCGCTGCAGCTTAGTTGGTCAAAGTGCTTGTTGTCTACTTAGCAGGTGATCATGCGTTTAAATCCCAGCGGTGCTGTTTTCCTGGAGCCTAGGTTGTGCTTCGCCCCCAGTCAGAGCGAACCTTATGCCCCACCTGCATTTGCCGTGGTCCGTGAGTTTGGTATGTCTGACGAGCGCTTTCAGTTTAGCCAGCGCGCGATGGCTCTGTGGCGCAATGGATAGCGCATTGGACTTCTAGGCCAGAAAAGAAAGATATTCAAAGGTTGTGGGTTCGAGTCCCACCAGAGTCGGCGGTTATATTGGTGTGGCCAACAATGCAGGTTCCGCGAAAATTCTCCCTGGGATGTTTTTCTTTCCCTTCCCGCTCACCTCTCTTTGCATGAAACTCGCTGTATTATTTTCCCTTTTCTGCACTTTTCTTCTTGAGGGGCTTGGCTCTGTGGCACAATCTTCTAGCATGTTTGGCTGAAAGGTCGGTGGTTCGAGCCCACCCAGGGAGGATTAGGTGTTTATTAATCCATCCAGGCAAACGCTACTTTCACTATTGGCAGGTGAGAAGTTTGTGGCCATGTGCCAGCTTTCTTCAGAAGTGAGCGATTTAAGCCATGGGGTGTTGCACTGCGCACCCACGAAGAAGGGATGTTTTTTTAGTATTTTTTTTAAAGGTGTTATGACCGTACCTTGAGCCCTACCCAAGCAGTCTTGGAAGCTTCCCGCCTCTGGCACTGACAAATATAGGCATCGACAAATACGGGCGCCGTGGCTTAGTTGGTCAAAGTGCCTGTCTAGTAAACAGGAGATCCTGGGTTCGAATCCCAGCGGTGCCTCGGTCCTACAGCTTTGTCTGGAGTTTACCCTCTTAAGAGCAAACTTTACGTAGCTCTTTTTTCCTCACTCGTTGTGGAATTTGCGATATTATTTTCCGTTTTTGTGCTTCGGGGCTGTAACAGACTGTCTCTGTGGCGCAATAGGCTAGCGCGTTCGGCTGTTAACCGGAAGGCTGGTGGTTCGAGCCCACCCAGGGACGTTTCCATCTTTATTAACCAACCAACAAACTGTTCCTTAGCTCAGCATGTGTACATGTATAAGTGTACTATTCAACCCATTTGGTCTCCTTCAGTTTCCCCCTGTATTATAGGTTGCTTTTTTTGCTGTGCAATGGGAGAGGATTGTCTGATTGCAAAAGCTTCCTCCAGAAGCATTGTCAAACTTGAAGGTGCGTGCTCCATTCTGAAGCCTTTTGACTTGGACGTTTTCCACTTCTGCAAACATCCCCTCTTGGCGCTGCAGCTTAGTTGGTCAAAGTGCTTGTTGTCTACTTAGCAGGTGATCATGCGTTTAAATCCCAGCGGTGCTGTTTTCCTGGAGCCTAGGTTGTGCTTCGCCCTCAGTCAGAGTGAAGGTGCGTGTGAAGGTGCGTGCTCCATTCTAAAGCCTTTTGACTTGGACGTTTTCCACTTCTGCAAACAGCCCCTCTTGGCGCTGCAGCTTAGTTGGTCAAAGTGCTTGTTGTCTACTTAGCAGGTGATCATGCGTTTAAATCCCAGCGGTGCTGTTTTCCTGGAGCCTAGGTTGTGCTTCGCCCCCAGTCAGAGCGAACCTTATGCCCCACCTGCATTTGCCGTGGTCCGTGAGTTTGGTATGTCTGACGAGCGCTTTCAGTTTAGCCAGCGCGCGATGGCTCTGTGGCGCAATGGATAGCGCATTGGACTTCTAGGCCAGAAAAGAAAGATATTCAAAGGTTGTGGGTTCGAGTCCCACCAGAGTCGGCGGTTATATTGGTGTGGCCAACAATGCAGGTTCCGCGAAAATTCTCCCTGGGATGTTTTTCTTTCCCTTCCCGCTCACCTCTCTTTGCATGAAACTCGCTGTATTATTTTCCCTTTTCTGCACTTTTCTTCTTGAGGGGCTTGGCTCTGTGGCACAATCTTCTAGCATGTTTGGCTGAAAGGTCGGTGGTTCGAGCCCACCCAGGGAGGATTAGGTGTTTATTAATCCATCCAGGCAAACGCTACTTTCACTATTGGCAGGTGAGAAGTTTGTGGCCATGTGCCAGCTTTCTTCAGAAGTGAGCGATTTAAGCCATGGGGTGTTGCACTGCGCACCCACGAAGAAGGGATGTTTTTTTAGTATTTTTTTTAAAGGTGTTGTGACCGTACCTTGAGCCCTACCCAAGCAGTCTTGGAAGCTTCCCGCCTCTGGCACTGACAAATATAGGCATCGACAAATACGGGCGCCGTGGCTTAGTTGGTCAAAGTGCCTGTCTAGTAAACAGGAGATCCTGGGTTCGAATCCCAGCGGTGCCTCGGTCCTACAGCTTTGTCTGGAGTTTACCCTCTTAAGAGCAAACTTTACGTAGCTCTTTTTTCCTCACTCGTTGTGGAATTTGCGATATTATTTTCCGTTTTTGTGCTTCGGGGCTGTAACAGACTGTCTCTGTGGCGCAATAGGCTAGCGCGTTCGGCTGTTAACCGGAAGGCTGGTGGTTCGAGCCCACCCAGGGACGTTTCCATCTTTATTAACCAACCAACAAACTGTTCCTTAGCTCAGCATGTGTACATGTATAAGTGTACTATTCAACCCATTTGGTCTCCTTCAGTTTCCCCCTGTATTATAGGTTGCTATTTTTGCTGTTCAATGGGAGAGGATTGTCTGATTGCAAAAGCTTCCTCCAGAAGCATTGTCAAACTTGAAGGTGCGTGCTCCATTCTAAAGCCTTTTGACTTGGACGTTTTCCACTTCTGCAAACATCCCCTCTTGGCGCTGCAGCTTAGTTGGTCAAAGTGCTTGTTGTCTACTTAGCAGGTGATCATGCGTTTAAATCCCAGCGGTGCTGTTTTCCTGGAGCCTAGGTTGTGCTTCGCCCTCAGTCAGAGTGAAGGTGCGTGTGAAGGTGCGTGCTCCATTCTAAAGCCTTTTGACTTGGACGTTTTCCACTTCTGCAAACAGCCCCTCTTGGCGCTGCAGCTTAGTTGGTCAAAGTGCTTGTTGTCTACTTAGCAGGTGATCATGCGTTTAAATCCCAGCGGTGCTGTTTTCCTGGAGCCTAGGTTGTGCTTCGCCCCCAGTCAGAGCGAACCTTATGCCCCACCTGCATTTGCCGTGGTCCGTGACTTTGGTATGTCTGACGAGCGCTTTCAGTTTAGCCAGCGCGCGATGGCTCTGTGGCGCAATGGATAGCGCATTGGACTTCTAGGCCAGAAAAGAAAGATATTCAAAGGTTGTGGGTTCGAGTCCCACCAGAGTCGGCGGTTATATTGGTGTGGCCAACAATGCAGGTTCCACGAAAATTCTCCCTGGGATGTTTTTCTTTCCCTTCCCGCTCACCTCTCTTTGCATGAAACTCGCTGTATTATTTTCCCTTTTCTGCACTTTTCTTCTTGAGGGGCTTGGCTCTGTGGCACAATCTTCTAGCATGTTTGGCTGAAAGGTCGGTGGTTCGAGCCCACCCAGGGAGGTTTAGGTGTTTATTAATCCATCCAGGCAAACGCTACTTTCACTATTGGCAGGTGAGAAGTTTGTGGCCATGTGCCAGCTTTCTTCAGAAGTGAGCGATTTAAGCCATGGGGTGTTGCACTGCGCACCCACGAAGAAGGGATGTTTTTTTAGTATTTTTTTTAAAGGTGTTGTGTCCGTACCTTGAGCCCTACCCAAGCAGTCTTGGAAGCTTCCCGCCTCTGGCACTGACAAATATAGGCATCGACAAATACGGGCGCCGTGGCTTAGTTGGTCAAAGTGCCTGTCTAGTAAACAGGAGATCCTGGGTTCGAATCCCAGCGGTGCCTCGGTCCTACAGCTTTGTCTGGAGTTTACCCTCTTAAGAGCAAACTTTACGTAGCTCTTTTTTCCTCACTCGTTGTGGAATTTGCGATATTATTTTCCGTTTTTGTGCTTCGGGGCTGTAACAGACTGTCTCTGTGGTGCAATAGGCTAGCGCGTTCGGCTGTTAACCGGAAGGCTGGTGGTTCGAGCCCACCCAGGGACGTTTCCATCTTTATTAACCAACCAACAAACTGTTCCTTAGCTCAGCATGTGTACATGTATAAGTGTACTATTCAACCCATTTGGTCTCCTTCAGTTTCCCCCTGTATTATAGGTTGCTATTTTTGCTGTGCAATGGGAGAGGATTGTCTGATTGCAAAAGCTTCCTCCAGAAGCATTGTCAAACTTGAAGGTGCGTGCTCCATTCTGAAGCCTTTTGACTTGGACGTTTTCCACTTCTGCAAACATCCCCTCTTGGCGCTGCAGCTTAGTTGGTCAAAGTGCTTGTTGTCTACTTAGCAGGTGATCATGCGTTTAAATCCCAGCGGTGCTGTTTTCCTGGAGCCTAGGTTGTGCTTCGCCCTCAGTCAGAGTGAAGGTGCGTGTGAAGGTACGTGCTCCATTCTAAAGCCTTTTGACTTGGACGTTTTCCACTTCTGCAAACAGCCCCTCTTGGCGCTGCAGCTTAGTTGGTCAAAGTGCTTGTTGTCTACTTAGCAGGTGATCATGCGTTTAAATCCCAGCGGTGCTGTTTTCCTGGAGCCTAGGATGTGCTTCGCCCCCAGTCAGAGCGAACCTTATGCCCCACCTGCATTTGCCGTGGTCCGTGACTTTGGTATGTCTGACGAGCGCTTTCAGTTTAGCCAGCGCGCGATTGCTCTGTGGCGCAATGGATAGCGCATTGGACTTCTAGGCCAGAAAAGAAAGATATTCAAAGGTTGTGGGTTCGAGTCCCACCAGAGTCGGTGGTTATATTGGTGTGGCCAACAATGCAGGGTCCGCGAAAATTCTCCCTGGGATGTTTTTCTTTCCCTTCCCACTCACCTCTCTTTGCATGAAACTCGCTGTATTATTTTCCCTTTTCTGCACTTTTCTTCTTGAGGGGCTTGGCTCTGTGGCACAATCTTCTAGCATGTTTGGCTGAAAGGTCGGTGGTTCGAGCCCACCCAGGGAGGATTAGGTGTTTATTAATCCATCCAGGCAAACGCTACTTTCACTATTGGCAGGTGAGAAGTTTGTGGCCATGTGCCAGCTTTCTTCAGAAGTGAGCGATTTAAGCCATGGGGTGTTGCACTGCGCACCCACGAAGAAGGGATGTTTTTTTAGTTTTTTTTTTAAAGGTGTTGTGACCGTACCTTGAGCCCTACCCAAGCAGTCTTGGAAGCTTCCCACCTCTGGCACTGACAAATATAGGCATCGACAAATACGGGCGCCGTGGCTTAGTTGGTCAAAGTGCCTGTCTAGTAAACAGGAGATCCTGGGTTCGAATCCCAGCGGTGCCTCGGTCCTACAGCTTTGTCTGGAGTTTACCCTCTTAAGAGCAAACTTTACGTAGCTCTTTTTTCCTCACTCGTTGTGGAATTTGCGATATTATTTTCCGTTTTTGTGCTTCGGGGCTGTAACAGACTGTCTCTGTGGCGCAATAGGCTAGCGCGTTCGGCTGTTAACCGGAAGGCTGGTGGTTCGAGCCCACCCAGGGACGTTTCCATCTTTATTAACCAACCAACAAACTGTTCCTTAGCTCAGCATGTGTACATGTATAAGTGTACTATTCAACCCATTTGGTCTCCTTCAGTTTCCCCCTGTATTATAGGTTGCTATTTTTGCTGTTCAATGGGAGAGGATTGTCTGATTGCAAAAGCTTCCTCCAGAAGCATTGTCAAACTTGAAGGTGCGTGCTCCATTCTAAAGCCTTTTGACTTGGACGTTTTCCACTTCTGCAAACATCCCCTCTTGGCGCTGCAGCTTAGTTGGTCAAAGTGCTTGTTGTCTACTTAGCAGGTGATCATGCGTTTAAATCCCAGCGGTGCTGTTTTCCTGGAGCCTAGGTTGTGCTTCGCCCTCAGTCAGAGTGAAGGTGCGTGTGAAGGTGCGTGCTCCATTCTAAAGCCTTTTGACTTGGACGTTTTCCACTTCTGCAAACAGCCCCTCTTGGCGCTGCAGCTTAGTTGGTCAAAGTGCTTGTTGTCTACTTAGCAGGTGATCATGCGTTTAAATCCCAGCGGTGCTGTTTTCCTGGAGCCTAGGTTGTGCTTCGCCCCCAGTCAGAGCGAACCTTATGCCCCACCTGCATTTGCCGTGGTCCGTGACTTTGGTATGTCTGACGAGCGCTTTCAGTTTAGCCAGCGCGCGATGGCTCTGTGGCGCAATGGACTTCTAGGCCAGAAAAGAAAGATATTCAAAGGTTGTGGGTTCGAGTCCCACCAGAGTCGGCGGTTATATTGGTGTGGCCAACAATGCAGGTTCCACGAAAATTCTCCCTGGGATGTTTTTCTTTCCCTTCCCGCTCACCTCTCTTTGCATGAAACTCGCTGTATTATTTTCCCTTTTCTGCACTTTTCTTCTTGAGGGGCTTGGCTCTGTGGCACAATCTTCTAGCATGTTTGGCTGAAAGGTCGGTGGTTCGAGCCCACCCAGGGAGGTTTAGGTGTTTATTAATCCATCCAGGCAAACGCTACTTTCACTATTGGCAGGTGAGAAGTTTGTGGCCATGTGCCAGCTTTCTTCAGAAGTGAGCGATTTAAGCCATGGGGTGTTGCACTGCGCACCCACGAAGAAGGGATGTTTTTTTAGTATTTTTTTTAAAGGTGTTGTGTCCGTACCTTGAGCCCTACCCAAGCAGTCTTGGAAGCTTCCCGCCTCTGGCACTGACAAATATAGGCATCGACAAATACGGGCGCCGTGGCTTAGTTGGTCAAAGTGCCTGTCTAGTAAACAGGAGATCCTGGGTTCGAATCCCAGCGGTGCCTCGGTCCTACAGCTTTGTCTGGAGTTTACCCTCTTAAGAGCAAACTTTACGTAGCTCTTTTTTCCTCACTCGTTGTGGAATTTGCGATATTATTTTCCGTTTTTGTGCTTCGGGGCTGTAACAGACTGTCTCTGTGGTGCAATAGGCTAGCGCGTTCGGCTGTTAACCGGAAGGCTGGTGGTTCGAGCCCACCCAGGGACGTTTCCATCTTTATTAACCAACCAACAAACTGTTCCTTAGCTCAGCATGTGTACATGTATAAGTGTACTATTCAACCCATTTGGTCTCCTTCAGTTTCCCCCTGTATTATAGGTTGCTATTTTTGCTGTGCAATGGGAGAGGATTGTCTGATTGCAAAAGCTTCCTCCAGAAGCATTGTCAAACTTGAAGGTGCGTGCTCCATTCTGAAGCCTTTTGACTTGGACGTTTTCCACTTCTGCAAACATCCCCTCTTGGCGCTGCAGCTTAGTTGGTCAAAGTGCTTGTTGTCTACTTAGCAGGTGATCATGCGTTTAAATCCCAGCGGTGCTGTTTTCCTGGAGCCTAGGTTGTGCTTCGCCCTCAGTCAGAGTGAAGGTGCGTGTGAAGGTACGTGCTCCATTCTAAAGCCTTTTGACTTGGACGTTTTCCACTTCTGCAAACAGCCCCTCTTGGCGCTGCAGCTTAGTTGGTCAAAGTGCTTGTTGTCTACTTAGCAGGTGATCATGCGTTTAAATCCCAGCGGTGCTGTTTTCCTGGAGCCTAGGATGTGCTTCGCCCCCAGTCAGAGCGAACCTTATGCCCCACCTGCATTTGCCGTGGTCCGTGACTTTGGTATGTCTGACGAGCGCTTTCAGTTTAGCCAGCGCGCGATTGCTCTGTGGCGCAATGGATAGCGCATTGGACTTCTAGGCCAGAAAAGAAAGATATTCAAAGGTTGTGGGTTCGAGTCCCACCAGAGTCGGTGGTTATATTGGTGTGGCCAACAATGCAGGGTCCGCGAAAATTCTCCCTGGGATGTTTTTCTTTCCCTTCCCACTCACCTCTCTTTGCATGAAACTCGCTGTATTATTTTCCCTTTTCTGCACTTTTCTTCTTGAGGGGCTTGGCTCTGTGGCACAATCTTCTAGCATGTTTGGCTGAAAGGTCGGTGGTTCGAGCCCACCCAGGGAGGATTAGGTGTTTATTAATCCATCCAGGCAAACGCTACTTTCACTATTGGCAGGTGAGAAGTTTGTGGCCATGTGCCAGCTTTCTTCAGAAGTGAGCGATTTAAGCCATGGGGTGTTGCACTGCGCACCCACGAAGAAGGGATGTTTTTTTAGTTTTTTTTTTAAAGGTGTTGTGACCGTACCTTGAGCCCTACCCAAGCAGTCTTGGAAGCTTCCCACCTCTGGCACTGACAAATATAGGCATCGACAAATACGGGCGCCGTGGCTTAGTTGGTCAAAGTGCCTGTCTAGTAAACAGGAGATCCTGGGTTCGAATCCCAGCGGTGCCTCGGTCCTACAGCTTTGTCTGGAGTTTACCCTCTTAAGAGCAAACTTTACGTAGCTCTTTTTTCCTCACTCGTTGTGGAATTTGCGATATTATTTTCCGTTTTTGTGCTTCGGGGCTGTAATAGACTGTCTCTGTGGCGCAATAGGCTAGCGCGTTCGGCTGTTAACCGGAAGGCTGGTGGTTCGAGCCCACCCAGGGACGTTTCCATCTTTATTAACCAACCAGCAAACTGTTCCTTAGCTCAGCATGTGTACATGTATAAGTGTACTATTCAACCCATTTGGTCTCCTTCAGTTTCCCCCTGTATTATAGGTTGCTTTTTTTGCTGTGCAATGGGAGAGGATTGTCTGATTGCAAAAGCTTCCTCCAGAAGCATTGTCAAACTTGAAGGTGCGTGCTCCATTCTGAAGCCTTTTGACTTGGACGTTTTCCACTTCTGCAAACATCCCCTCTTGGCGCTGCAGCTTAGTTGGTCAAAGTGCTTGTTGTCTACTTAGCAGGTGATCATGCGTTTAAATCCCAGCGGTGCTGTTTTCCTGGAGCCTAGGTTGTGCTTCGCCCCCAGTCAGAGCGAACCTTATGCCCCACCTGCATTTGCCGTGGTCCGTGACTTTGGTATGTCTGACGAGCGCTTTCAGTTTAGCCAGCGCGCGATGGCTCTGTGGCGCAATGGATAGCGCATTGGACTTCTAGGCCAGAAAAGAAAGATATTCAAAGGTTGTGGGTTCGAGTCCCACCAGAGTCAGCGGTTATATTGGTGTGGCCAACAATGCAGGTTCCGTGAAAATTCTCCCTGGGATGTTTTTCTTTCCCTTCCCGCTCACCTCTCTTTGCATGAAACTCGCTGTATTATTTTCCCGTTTCTGCACTTTTCTTCTTGAGGGACTTGGCTCTGTGGCACAATCTTCTAGCATGTTTGGCTGAAAGGTCGGTGGTTCGAGCCCACCCAGGGAGGATTAGGTGTTTATTAATCCATCCAGGCAAACGCTACTTTCACTATTGGCAGGTGAGAAGTTTGTGGCCATGTGCCAGCTTTCTTCAGAAGTGAGCGATTTAAGCCATGGGGTGTTGCACTGCGCACCCACGAAGAAGGGATGTTTTTTTAGTTTTTTTTTTAAAGGTGTTGTGACCGTACCTTGAGCCCTACCCAAGCAGTCTTGGAAGCTTCACGCCTCTGGCACTGACAAATATAGCCATCGACAAATACGGGCGCCGTGGCTTAGTTGGTCAAAGTGCCTGTCTAGTAAACAGGAGATCCTGGGTTCGAATCCCAGCGGTGCCTCGGTCCTACAGCTTTGTCTGGAGTTTACCCTCTTAAGAGCAAACTTTACGTAGCTCTTTTTTCCTCACTCGTTGTGGAATTTGCGATATTATTTTCCGTTTTTGTGCTTCGGGGCTGTAACAGACTGTCTCTGTGGCGCAATAGGCTAGCGCGTTCGGCTGTTAACCGGAAGGCTGGTGGTTCGAGCCCACCCAGGGACGTTTCCATCTTTATTAACCAACCAACAAACTGTTCCTTAGCTCAGCATGTGTACATGTATAAGTGTACTATTCAACCCATTTGGTCTCCTTCAGTTTCCCCCTGTATTATAGGTTGCTATTTTTGCTGTTCAATGGGAGAGGATTGTCTGATTGCAAAAGCTTCCTCCAGAAGCATTGTCAAACTTGAAGGTGCGTGCTCCATTCTAAAGCCTTTTGACTTGGACGTTTTCCACTTCTGCAAACATCCCCTCTTGGCGCTGCAGCTTAGTTGGTCAAAGTGCTTGTTGTCTACTTAGCAGGTGATCATGCGTTTAAATCCCAGCGGTGCTGTTTTCCTGGAGCCTAGGTTGTGCTTCGCCCTCAGTCAGAGTGAAGGTGCGTGTGAAGGTGCGTGCTCCATTCTAAAGCCTTTTGACTTGGACGTTTTCCACTTCTGCAAACAGCCCCTCTTGGCGCTGCAGCTTAGTTGGTCAAAGTGCTTGTTGTCTACTTAGCAGGTGATCATGCGTTTAAATCCCAGCGGTGCTGTTTTCCTGGAGCCTAGGTTGTGCTTCGCCCCCAGTCAGAGCGAACCTTATGCCCCACCTGCATTTGCCGTGGTCCGTGACTTTGGTATGTCTGACGAGCGCTTTCAGTTTAGCCAGCGCGCGATGGCTCTGTGGCGCAATGGACTTCTAGGCCAGAAAAGAAAGATATTCAAAGGTTGTGGGTTCGAGTCCCACCAGAGTCGGCGGTTATATTGGTGTGGCCAACAATGCAGGTTCCACGAAAATTCTCCCTGGGATGTTTTTCTTTCCCTTCCCGCTCACCTCTCTTTGCATGAAACTCGCTGTATTATTTTCCCTTTTCTGCACTTTTCTTCTTGAGGGGCTTGGCTCTGTGGCACAATCTTCTAGCATGTTTGGCTGAAAGGTCGGTGGTTCGAGCCCACCCAGGGAGGTTTAGGTGTTTATTAATCCATCCAGGCAAACGCTACTTTCACTATTGGCAGGTGAGAAGTTTGTGGCCATGTGCCAGCTTTCTTCAGAAGTGAGCGATTTAAGCCATGGGGTGTTGCACTGCGCACCCACGAAGAAGGGATGTTTTTTTAGTATTTTTTTTAAAGGTGTTGTGTCCGTACCTTGAGCCCTACCCAAGCAGTCTTGGAAGCTTCCCGCCTCTGGCACTGACAAATATAGGCATCGACAAATACGGGCGCCGTGGCTTAGTTGGTCAAAGTGCCTGTCTAGTAAACAGGAGATCCTGGGTTCGAATCCCAGCGGTGCCTCGGTCCTACAGCTTTGTCTGGAGTTTACCCTCTTAAGAGCAAACTTTACGTAGCTCTTTTTTCCTCACTCGTTGTGGAATTTGCGATATTATTTTCCGTTTTTGTGCTTCGGGGCTGTAACAGACTGTCTCTGTGGTGCAATAGGCTAGCGCGTTCGGCTGTTAACCGGAAGGCTGGTGGTTCGAGCCCACCCAGGGACGTTTCCATCTTTATTAACCAACCAACAAACTGTTCCTTAGCTCAGCATGTGTACATGTATAAGTGTACTATTCAACCCATTTGGTCTCCTTCAGTTTCCCCCTGTATTATAGGTTGCTATTTTTGCTGTGCAATGGGAGAGGATTGTCTGATTGCAAAAGCTTCCTCCAGAAGCATTGTCAAACTTGAAGGTGCGTGCTCCATTCTGAAGCCTTTTGACTTGGACGTTTTCCACTTCTGCAAACATCCCCTCTTGGCGCTGCAGCTTAGTTGGTCAAAGTGCTTGTTGTCTTCTTAGCAGGTGATCATGCGTTTAAATCCCAGCAGTGCTGTTTTCCTGGAGCCTAGGTTGTGCTTCGCCCTCAGTCAGAGTGAAGGTGCGTGTGAAGGTACGTGCTCCATTCTAAAGCCTTTTGACTTGGACGTTTTCCACTTCTGCAAACAGCCCCTCTTGGCGCTGCAGCTTAGTTGGTCAAAGTGCTTGTTGTCTACTTAGCAGGTGATCATGCGTTTAAATCCCAGCGGTGCTGTTTTCCTGGAGCCTAGGTTGTGCTTCGCCCCCAGTCAGAGCGAACCTTATGCCCCACCTGCATTTGCCGTGGTCCGTGACTTTGGTATGTCTGACGAGCGCTTTCAGTTTAGCCAGCGCGCGATGGCTCTGTGGCGCAATGGATAGCGCATTGGACTTCTAGGCCAGAAAAGAAAGA
Source organism: Borostomias antarcticus (assembly GCF_949987555.1). Lineage (NCBI taxonomy): Eukaryota > Metazoa > Chordata > Actinopteri > Stomiiformes > Stomiidae > Borostomias > Borostomias antarcticus. The sequence continues at coordinate 21,310,423 of NC_140253.1, forward strand.
TATTCAAAGGTTGTGGGTTCGAGTCCCACCAGAGTCGGTGGTTATATTGGTGTGGCCAACAATGCAGGGTCCGCGAAAATTCTCCCTGGGATGTTTTTCTTTCCCTTCCCGCTCACCTCTCTTTGCATGAAACTCGCTGTATTATTTTCCCTTTTCTGCACTTTTCTTCTTGAGGGGCTTGGCTCTGTGGCACAATCTTCTAGCATGTTTGGCTGAAAGGTCGGTGGTTCGAGCCCACCCAGGGAGGATTAGGTGTTTATTAATCCATCCAGGCAAACGCTACTTTCACTATTGGCAGGTGAGAAGTTTGTGGCCATGTGCCAGCTTTCTTCAGAAGTGAGCGATTTAAGCCATGGGGTGTTGCACTGCGCACCCACGAAGAAGGGATGTTTTTTTAGTTTTTTTTTTAAAGGTGTTGTGACCGTACCTTGAGCCCTACCCAAGCAGTCTTGGAAGCTTCCCACCTCTGGCACTGACAAATATAGGCATCGACAAATACGGGCGCCGTGGCTTAGTTGGTCAAAGTGCCTGTCTAGTAAACAGGAGATCCTGGGTTCGAATCCCAGCGGTGCCTCGGTCCTACAGCTTTGTCTGGAGTTTACCCTCTTAAGAGCAAACTTTACGTAGCTCTTTTTTCCTCACTCGTTGTGGAATTTGCGATATTATTTTCCGTTTTTGTGCTTCGGGGCTGTAACAGACTGTCTCTGTGGCGCAATAGGCTAGCGCGTTCGGCTGTTAACCGGAAGGCTGGTGGTTCGAGCCCACCCAGGGACGTTTCCATCTTTATTAACCAACCAACAAACTGTTCCTTAGCTCAGCATGTGTACATGTATAAGTGTACTATTCAACCCATTTGGTCTCCTTCAGTTTCCCCCTGTATTATAGGTTGCTATTTTTGCTGTGCAATGGGAGAGGATTGTCTGATTGCAAAAGCTTCCTCCAGAAGCATTGTCAAACTTGAAGGTGCGTGCTCCATTCTGAAGCCTTTTGACTTGGACGTTTTCCACTTCTGCAAACATCCCCTCTTGGCGCTGCAGCTTAGTTGGTCAAAGTGCTACTTAGCAGGTGATCATGCGTTTAAATCCCAGCGGTGCTGTTTTCCTGGAGCCTAGGTTGTGCTTCGCCCTCAGTCAGAGTGAAGGTGCGTGTGAAGGTACGTGCTCCATTCTAAAGCCTTTTGACTTGGACGTTTTCCACTTCTGCAAACAGCCCCTCTTGGCGCTGCAGCTTAGTTGGTCAAAGTGCTTGTTGTCTACTTAGCAGGTGATCATGCGTTTAAATCCCAGCGGTGCTGTTTTCCTGGAGCCTAGGTTGTGCTTCGCCCCCAGTCAGAGCGAACCTTATGCCCCACCTGCATATGCCGTGGTCCGTGACTTTGGTATGTTTGACGAGCGCTTTCAGCTTAGCCAGCGCGCGATGGCTCTGTGGCGCAATGGATAGCGCATTGGACTTCTAGGCCAGAAAAGAAAGATATTCAAAGGTTGTGGGTTCGAGTCCCACCAGAGTCGGCGGTTATATTGGTGTGGCCAACAATGCAGGGTCCGCGAAAATTCTCCCTGGGATTTTTTTCTTTCCCTTCCCGCTCACCTCTCTTTGCATGAAACTCGCTGTATTATTTTCCCTTTTCTGCACTTTTCTTCTTGAGGGGCTTGGCTCTGTGGCACAATCTTCTAGCATGTTTGGCTGAAAGGTCGGTGGTTCGAGCCCACCCAGGGAGGATTAGGTGTTTATTAATCCATCCAGGCAAACGCTACTTTCACTATTGGCAGGTAAGAAGTTTGTGGCCATGTGCCAGCTTTCTTCAGAAGTGAGCGATTTAAGCCATGGGGTGTTGCACTGCGCACCCACGAAGAAGGGATGTTTTTGTTAGTTTTTTTTTTAAAGGTGTTGTGACCGTACCTTGAGCCCTACCCAAGCAGTCTTGGAAGCTTCCCGCCTCTGGCACTGACCAATATAGGCATCGACAAATACGGGCGCCGTGGCTTAGTTGGTCAAAGTGCCTGTCTAGTAAACAGGAGATCATGGGTTCGAATCCCAGCGGTGCCTCGGTCCTACAGCTTTGTCTGGAGTTTACCCTCTTAAGAGCAAACTTTACGTAGCTCTTTTTTCCTCACTCGTTGTGGAATTTGCGATATTATTTTCCGTTTTTGTGCTTCGGGGCTGTAATAGACTGTCTCTGTGGCGCAATAGGCTAGCGCGTTCGGCTGTTAACCGGAAGGCTGGTGGTTCGAGCCCACCCAGGGACGTTTCCATCTTTATTAACCAACCAGCAAACTGTTCCTTAGCTCAGCATGTGTACATGTATAAGTGTACTATTCAACCCATTTGGTCTCCTTCAGTTTCCCCCTGTATTATAGGTTGCTTTTTTTGCTGTGCAATGGGAGAGGATTGTCTGATTGCAAAAGCTTCCTCCAGAAGCATTGTCAAACTTGAAGGTGCGTGCTCCATTCTGAAGCCTTTTGACTTGGACGTTTTCCACTTCTGCAAACATCCCCTCTTGGCGCTGCAGCTTAGTTGGTCAAAGTGCTTGTTGTCTACTTAGCAGGTGATCATGCGTTTAAATCCCAGCGGTGCTGTTTTCCTGGAGCCTAGGTTGTGCTTCGCCCCCAGTCAGAGCGAACCTTATGCCCCACCTGCATTTGCCGTGGTCCGTGACTTTGGTATGTCTGACGAGCGCTTTCAGTTTAGCCAGCGCGCGATGGCTCTGTGGCGCAATGGATAGCGCATTGGACTTCTAGGCCAGAAAAGAAAGATATTCAAAGGTTGTGGGTTCGAGTCCCACCAGAGTCAGCGGTTATATTGGTGTGGCCAACAATGCAGGTTCCGTGAAAATTCTCCCTGGGATGTTTTTCTTTCCCTTCCCGCTCACCTCTCTTTGCATGAAACTCGCTGTATTATTTTCCCGTTTCTGCACTTTTCTTCTTGAGGGACTTGGCTCTGTGGCACAATCTTCTAGCATGTTTGGCTGAAAGGTCGGTGGTTCGAGCCCACCCAGGGAGGATTAGGTGTTTATTAATCCATCCAGGCAAACGCTACTTTCACTATTGGCAGGTGAGAAGTTTGTGGCCATGTGCCAGCTTTCTTCAGAAGTGAGCGATTTAAGCCATGGGGTGTTGCACTGCGCACCCACGAAGAAGGGATGTTTTTTTAGTTTTTTTTTTAAAGGTGTTGTGACCGTACCTTGAGCCCTACCCAAGCAGTCTTGGAAGCTTCACGCCTCTGGCACTGACAAATATAGCCATCGACAAATACGGGCGCCGTGGCTTAGTTGGTCAAAGTGCCTGTCTAGTAAACAGGAGATCCTGGGTTCGAATCCCAGCGGTGCCTCGGTCCTACAGCTTTGTCTGGAGTTTACCCTCTTAAGAGCAAACTTTACGTAGCTCTTTTTTCCTCACTCGTTGTGGAATTTGCGATATTATTTTCCGTTTTTGTGCTTCGGGGCTGTAACAGACTGTCTCTGTGGCGCAATAGGCTAGCGCGTTCGGCTGTTAACCGGAAGGCTGGTGGTTCGAGCCCACCCAGGGACGTTTCCATCTTTATTAACCAACCAACAAACTGTTCCTTAGCTCAGCATGTGTACATGTATAAGTGTACTATTCAACCCATTTGGTCTCCTTCAGTTTCCCCCTGTATTATAGGTTGCTATTTTTGCTGTTCAATGGGAGAGGATTGTCTGATTGCAAAAGCTTCCTCCAGAAGCATTGTCAAACTTGAAGGTGCGTGCTCCATTCTAAAGCCTTTTGACTTGGACGTTTTCCACTTCTGCAAACATCCCCTCTTGGCGCTGCAGCTTAGTTGGTCAAAGTGCTTGTTGTCTACTTAGCAGGTGATCATGCGTTTAAATCCCAGCGGTGCTGTTTTCCTGGAGCCTAGGTTGTGCTTCGCCCTCAGTCAGAGTGAAGGTGCGTGTGAAGGTGCGTGCTCCATTCTAAAGCCTTTTGACTTGGACGTTTTCCACTTCTGCAAACAGCCCCTCTTGGCGCTGCAGCTTAGTTGGTCAAAGTGCTTGTTGTCTACTTAGCAGGTGATCATGCGTTTAAATCCCAGCGGTGCTGTTTTCCTGGAGCCTAGGTTGTGCTTCGCCCCCAGTCAGAGCGAACCTTATGCCCCACCTGCATTTGCCGTGGTCCGTGACTTTGGTATGTCTGACGAGCGCTTTCAGTTTAGCCAGCGCGCGATGGCTCTGTGGCGCAATGGATAGCGCATTGGACTTCTAGGCCAGAAAAGAAAGATATTCAAAGGTTGTGGGTTCGAGTCCCACCAGAGTCGGCGGTTATATTGGTGTGGCCAACAATGCAGGTTCCACGAAAATTCTCCCTGGGATGTTTTTCTTTCCCTTCCCGCTCACCTCTCTTTGCATGAAACTCGCTGTATTATTTTCCCTTTTCTGCACTTTTCTTCTTGAGGGGCTTGGCTCTGTGGCACAATCTTCTAGCATGTTTGGCTGAAAGGTCGGTGGTTCGAGCCCACCCAGGGAGGTTTAGGTGTTTATTAATCCATCCAGGCAAACGCTACTTTCACTATTGGCAGGTGAGAAGTTTGTGGCCATGTGCCAGCTTTCTTCAGAAGTGAGCGATTTAAGCCATGGGGTGTTGCACTGCGCACCCACGAAGAAGGGATGTTTTTTTAGTATTTTTTTTAAAGGTGTTGTGTCCGTACCTTGAGCCCTACCCAAGCAGTCTTGGAAGCTTCCCGCCTCTGGCACTGACAAATATAGGCATCGACAAATACGGGCGCCGTGGCTTAGTTGGTCAAAGTGCCTGTCTAGTAAACAGGAGATCCTGGGTTCGAATCCCAGCGGTGCCTCGGTCCTACAGCTTTGTCTGGAGTTTACCCTCTTAAGAGCAAACTTTACGTAGCTCTTTTTTCCTCACTCGTTGTGGAATTTGCGATATTATTTTCCGTTTTTGTGCTTCGGGGCTGTAACAGACTGTCTCTGTGGTGCAATAGGCTAGCGCGTTCGGCTGTTAACCGGAAGGCTGGTGGTTCGAGCCCACCCAGGGACGTTTCCATCTTTATTAACCAACCAACAAACTGTTCCTTAGCTCAGCATGTGTACATGTATAAGTGTACTATTCAACCCATTTGGTCTCCTTCAGTTTCCCCCTGTATTATAGGTTGCTATTTTTGCTGTGCAATGGGAGAGGATTGTCTGATTGCAAAAGCTTCCTCCAGAAGCATTGTCAAACTTGAAGGTGCGTGCTCCATTCTGAAGCCTTTTGACTTGGACGTTTTCCACTTCTGCAAACATCCCCTCTTGGCGCTGCAGCTTAGTTGGTCAAAGTGCTTGTTGTCTACTTAGCAGGTGATCATGCGTTTAAATCCCAGCGGTGCTGTTTTCCTGGAGCCTAGGTTGTGCTTCGCCCTCAGTCAGAGTGAAGGTGCGTGTGAAGGTACGTGCTCCATTCTAAAGCCTTTTGACTTGGACGTTTTCCACTTCTGCAAACAGCCCCTCTTGGCGCTGCAGCTTAGTTGGTCAAAGTGCTTGTTGTCTACTTAGCAGGTGATCATGCGTTTAAATCCCAGCGGTGCTGTTTTCCTGGAGCCTAGGATGTGCTTCGCCCCCAGTCAGAGCGAACCTTATGCCCCACCTGCATTTGCCGTGGTCCGTGACTTTGGTATGTCTGACGAGCGCTTTCAGTTTAGCCAGCGCGCGATTGCTCTGTGGCGCAATGGATAGCGCATTGGACTTCTAGGCCAGAAAAGAAAGATATTCAAAGGTTGTGGGTTCGAGTCCCACCAGAGTCGGTGGTTATATTGGTGTGGCCAACAATGCAGGGTCCGCGAAAATTCTCCCTGGGATGTTTTTCTTTCCCTTCCCACTCACCTCTCTTTGCATGAAACTCGCTGTATTATTTTCCCTTTTCTGCACTTTTCTTCTTGAGGGGCTTGGCTCTGTGGCACAATCTTCTAGCATGTTTGGCTGAAAGGTCGGTGGTTCGAGCCCACCCAGGGAGGATTAGGTGTTTATTAATCCATCCAGGCAAACGCTACTTTCACTATTGGCAGGTGAGAAGTTTGTGGCCATGTGCCAGCTTTCTTCAGAAGTGAGCGATTTAAGCCATGGGGTGTTGCACTGCGCACCCACGAAGAAGGGATGTTTTTTTAGTTTTTTTTTTAAAGGTGTTGTGACCGTACCTTGAGCCCTACCCAAGCAGTCTTGGAAGCTTCCCACCTCTGGCACTGACAAATATAGGCATCGACAAATACGGGCGCCGTGGCTTAGTTGGTCAAAGTGCCTGTCTAGTAAACAGGAGATCCTGGGTTCGAATCCCAGCGGTGCCTCGGTCCTACAGCTTTGTCTGGAGTTTACCCTCTTAAGAGCAAACTTTACGTAGCTCTTTTTTCCTCACTCGTTGTGGAATTTGCGATATTATTTTCCGTTTTTGTGCTTCGGGGCTGTAACAGACTGTCTCTGTGGCGCAATAGGCTAGCGCGTTCGGCTGTTAACCGGAAGGCTGGTGGTTCGAGCCCACCCAGGGACGTTTCCATCTTTATTAACCAACCAACAAACTGTTCCTTAGCTCAGCATGTGTACATGTATAAGTGTACTATTCAACCCATTTGGTCTCCTTCAGTTTCCCCCTGTATTATAGGTTGCTATTTTTGCTGTTCAATGGGAGAGGATTGTCTGATTGCAAAAGCTTCCTCCAGAAGCATTGTCAAACTTGAAGGTGCGTGCTCCATTCTAAAGCCTTTTGACTTGGACGTTTTCCACTTCTGCAAACATCCCCTCTTGGCGCTGCAGCTTAGTTGGTCAAAGTGCTTGTTGTCTACTTAGCAGGTGATCATGCGTTTAAATCCCAGCGGTGCTGTTTTCCTGGAGCCTAGGTTGTGCTTCGCCCTCAGTCAGAGTGAAGGTGCGTGTGAAGGTGCGTGCTCCATTCTAAAGCCTTTTGACTTGGACGTTTTCCACTTCTGCAAACAGCCCCTCTTGGCGCTGCAGCTTAGTTGGTCAAAGTGCTTGTTGTCTACTTAGCAGGTGATCATGCGTTTAAATCCCAGCGGTGCTGTTTTCCTGGAGCCTAGGTTGTGCTTCGCCCCCAGTCAGAGCGAACCTTATGCCCCACCTGCATTTGCCGTGGTCCGTGACTTTGGTATGTCTGACGAGCGCTTTCAGTTTAGCCAGCGCGCGATGGCTCTGTGGCGCAATGGACTTCTAGGCCAGAAAAGAAAGATATTCAAAGGTTGTGGGTTCGAGTCCCACCAGAGTCGGCGGTTATATTGGTGTGGCCAACAATGCAGGTTCCACGAAAATTCTCCCTGGGATGTTTTTCTTTCCCTTCCCGCTCACCTCTCTTTGCATGAAACTCGCTGTATTATTTTCCCTTTTCTGCACTTTTCTTCTTGAGGGGCTTGGCTCTGTGGCACAATCTTCTAGCATGTTTGGCTGAAAGGTCGGTGGTTCGAGCCCACCCAGGGAGGTTTAGGTGTTTATTAATCCATCCAGGCAAACGCTACTTTCACTATTGGCAGGTGAGAAGTTTGTGGCCATGTGCCAGCTTTCTTCAGAAGTGAGCGATTTAAGCCATGGGGTGTTGCACTGCGCACCCACGAAGAAGGGATGTTTTTTTAGTATTTTTTTTAAAGGTGTTGTGTCCGTACCTTGAGCCCTACCCAAGCAGTCTTGGAAGCTTCCCGCCTCTGGCACTGACAAATATAGGCATCGACAAATACGGGCGCCGTGGCTTAGTTGGTCAAAGTGCCTGTCTAGTAAACAGGAGATCCTGGGTTCGAATCCCAGCGGTGCCTCGGTCCTACAGCTTTGTCTGGAGTTTACCCTCTTAAGAGCAAACTTTACGTAGCTCTTTTTTCCTCACTCGTTGTGGAATTTGCGATATTATTTTCCGTTTTTGTGCTTCGGGGCTGTAACAGACTGTCTCTGTGGTGCAATAGGCTAGCGCGTTCGGCTGTTAACCGGAAGGCTGGTGGTTCGAGCCCACCCAGGGACGTTTCCATCTTTATTAACCAACCAACAAACTGTTCCTTAGCTCAGCATGTGTACATGTATAAGTGTACTATTCAACCCATTTGGTCTCCTTCAGTTTCCCCCTGTATTATAGGTTGCTATTTTTGCTGTGCAATGGGAGAGGATTGTCTGATTGCAAAAGCTTCCTCCAGAAGCATTGTCAAACTTGAAGGTGCGTGCTCCATTCTGAAGCCTTTTGACTTGGACGTTTTCCACTTCTGCAAACATCCCCTCTTGGCGCTGCAGCTTAGTTGGTCAAAGTGCTTGTTGTCTTCTTAGCAGGTGATCATGCGTTTAAATCCCAGCGGTGCTGTTTTCCTGGAGCCTAGGTTGTGCTTCGCCCTCAGTCAGAGTGAAGGTGCGTGTGAAGGTACGTGCTCCATTCTAAAGCCTTTTGACTTGGACGTTTTCCACTTCTGCAAACAGCCCCTCTTGGCGCTGCAGCTTAGTTGGTCAAAGTGCTTGTTGTCTACTTAGCAGGTGATCATGCGTTTAAATCCCAGCGGTGCTGTTTTCCTGGAGCCTAGGTTGTGCTTCGCCCCCAGTCAGAGCGAACCTTATGCCCCACCTGCATTTGCCGTGGTCCGTGACTTTGGTATGTCTGACGAGCGCTTTCAGTTTAGCCAGCGCGCGATGGCTCTGTGGCGCAATGGATAGCGCATTGGACTTCTAGGCCAGAAAAGAAAGATATTCAAAGGTTGTGGGTTCGAGTCCCACCAGAGTCGGTGGTTATATTGGTGTGGCCAACAATGCAGGGTCCGCGAAAATTCTCCCTGGGATGTTTTTCTTTCCCTTCCCGCTCACCTCTCTTTGCATGAAACTCGCTGTATTATTTTCCCTTTTCTGCACTTTTCTTCTTGAGGGGCTTGGCTCTGTGGCACAATCTTCTAGCATGTTTGGCTGAAAGGTCGGTGGTTCGAGCCCACCCAGGGAGGATTAGGTGTTTATTAATCCATCCAGGCAAACGCTACTTTCACTATTGGCAGGTGAGAAGTTTGTGGCCATGTGCCAGCTTTCTTCAGAAGTGAGCGATTTAAGCCATGGGGTGTTGCACTGCGCACCCACGAAGAAGGGATGTTTTTTTAGTTTTTTTTTTAAAGGTGTTGTGACCGTACCTTGAGCCCTACCCAAGCAGTCTTGGAAGCTTCCCACCTCTGGCACTGACAAATATAGGCATCGACAAATACGGGCGCCGTGGCTTAGTTGGTCAAAGTGCCTGTCTAGTAAACAGGAGATCCTGGGTTCGAATCCCAGCGGTGCCTCGGTCCTACAGCTTTGTCTGGAGTTTACCCTCTTAAGAGCAAACTTTACGTAGCTCTTTTTTCCTCACTCGTTGTGGAATTTGCGATATTATTTTCCGTTTTTGTGCTTCGGGGCTGTAACAGACTGTCTCTGTGGCGCAATAGGCTAGCGCGTTCGGCTGTTAACCGGAAGGCTGGTGGTTCGAGCCCACCCAGGGACGTTTCCATCTTTATTAACCAACCAACAAACTGTTCCTTAGCTCAGCATGTGTACATGTATAAGTGTACTATTCAACCCATTTGGTCTCCTTCAGTTTCCCCCTGTATTATAGGTTGCTATTTTTGCTGTGCAATGGGAGAGGATTGTCTGATTGCAAAAGCTTCCTCCAGAAGCATTGTCAAACTTGAAGGTGCGTGCTCCATTCTGAAGCCTTTTGACTTGGACGTTTTCCACTTCTGCAAACATCCCCTCTTGGCGCTGCAGCTTAGTTGGTCAAAGTGCTACTTAGCAGGTGATCATGCGTTTAAATCCCAGCGGTGCTGTTTTCCTGGAGCCTAGGTTGTGCTTCGCCCTCAGTCAGAGTGAAGGTGCGTGTGAAGGTACGTGCTCCATTCTAAAGCCTTTTGACTTGGACGTTTTCCACTTCTGCAAACAGCCCCTCTTGGCGCTGCAGCTTAGTTGGTCAAAGTGCTTGTTGTCTACTTAGCAGGTGATCATGCGTTTAAATCCCAGCGGTGCTGTTTTCCTGGAGCCTAGGTTGTGCTTCGCCCCCAGTCAGAGCGAACCTTATGCCCCACCTGCATATGCCGTGGTCCGTGACTTTGGTATGTTTGACGAGCGCTTTCAGCTTAGCCAGCGCGCGATGGCTCTGTGGCGCAATGGATAGCGCATTGGACTTCTAGGCCAGAAAAGAAAGATATTCAAAGGTTGTGGGTTCGAGTCCCACCAGAGTCGGCGGTTATATTGGTGTGGCCAACAATGCAGGGTCCGCGAAAATTCTCCCTGGGATTTTTTTCTTTCCCTTCCCGCTCACCTCTCTTTGCATGAAACTCGCTGTATTATTTTCCCTTTTCTGCACTTTTCTTCTTGAGGGGCTTGGCTCTGTGGCACAATCTTCTAGCATGTTTGGCTGAAAGGTCGGTGGTTCGAGCCCACCCAGGGAGGATTAGGTGTTTATTAATCCATCCAGGCAAACGCTACTTTCACTATTGGCAGGTAAGAAGTTTGTGGCCATGTGCCAGCTTTCTTCAGAAGTGAGCGATTTAAGCCATGGGGTGTTGCACTGCGCACCCACGAAGAAGGGATGTTTTTGTTAGTTTTTTTTTTAAAGGTGTTGTGACCGTACCTTGAGCCCTACCCAAGCAGTCTTGGAAGCTTCCCGCCTCTGGCACTGACAAATATAGGCATCGACAAATACGGGCGCCGTGGCTTAGTTGGTCAAAGTGCCTGTCTAGTAAACAGGAGATCCTGGGTTCGAATCCCAGCGGTGCCTCGGTCCTACAGCTTTGTCTGGAGTTTACCCTCTTAAGAGCAAACTTTACGTAGCTCTTTTTTCCTCACTCGTTGTGGAATTTGCGATATTATTTTCCGTTTTTGTGCTTCGGGGCTGTAATAGACTGTCTCTGTGGCGCAATAGGCTAGCGCGTTCGGCTGTTAACCGGAAGGCTGGTGGTTCGAGCCCACCCAGGGACGTTTCCATCTTTATTAACCAACCAGCAAACTGTTCCTTAGCTCAGCATGTGTACATGTATAAGTGTACTATTCAACCCATTTGGTCTCCTTCAGTTTCCCCCTGTATTATAGGTTGCTTTTTTTGCTGTGCAATGGGAGAGGATTGTCTGATTGCAAAAGCTTCCTCCAGAAGCATTGTCAAACTTGAAGGTGCGTGCTCCATTCTGAAGCCTTTTGACTTGGACGTTTTCCACTTCTGCAAACATCCCCTCTTGGCGCTGCAGCTTAGTTGGTCAAAGTGCTTGTTGTCTACTTAGCAGGTGATCATGCGTTTAAATCCCAGCGGTGCTGTTTTCCTGGAGCCTAGGTTGTGCTTCGCCCCCAGTCAGAGCGAACCTTATGCCCCACCTGCATTTGCCGTGGTCCGTGACTTTGGTATGTCTGACGAGCGCTTTCAGTTTAGCCAGCGCGCGATGGCTCTGTGGCGCAATGGATAGCGCATTGGACTTCTAGGCCAGAAAAGAAAGATATTCAAAGGTTGTGGGTTCGAGTCCCACCAGAGTCAGCGGTTATATTGGTGTGGCCAACAATGCAGGTTCCGTGAAAATTCTCCCTGGGATGTTTTTCTTTCCCTTCCCGCTCACCTCTCTTTGCATGAAACTCGCTGTATTATTTTCCCGTTTCTGCACTTTTCTTCTTGAGGGACTTGGCTCTGTGGCACAATCTTCTAGCATGTTTGGCTGAAAGGTCGGTGGTTCGAGCCCACCCAGGGAGGATTAGGTGTTTATTAATCCATCCAGGCAAACGCTACTTTCACTATTGGCAGGTGAGAAGTTTGTGGCCATGTGCCAGCTTTCTTCAGAAGTGAGCGATTTAAGCCATGGGGTGTTGCACTGCGCACCCACGAAGAAGGGATGTTTTTTTAGTTTTTTTTTTAAAGGTGTTGTGACCGTACCTTGAGCCCTACCCAAGCAGTCTTGGAAGCTTCACGCCTCTGGCACTGACAAATATAGCCATCGACAAATACGGGCGCCGTGGCTTAGTTGGTCAAAGTGCCTGTCTAGTAAACAGGAGATCCTGGGTTCGAATCCCAGCGGTGCCTCGGTCCTACAGCTTTGTCTGGAGTTTACCCTCTTAAGAGCAAACTTTACGTAGCTCTTTTTTCCTCACTCGTTGTGGAATTTGCGATATTATTTTCCGTTTTTGTGCTTCGGGGCTGTAACAGACTGTCTCTGTGGCGCAATAGGCTAGCGCGTTCGGCTGTTAACCGGAAGGCTGGTGGTTCGAGCCCACCCAGGGACGTTTCCATCTTTATTAACCAACCAACAAACTGTTCCTTAGCTCAGCATGTGTACATGTATAAGTGTACTATTCAACCCATTTGGTCTCCTTCAGTTTCCCCCTGTATTATAGGTTGCTATTTTTGCTGTTCAATGGGAGAGGATTGTCTGATTGCAAAAGCTTCCTCCAGAAGCATTGTCAAACTTGAAGGTGCGTGCTCCATTCTAAAGCCTTTTGACTTGGACGTTTTCCACTTCTGCAAACATCCCCTCTTGGCGCTGCAGCTTAGTTGGTCAAAGTGCTTGTTGTCTACTTAGCAGGTGATCATGCGTTTAAATCCCAGCGGTGCTGTTTTCCTGGAGCCTAGGTTGTGCTTCGCCCTCAGTCAGAGTGAAGGTGCGTGTGAAGGTGCGTGCTCCATTCTAAAGCCTTTTGACTTGGACGTTTTCCACTTCTGCAAACAGCCCCTCTTGGCGCTGCAGCTTAGTTGGTCAAAGTGCTTGTTGTCTACTTAGCAGGTGATCATGCGTTTAAATCCCAGCGGTGCTGTTTTCCTGGAGCCTAGGTTGTGCTTCGCCCCCAGTCAGAGCGAACCTTATGCCCCACCTGCATTTGCCGTGGTCCGTGACTTTGGTATGTCTGACGAGCGCTTTCAGTTTAGCCAGCGCGCGATGGCTCTGTGGCGCAATGGATAGCGCATTGGACTTCTAGGCCAGAAAAGAAAGATATTCAAAGGTTGTGGGTTCGAGTCCCACCAGAGTCGGCGGTTATATTGGTGTGGCCAACAATGCAGGTTCCACGAAAATTCTCCCTGGGATGTTTTTCTTTCCCTTCCCGCTCACCTCTCTTTGCATGAAACTCGCTGTATTATTTTCCCTTTTCTGCACTTTTCTTCTTGAGGGGCTTGGCTCTGTGGCACAATCTTCTAGCATGTTTGGCTGAAAGGTCGGTGGTTCGAGCCCACCCAGGGAGGTTTAGGTGTTTATTAATCCATCCAGGCAAACGCTACTTTCACTATTGGCAGGTGAGAAGTTTGTGGCCATGTGCCAGCTTTCTTCAGAAGTGAGCGATTTAAGCCATGGGGTGTTGCACTGCGCACCCACGAAGAAGGGATGTTTTTTTAGTATTTTTTTTAAAGGTGTTGTGTCCGTACCTTGAGCCCTACCCAAGCAGTCTTGGAAGCTTCCCGCCTCTGGCACTGACAAATATAGGCATCGACAAATACGGGCGCCGTGGCTTAGTTGGTCAAAGTGCCTGTCTAGTAAACAGGAGATCCTGGGTTCGAATCCCAGCGGTGCCTCGGTCCTACAGCTTTGTCTGGAGTTTACCCTCTTAAGAGCAAACTTTACGTAGCTCTTTTTTCCTCACTCGTTGTGGAATTTGCGATATTATTTTCCGTTTTTGTGCTTCGGGGCTGTAACAGACTGTCTCTGTGGTGCAATAGGCTAGCGCGTTCGGCTGTTAACCGGAAGGCTGGTGGTTCGAGCCCACCCAGGGACGTTTCCATCTTTATTAACCAACCAACAAACTGTTCCTTAGCTCAGCATGTGTACATGTATAAGTGTACTATTCAACCCATTTGGTCTCCTTCAGTTTCCCCCTGTATTATAGGTTGCTATTTTTGCTGTGCAATGGGAGAGGATTGTCTGATTGCAAAAGCTTCCTCCAGAAGCATTGTCAAACTTGAAGGTGCGTGCTCCATTCTGAAGCCTTTTGACTTGGACGTTTTCCACTTCTGCAAACATCCCCTCTTGGCGCTGCAGCTTAGTTGGTCAAAGTGCTTGTTGTCTACTTAGCAGGTGATCATGCGTTTAAATCCCAGCGGTGCTGTTTTCCTGGAGCCTAGGTTGTGCTTCGCCCTCAGTCAGAGTGAAGGTGCGTGTGAAGGTACGTGCTCCATTCTAAAGCCTTTTGACTTGGACGTTTTCCACTTCTGCAAACAGCCCCTCTTGGCGCTGCAGCTTAGTTGGTCAAAGTGCTTGTTGTCTACTTAGCAGGTGATCATGCGTTTAAATCCCAGCGGTGCTGTTTTCCTGGAGCCTAGGATGTGCTTCGCCCCCAGTCAGAGCGAACCTTATGCCCCACCTGCATTTGCCGTGGTCCGTGACTTTGGTATGTCTGACGAGCGCTTTCAGTTTAGCCAGCGCGCGATTGCTCTGTGGCGCAATGGATAGCGCATTGGACTTCTAGGCCAGAAAAGAAAGATATTCAAAGGTTGTGGGTTCGAGTCCCACCAGAGTCGGTGGTTATATTGGTGTGGCCAACAATGCAGGGTCCGCGAAAATTCTCCCTGGGATGTTTTTCTTTCCCTTCCCACTCACCTCTCTTTGCATGAAACTCGCTGTATTATTTTCCCTTTTCTGCACTTTTCTTCTTGAGGGGCTTGGCTCTGTGGCACAATCTTCTAGCATGTTTGGCTGAAAGGTCGGTGGTTCGAGCCCACCCAGGGAGGATTAGGTGTTTATTAATCCATCCAGGCAAACGCTACTTTCACTATTGGCAGGTGAGAAGTTTGTGGCCATGTGCCAGCTTTCTTCAGAAGTGAGCGATTTAAGCCATGGGGTGTTGCACTGCGCACCCACGAAGAAGGGATGTTTTTTTAGTTTTTTTTTTAAAGGTGTTGTGACCGTACCTTGAGCCCTACCCAAGCAGTCTTGGAAGCTTCCCACCTCTGGCACTGACAAATATAGGCATCGACAAATACGGGCGCCGTGGCTTAGTTGGTCAAAGTGCCTGTCTAGTAAACAGGAGATCCTGGGTTCGAATCCCAGCGGTGCCTCGGTCCTACAGCTTTGTCTGGAGTTTACCCTCTTAAGAGCAAACTTTACGTAGCTCTTTTTTCCTCACTCGTTGTGGAATTTGCGATATTATTTTCCGTTTTTGTGCTTCGGGGCTGTAACAGACTGTCTCTGTGGCGCAATAGGCTAGCGCGTTCGGCTGTTAACCGGAAGGCTGGTGGTTCGAGCCCACCCAGGGACGTTTCCATCTTTATTAACCAACCAACAAACTGTTCCTTAGCTCAGCATGTGTACATGTATAAGTGTACTATTCAACCCATTTGGTCTCCTTCAGTTTCCCCCTGTATTATAGGTTGCTATTTTTGCTGTTCAATGGGAGAGGATTGTCTGATTGCAAAAGCTTCCTCCAGAAGCATTGTCAA
Organism: Borostomias antarcticus; assembly: GCF_949987555.1. Classification (NCBI taxonomy): domain Eukaryota; kingdom Metazoa; phylum Chordata; class Actinopteri; order Stomiiformes; family Stomiidae; genus Borostomias; species Borostomias antarcticus. The sequence goes on from NC_140253.1 coordinate 21,325,746, forward strand.
ACTTGAAGGTGCGTGCTCCATTCTAAAGCCTTTTGACTTGGACGTTTTCCACTTCTGCAAACATCCCCTCTTGGCGCTGCAGCTTAGTTGGTCAAAGTGCTTGTTGTCTACTTAGCAGGTGATCATGCGTTTAAATCCCAGCGGTGCTGTTTTCCTGGAGCCTAGGTTGTGCTTCGCCCTCAGTCAGAGTGAAGGTGCGTGTGAAGGTGCGTGCTCCATTCTAAAGCCTTTTGACTTGGACGTTTTCCACTTCTGCAAACAGCCCCTCTTGGCACTGCAGCTTAGTTGGTCAAAGTGCTTGTTGTCTACTTAGCAGGTGATCATGCGTTTAAATCCCAGCGGTGCTGTTTTCCTGGAGCCTAGGTTGTGCTTCGCCCCCAGTCAGAGCGAACCTTATGCCCCACCTGCATTTGCCGTGGTCCGTGACTTTGGTATGTCTGACGAGCGCTTTCAGTTTAGCCAGCGCGCGATGGCTCTGTGGCGCAATGGACTTCTAGGCCAGAAAAGAAAGATATTCAAAGGTTGTGGGTTCGAGTCCCACCAGAGTCGGCGGTTATATTGGTGTGGCCAACAATGCAGGTTCCACGAAAATTCTCCCTGGGATGTTTTTCTTTCCCTTCCCGCTCACCTCTCTTTGCATGAAACTCGCTGTATTATTTTCCCTTTTCTGCACTTTTCTTCTTGAGGGGCTTGGCTCTGTGGCACAATCTTCTAGCATGTTTGGCTGAAAGGTCGGTGGTTCGAGCCCACCCAGGGAGGTTTAGGTGTTTATTAATCCATCCAGGCAAACGCTACTTTCACTATTGGCAGGTGAGAAGTTTGTGGCCATGTGCCAGCTTTCTTCAGAAGTGAGCGATTTAAGCCATGGGGTGTTGCACTGCGCACCCACGAAGAAGGGATGTTTTTTTAGTATTTTTTTTAAAGGTGTTGTGTCCGTACCTTGAGCCCTACCCAAGCAGTCTTGGAAGCTTCCCGCCTCTGGCACTGACAAATATAGGCATCGACAAATACGGGCGCCGTGGCTTAGTTGGTCAAAGTGCCTGTCTAGTAAACAGGAGATCCTGGGTTCGAATCCCAGCGGTGCCTCGGTCCTACAGCTTTGTCTGGAGTTTACCCTCTTAAGAGCAAACTTTACGTAGCTCTTTTTTCCTCACTCGTTGTGGAATTTGCGATATTATTTTCCGTTTTTGTGCTTCGGGGCTGTAACAGACTGTCTCTGTGGTGCAATAGGCTAGCGCGTTCGGCTGTTAACCGGAAGGCTGGTGGTTCGAGCCCACCCAGGGACGTTTCCATCTTTATTAACCAACCAACAAACTGTTCCTTAGCTCAGCATGTGTACATGTATAAGTGTACTATTCAACCCATTTGGTCTCCTTCAGTTTCCCCCTGTATTATAGGTTGCTATTTTTGCTGTGCAATGGGAGAGGATTGTCTGATTGCAAAAGCTTCCTCCAGAAGCATTGTCAAACTTGAAGGTGCGTGCTCCATTCTGAAGCCTTTTGACTTGGACGTTTTCCACTTCTGCAAACATCCCCTCTTGGCGCTGCAGCTTAGTTGGTCAAAGTGCTTGTTGTCTTCTTAGCAGGTGATCATGCGTTTAAATCCCAGCGGTGCTGTTTTCCTGGAGCCTAGGTTGTGCTTCGCCCTCAGTCAGAGTGAAGGTGCGTGTGAAGGTACGTGCTCCATTCTAAAGCCTTTTGACTTGGACGTTTTCCACTTCTGCAAACAGCCCCTCTTGGCGCTGCAGCTTAGTTGGTCAAAGTGCTTGTTGTCTACTTAGCAGGTGATCATGCGTTTAAATCCCAGCGGTGCTGTTTTCCTGGAGCCTAGGTTGTGCTTCGCCCCCAGTCAGAGCGAACCTTATGCCCCACCTGCATTTGCCGTGGTCCGTGACTTTGGTATGTCTGACGAGCGCTTTCAGTTTAGCCAGCGCGCGATGGCTCTGTGGCGCAATGGATAGCGCATTGGACTTCTAGGCCAGAAAAGAAAGATATTCAAAGGTTGTGGGTTCGAGTCCCACCAGAGTCGGTGGTTATATTGGTGTGGCCAACAATGCAGGGTCCGCGAAAATTCTCCCTGGGATGTTTTTCTTTCCCTTCCCGCTCACCTCTCTTTGCATGAAACTCGCTGTATTATTTTCCCTTTTCTGCACTTTTCTTCTTGAGGGGCTTGGCTCTGTGGCACAATCTTCTAGCATGTTTGGCTGAAAGGTCGGTGGTTCGAGCCCACCCAGGGAGGATTAGGTGTTTATTAATCCATCCAGGCAAACGCTACTTTCACTATTGGCAGGTGAGAAGTTTGTGGCCATGTGCCAGCTTTCTTCAGAAGTGAGCGATTTAAGCCATGGGGTGTTGCACTGCGCACCCACGAAGAAGGGATGTTTTTTTAGTTTTTTTTTTAAAGGTGTTGTGACCGTACCTTGAGCCCTACCCAAGCAGTCTTGGAAGCTTCCCACCTCTGGCACTGACAAATATAGGCATCGACAAATACGGGCGCCGTGGCTTAGTTGGTCAAAGTGCCTGTCTAGTAAACAGGAGATCCTGGGTTCGAATCCCAGCGGTGCCTCGGTCCTACAGCTTTGTCTGGAGTTTACCCTCTTAAGAGCAAACTTTACGTAGCTCTTTTTTCCTCACTCGTTGTGGAATTTGCGATATTATTTTCCGTTTTTGTGCTTCGGGGCTGTAACAGACTGTCTCTGTGGCGCAATAGGCTAGCGCGTTCGGCTGTTAACCGGAAGGCTGGTGGTTCGAGCCCACCCAGGGACGTTTCCATCTTTATTAACCAACCAACAAACTGTTCCTTAGCTCAGCATGTGTACATGTATAAGTGTACTATTCAACCCATTTGGTCTCCTTCAGTTTCCCCCTGTATTATAGGTTGCTATTTTTGCTGTGCAATGGGAGAGGATTGTCTGATTGCAAAAGCTTCCTCCAGAAGCATTGTCAAACTTGAAGGTGCGTGCTCCATTCTGAAGCCTTTTGACTTGGACGTTTTCCACTTCTGCAAACATCCCCTCTTGGCGCTGCAGCTTAGTTGGTCAAAGTGCTTGTTGTCTACTTAGCAGGTGATCATGCGTTTAAATCCCAGCGGTGCTGTTTTCCTGGAGCCTAGGTTGTGCTTCGCCCTCAGTCAGAGTGAAGGTGCGTGTGAAGGTACGTGCTCCATTCTAAAGCCTTTTGACTTGGACGTTTTCCACTTCTGCAAACAGCCCCTCTTGGCGCTGCAGCTTAGTTGGTCAAAGTGCTTGTTGTCTACTTAGCAGGTGATCATGCGTTTAAATCCCAGCGGTGCTGTTTTCCTGGAGCCTAGGTTGTGCTTCGCCCCCAGTCAGAGCGAACCTTATGCCCCACCTGCATATGCCGTGGTCCGTGACTTTGGTATGTTTGACGAGCGCTTTCAGCTTAGCCAGCGCGCGATGGCTCTGTGGCGCAATGGATAGCGCATTGGACTTCTAGGCCAGAAAAGAAAGATATTCAAAGGTTGTGGGTTCGAGTCCCACCAGAGTCGGCGGTTATATTGGTGTGGCCAACAATGCAGGGTCCGCGAAAATTCTCCCTGGGATTTTTTTCTTTCCCTTCCCGCTCACCTCTCTTTGCATGAAACTCGCTGTATTATTTTCCCTTTTCTGCACTTTTCTTCTTGAGGGGCTTGGCTCTGTGGCACAATCTTCTAGCATGTTTGGCTGAAAGGTCGGTGGTTCGAGCCCACCCAGGGAGGATTAGGTGTTTATTAATCCATCCAGGCAAACGCTACTTTCACTATTGGCAGGTAAGAAGTTTGTGGCCATGTGCCAGCTTTCTTCAGAAGTGAGCGATTTAAGCCATGGGGTGTTGCACTGCGCACCCACGAAGAAGGGATGTTTTTGTTAGTTTTTTTTTTAAAGGTGTTGTGACCGTACCTTGAGCCCTACCCAAGCAGTCTTGGAAGCTTCCCGCCTCTGGCACTGACAAATATAGGCATCGACAAATACGGGCGCCGTGGCTTAGTTGGTCAAAGTGCCTGTCTAGTAAACAGGAGATCCTGGGTTCGAATCCCAGCGGTGCCTCGGTCCTACAGCTTTGTCTGGAGTTTACCCTCTTAAGAGCAAACTTTACGTAGCTCTTTTTTCCTCACTCGTTGTGGAATTTGCGATATTATTTTCCGTTTTTGTGCTTCGGGGCTGTAATAGACTGTCTCTGTGGCGCAATAGGCTAGCGCGTTCGGCTGTTAACCGGAAGGCTGGTGGTTCGAGCCCACCCAGGGACGTTTCCATCTTTATTAACCAACCAGCAAACTGTTCCTTAGCTCAGCATGTGTACATGTATAAGTGTACTATTCAACCCATTTGGTCTCCTTCAGTTTCCCCCTGTATTATAGGTTGCTTTTTTTGCTGTGCAATGGGAGAGGATTGTCTGATTGCAAAAGCTTCCTCCAGAAGCATTGTCAAACTTGAAGGTGCGTGCTCCATTCTGAAGCCTTTTGACTTGGACGTTTTCCACTTCTGCAAACATCCCCTCTTGGCGCTGCAGCTTAGTTGGTCAAAGTGCTTGTTGTCTACTTAGCAGGTGATCATGCGTTTAAATCCCAGCGGTGCTGTTTTCCTGGAGCCTAGGTTGTGCTTCGCCCCCAGTCAGAGCGAACCTTATGCCCCACCTGCATTTGCCGTGGTCCGTGACTTTGGTATGTCTGACGAGCGCTTTCAGTTTAGCCAGCGCGCGATGGCTCTGTGGCGCAATGGATAGCGCATTGGACTTCTAGGCCAGAAAAGAAAGATATTCAAAGGTTGTGGGTTCGAGTCCCACCAGAGTCAGCGGTTATATTGGTGTGGCCAACAATGCAGGTTCCGTGAAAATTCTCCCTGGGATGTTTTTCTTTCCCTTCCCGCTCACCTCTCTTTGCATGAAACTCGCTGTATTATTTTCCCGTTTCTGCACTTTTCTTCTTGAGGGACTTGGCTCTGTGGCACAATCTTCTAGCATGTTTGGCTGAAAGGTCGGTGGTTCGAGCCCACCCAGGGAGGATTAGGTGTTTATTAATCCATCCAGGCAAACGCTACTTTCACTATTGGCAGGTGAGAAGTTTGTGGCCATGTGCCAGCTTTCTTCAGAAGTGAGCGATTTAAGCCATGGGGTGTTGCACTGCGCACCCACGAAGAAGGGATGTTTTTTTAGTTTTTTTTTTAAAGGTGTTGTGACCGTACCTTGAGCCCTACCCAAGCAGTCTTGGAAGCTTCACGCCTCTGGCACTGACAAATATAGCCATCGACAAATACGGGCGCCGTGGCTTAGTTGGTCAAAGTGCCTGTCTAGTAAACAGGAGATCCTGGGTTCGAATCCCAGCGGTGCCTCGGTCCTACAGCTTTGTCTGGAGTTTACCCTCTTAAGAGCAAACTTTACGTAGCTCTTTTTTCCTCACTCGTTGTGGAATTTGCGATATTATTTTCCGTTTTTGTGCTTCGGGGCTGTAACAGACTGTCTCTGTGGCGCAATAGGCTAGCGCGTTCGGCTGTTAACCGGAAGGCTGGTGGTTCGAGCCCACCCAGGGACGTTTCCATCTTTATTAACCAACCAACAAACTGTTCCTTAGCTCAGCATGTGTACATGTATAAGTGTACTATTCAACCCATTTGGTCTCCTTCAGTTTCCCCCTGTATTATAGGTTGCTATTTTTGCTGTGCAATGGGAGAGGATTGTCTGATTGCAAAAGCTTCCTCCAGAAGCATTGTCAAACTTGAAGGTGCGTGCTCCATTCTGAAGCCTTTTGACTTGGACGTTTTCCACTTCTGCAAACATCCCCTCTTGGCGCTGCAGCTTAGTTGGTCAAAGTGCTTGTTGTCTACTTAGCAGGTGATCATGCGTTTAAATCCCAGCGGTGCTGTTTTCCTGGAGCCTAGGTTGTGCTTCGCCCTCAGTCAGAGTGAAGGTGCGTGTGAAGGTACGTGCTCCATTCTAAAGCCTTTTGACTTGGACGTTTTCCACTTCTGCAAACAGCCCCTCTTGGCGCTGCAGCTTAGTTGGTCAAAGTGCTTGTTGTCTACTTAGCAGGTGATCATGCGTTTAAATCCCAGCGGTGCTGTTTTCCTGGAGCCTAGGTTGTGCTTCGCCCCCAGTCAGAGCGAACCTTATGCCCCACCTGCATATGCCGTGGTCCGTGACTTTGGTATGTTTGACGAGCGCTTTCAGCTTAGCCAGCGCGCGATGGCTCTGTGGCGCAATGGATAGCGCATTGGACTTCTAGGCCAGAAAAGAAAGATATTCAAAGGTTGTGGGTTCGAGTCCCACCAGAGTCGGCGGTTATATTGGTGTGGCCAACAATGCAGGGTCCGCGAAAATTCTCCCTGGGATTTTTTTCTTTCCCTTCCCGCTCACCTCTCTTTGCATGAAACTCGCTGTATTATTTTCCCTTTTCTGCACTTTTCTTCTTGAGGGGCTTGGCTCTGTGGCACAATCTTCTAGCATGTTTGGCTGAAAGGTCGGTGGTTCGAGCCCACCCAGGGAGGATTAGGTGTTTATTAATCCATCCAGGCAAACGCTACTTTCACTATTGGCAGGTAAGAAGTTTGTGGCCATGTGCCAGCTTTCTTCAGAAGTGAGCGATTTAAGCCATGGGGTGTTGCACTGCGCACCCACGAAGAAGGGATGTTTTTGTTAGTTTTTTTTTTAAAGGTGTTGTGACCGTACCTTGAGCCCTACCCAAGCAGTCTTGGAAGCTTCCCGCCTCTGGCACTGACAAATATAGGCATCGACAAATACGGGCGCCGTGGCTTAGTTGGTCAAAGTGCCTGTCTAGTAAACAGGAGATCCTGGGTTCGAATCCCAGCGGTGCCTCGGTCCTACAGCTTTGTCTGGAGTTTACCCTCTTAAGAGCAAACTTTACGTAGCTCTTTTTTCCTCACTCGTTGTGGAATTTGCGATATTATTTTCCGTTTTTGTGCTTCGGGGCTGTAATAGACTGTCTCTGTGGCGCAATAGGCTAGCGCGTTCGGCTGTTAACCGGAAGGCTGGTGGTTCGAGCCCACCCAGGGACGTTTCCATCTTTATTAACCAACCAGCAAACTGTTCCTTAGCTCAGCATGTGTACATGTATAAGTGTACTATTCAACCCATTTGGTCTCCTTCAGTTTCCCCCTGTATTATAGGTTGCTTTTTTTGCTGTGCAATGGGAGAGGATTGTCTGATTGCAAAAGCTTCCTCCAGAAGCATTGTCAAACTTGAAGGTGCGTGCTCCATTCTGAAGCCTTTTGACTTGGACGTTTTCCACTTCTGCAAACATCCCCTCTTGGCGCTGCAGCTTAGTTGGTCAAAGTGCTTGTTGTCTACTTAGCAGGTGATCATGCGTTTAAATCCCAGCGGTGCTGTTTTCCTGGAGCCTAGGTTGTGCTTCGCCCTCAGTCAGAGTGAAGGTGCGTGTGAAGGTACGTGCTCCATTCTAAAGCCTTTTGACTTGGACGTTTTCCACTTCTGCAAACAGCCCCTCTTGGCGCTGCAGCTTAGTTGGTCAAAGTGCTTGTTGTCTACTTAGCAGGTGATCATGCGTTTAAATCCCAGCGGTGCTGTTTTCCTGGAGCCTAGGTTGTGCTTCGCCCCCAGTCAGAGCGAACCTTATGCCCCACCTGCATATGCCGTGGTCCGTGACTTTGGTATGTTTGACGAGCGCTTTCAGCTTAGCCAGCGCGCGATGGCTCTGTGGCGCAATGGATAGCGCATTGGACTTCTAGGCCAGAAAAGAAAGATATTCAAAGGTTGTGGGTTCGAGTCCCACCAGAGTCGGCGGTTATATTGGTGTGGCCAACAATGCAGGGTCCGCGAAAATTCTCCCTGGGATTTTTTTCTTTCCCTTCCCGCTCACCTCTCTTTGCATGAAACTCGCTGTATTATTTTCCCTTTTCTGCACTTTTCTTCTTGAGGGGCTTGGCTCTGTGGCACAATCTTCTAGCATGTTTGGCTGAAAGGTCGGTGGTTCGAGCCCACCCAGGGAGGATTAGGTGTTTATTAATCCATCCAGGCAAACGCTACTTTCACTATTGGCAGGTAAGAAGTTTGTGGCCATGTGCCAGCTTTCTTCAGAAGTGAGCGATTTAAGCCATGGGGTGTTGCACTGCGCACCCACGAAGAAGGGATGTTTTTGTTAGTTTTTTTTTTAAAGGTGTTGTGACCGTACCTTGAGCCCTACCCAAGCAGTCTTGGAAGCTTCCCGCCTCTGGCACTGACAAATATAGGCATCGACAAATACGGGCGCCGTGGCTTAGTTGGTCAAAGTGCCTGTCTAGTAAACAGGAGATCCTGGGTTCGAATCCCAGCGGTGCCTCGGTCCTACAGCTTTGTCTGGAGTTTACCCTCTTAAGAGCAAACTTTACGTAGCTCTTTTTTCCTCACTCGTTGTGGAATTTGCGATATTATTTTCCGTTTTTGTGCTTCGGGGCTGTAACAGACTGTCTCTGTGGCGCAATAGGCTAGCGCGTTCGGCTGTTAACCGGAAGGCTGGTGGTTCGAGCCCACCCAGGGACGTTTCCATCTTTATTAACCAACCAACAAACTGTTCCTTAGCTCAGCATGTGTACATGTATAAGTGTACTATTCAACCCATTTGGTCTCCTTCAGTTTCCCCCTGTATTATAGGTTGCTTTTTTTGCTGTGCAATGGGAGAGGATTGTCTGATTGCAAAAGCTTCCTCCAGAAGCATTGTCAAACTTGAAGGTGCGTGCTCCATTCTGAAGCCTTTTGACTTGGACGTTTTCCACTTCTGCAAACATCCCCTCTTGGCGCTGCAGCTTAGTTGGTCAAAGTGCTTGTTGTCTACTTAGCAGGTGATCATGCGTTTAAATCCCAGCGGTGCTGTTTTCCTGGAGCCTAGGTTGTGCTTCGCCCCCAGTCAGAGCGAACCTTATGCCCCACCTGCATTTGCCGTGGTCCGTGACTTTGGTATGTCTGACGAGCGTTTTCAGTTTAGCCAGCGTGCGATGGCTCTGTGGCGCAATGGATAGCGCATTGGACTTCTAGGCCAGAAAAGAAAGATATTCAAAGGTTGTGGGTTCGAGTCCCACCAGAGTCGGCGGTTATATTGGTGTGGCCAACAATGCAGGGTCCGCGAAAATTCTCCCTGGGATGTTTTTCTTTCCCTTCCCGCTCACCTCTCTTTGCATGAAACTCGCTGTATTATTTTCCCTTTTCTGCACTTTTCTTCTTGAGGGGCTTGGCTCTGTGGCACAATCTTCTAGCATGTTTGGCTGAAAGGTCGGTGGTTCGAGCCCACCCAGGGAGGATTAGGTGTTTATTAATCCATCCAGGCAAACGCTACTTTCACTATTGGCAGGTGAGAAGTTTGTGGCCATGTGCCAGCTTTCTTCAGAAGTGAGCGATTTAAGCCATGGGGTGTTGCACTGCGCACCCACGAAGAAGGGATGTTTTTTGAGTTTTTTTTTTAAAGGTGTTGTGACCGTACCTTGAGCCCTACCCAAGCAGTCTTGGAAGCTTCCCGCATCTGGCACTGACAAATATAGGCATCGACAAATACGGGCGCCGTGGCTTAGTTGGTCAAAGTGCCTGTCTAGTAAACAGGAGATCCTGGGTTCGAATCCCAGCGGTGCCTCGGTCCTACAGCTTTGTCTGGAGTTTACCCTCTTAAGAGCAAACTTTACGTAGCTCTTTTTTCCTCACTCGTTGTGGAATTTGCGATATTATTTTCCGTTTTTGTGCTTCGGGGCTGTAATAGACTGTCTCTGTGGCGCAATAGGCTAGCGCGTTCGGCTGTTAACCGGAAGGCTGGTGGTTCGAGCCCACCCAGGGACGTTTCCATCTTTATTAACCAACCAGCAAACTGTTCCTTAGCTCAGCATGTGTACATGTATAAGTGTACTATTCAACCCATTTGGTCTCCTTCAGTTTCCCCCTGTATTATAGGTTGCTTTTTTTGCTGTGCAATGGGAGAGGATTGTCTGATTGCAAAAGCTTCCTCCAGAAGCATTGTCAAACTTGAAGGTGCGTGCTCCATTCTGAAGCCTTTTGACTTGGACGTTTTCCACTTCTGCAAACATCCCCTCTTGGCGCTGCAGCTTAGTTGGTCAAAGTGCTTGTTGTCTACTTAGCAGGTGATCATGCGTTTAAATCCCAGCGGTGCTGTTTTCCTGGAGCCTAGGTTGTGCTTCGCCCCCAGTCAGAGCGAACCTTATGCCCCACCTGCATTTGCCGTGGTCCGTGACTTTGGTATGTCTGACGAGCGCTTTCAGTTTAGCCAGCGCGCGATGGCTCTGTGGCGCAATGGATAGCGCATTGGACTTCTAGGCCAGAAAAGAAAGATATTCAAAGGTTGTGGGTTCGAGTCCCACCAGAGTCAGCGGTTATATTGGTGTGGCCAACAATGCAGGTTCCGTGAAAATTCTCCCTGGGATGTTTTTCTTTCCCTTCCCGCTCACCTCTCTTTGCATGAAACTCGCTGTATTATTTTCCCGTTTCTGCACTTTTCTTCTTGAGGGACTTGGCTCTGTGGCACAATCTTCTAGCATGTTTGGCTGAAAGGTCGGTGGTTCGAGCCCACCCAGGGAGGATTAGGTGTTTATTAATCCATCCAGGCAAACGCTACTTTCACTATTGGCAGGTGAGAAGTTTGTGGCCATGTGCCAGCTTTCTTCAGAAGTGAGCGATTTAAGCCATGGGGTGTTGCACTGCGCACCCACGAAGAAGGGATGTTTTTTTAGTTTTTTTTTTAAAGGTGTTGTGACCGTACCTTGAGCCCTACCCAAGCAGTCTTGGAAGCTTCACGCCTCTGGCACTGACAAATATAGGCATCGACAAATACGGGCGCCGTGGCTTAGTTGGTCAAAGTGCCTGTCTAGTAAACAGGAGATCCTGGGTTCAAATCCTAGCGGTGCCTCGGTCCTACAGCTTTGTCTGGAGTTTACCCTCTTAAGAGCAAACTTTACGTAGCTCTTTTTTCCTCACTCGTTGTGGAATTTGCGATATTATTTTCCGTTTTTGTGCTTCGGGGCTGTAACAGACTGTCTCTGTGGCGCAATAGGCTAGCGCGTTCGGCTGTTAACCGGAAGGCTGGTGGTTCGAGCCCACCCAGGGACGTTTCCATCTTTATTAACCAACCAACAAACTGTTCCTTAGCTCAGCATGTGTACATGTATAAGTGTACTATTCAACCCATTTGGTCTCCTTCAGTTTCCCCCTGTATTATAGGTTGCTATTTTTGCTGTGCAATGGGAGAGGATTGTCTGATTGCAAAAGCTTCCTCCAGAAGCATTGTCAAACTTGAAGGTGCGTGCTCCATTCTGAAGCCTTTTGACTTGGACGTTTTCCACTTCTGCAAACATCCCCTCTTGGCGCTGCAGCTTAGTTGGTCAAAGTGCTTGTTGTCTACTTAGCAGGTGATCATGCGTTTAAATCCCAGCGGTGCTGTTTTCCTGGAGCCTAGGTTGTGCTTCGCCCTCAGTCAGAGTGAAGGTGCGTGTGAAGGTACGTGCTCCATTCTAAAGCCTTTTGACTTGGACGTTTTCCACTTCTGCAAACAGCCCCTCTTGGCGCTGCAGCTTAGTTGGTCAAAGTGCTTGTTGTCTACTTAGCAGGTGATCATGCGTTTAAATCCCAGCGGTGCTGTTTTCCTGGAGCCTAGGTTGTGCTTCGCCCCCAGTCAGAGCGAACCTTATGCCCCACCTGCATATGCCGTGGTCCGTGACTTTGGTATGTTTGACGAGCGCTTTCAGCTTAGCCAGCGCGCGATGGCTCTGTGGCGCAATGGATAGCGCATTGGACTTCTAGGCCAGAAAAGAAAGATATTCAAAGGTTGTGGGTTCGAGTCCCACCAGAGTCGGCGGTTATATTGGTGTGGCCAACAATGCAGGGTCCGCGAAAATTCTCCCTGGGATTTTTTTCTTTCCCTTCCCGCTCACCTCTCTTTGCATGAAACTCGCTGTATTATTTTCCCTTTTCTGCACTTTTCTTCTTGAGGGGCTTGGCTCTGTGGCACAATCTTCTAGCATGTTTGGCTGAAAGGTCGGTGGTTCGAGCCCACCCAGGGAGGATTAGGTGTTTATTAATCCATCCAGGCAAACGCTACTTTCACTATTGGCAGGTAAGAAGTTTGTGGCCATGTGCCAGCTTTCTTCAGAAGTGAGCGATTTAAGCCATGGGGTGTTGCACTGCGCACCCACGAAGAAGGGATGTTTTTGTTAGTTTTTTTTTTAAAGGTGTTGTGACCGTACCTTGAGCCCTACCCAAGCAGTCTTGGAAGCTTCCCGCCTCTGGCACTGACAAATATAGGCATCGACAAATACGGGCGCCGTGGCTTAGTTGGTCAAAGTGCCTGTCTAGTAAACAGGAGATCCTGGGTTCGAATCCCAGCGGTGCCTCGGTCCTACAGCTTTGTCTGGAGTTTACCCTCTTAAGAGCAAACTTTACGTAGCTCTTTTTTCCTCACTCGTTGTGGAATTTGCGATATTATTTTCCGTTTTTGTGCTTCGGGGCTGTAACAGACTGTCTCTGTGGCGCAATAGGCTAGCGCGTTCGGCTGTTAACCGGAAGGCTGGTGGTTCGAGCCCACCCAGGGACGTTTCCATCTTTATTAACCAACCAACAAACTGTTCCTTAGCTCAGCATGTGTACATGTATAAGTGTACTATTCAACCCATTTGGTCTCCTTCAGTTTCCCCCTGTATTATAGGTTGCTTTTTTTGCTGTGCAATGGGAGAGGATTGTCTGATTGCAAAAGCTTCCTCCAGAAGCATTGTCAAACTTGAAGGTGCGTGCTCCATTCTGAAGCCTTTTGACTTGGACGTTTTCCACTTCTGCAAACATCCCCTCTTGGCGCTGCAGCTTAGTTGGTCAAAGTGCTTGTTGTCTACTTAGCAGGTGATCATGCGTTTAAATCCCAGCGGTGCTGTTTTCCTGGAGCCTAGGTTGTGCTTCGCCCCCAGTCAGAGCGAACCTTATGCCCCACCTGCATTTGCCGTGGTCCGTGACTTTGGTATGTCTGACGAGCGTTTTCAGTTTAGCCAGCGTGCGATGGCTCTGTGGCGCAATGGATAGCGCATTGGACTTCTAGGCCAGAAAAGAAAGATATTCAAAGGTTGTGGGTTCGAGTCCCACCAGAGTCGGCGGTTATATTGGTGTGGCCAACAATGCAGGGTCCGCGAAAATTCTCCCTGGGATGTTTTTCTTTCCCTTCCCGCTCACCTCTCTTTGCATGAAACTCGCTGTATTATTTTCCCTTTTCTGCACTTTTCTTCTTGAGGGGCTTGGCTCTGTGGCACAATCTTCTAGCATGTTTGGCTGAAAGGTCGGTGGTTCGAGCCCACCCAGGGAGGATTAGGTGTTTATTAATCCATCCAGGCAAACGCTACTTTCACTATTGGCAGGTGAGAAGTTTGTGGCCATGTGCCAGCTTTCTTCAGAAGTGAGCGATTTAAGCCATGGGGTGTTGCACTGCGCACCCACGAAGAAGGGATGTTTTTTGAGTTTTTTTTTTAAAGGTGTTGTGACCGTACCTTGAGCCCTACCCAAGCAGTCTTGGAAGCTTCCCGCATCTGGCACTGACAAATATAGGCATCGACAAATACGGGCGCCGTGGCTTAGTTGGTCAAAGTGCCTGTCTAGTAAACAGGAGATCCTGGGTTCGAATCCCAGCGGTGCCTCGGTCCTACAGCTTTGTCTGGAGTTTACCCTCTTAAGAGCAAACTTTACGTAGCTCTTTTTTCCTCACTCGTTGTGGAATTTGCGATATTATTTTCCGTTTTTGTGCTTCGGGGCTGTAATAGACTGTCTCTGTGGCGCAATAGGCTAGCGCGTTCGGCTGTTAACCGGAAGGCTGGTGGTTCGAGCCCACCCAGGGACGTTTCCATCTTTATTAACCAACCAGCAAACTGTTCCTTAGCTCAGCATGTGTACATGTATAAGTGTACTATTCAACCCATTTGGTCTCCTTCAGTTTCCCCCTGTATTATAGGTTGCTTTTTTTGCTGTGCAATGGGAGAGGATTGTCTGATTGCAAAAGCTTCCTCCAGAAGCATTGTCAAACTTGAAGGTGCGTGCTCCATTCTGAAGCCTTTTGACTTGGACGTTTTCCACTTCTGCAAACATCCCCTCTTGGCGCTGCAGCTTAGTTGGTCAAAGTGCTTGTTGTCTACTTAGCAGGTGATCATGCGTTTAAATCCCAGCGGTGCTGTTTTCCTGGAGCCTAGGTTGTGCTTCGCCCCCAGTCAGAGCGAACCTTATGCCCCACCTGCATTTGCCGTGGTCCGTGACTTTGGTATGTCTGACGAGCGCTTTCAGTTTAGCCAGCGCGCGATGGCTCTGTGGCGCAATGGATAGCGCATTGGACTTCTAGGCCAGAAAAGAAAGATATTCAAAGGTTGTGGGTTCGAGTCCCACCAGAGTCAGCGGTTATATTGGTGTGGCCAACAATGCAGGTTCCGTGAAAATTCTCCCTGGGATGTTTTTCTTTCCCTTCCCGCTCACCTCTCTTTGCATGAAACTCGCTGTATTATTTTCCCGTTTCTGCACTTTTCTTCTTGAGGGACTTGGCTCTGTGGCACAATCTTCTAGCATGTTTGGCTGAAAGGTCGGTGGTTCGAGCCCACCCAGGGAGGATTAGGTGTTTATTAATCCATCCAGGCAAACGCTACTTTCACTATTGGCAGGTGAGAAGTTTGTGGCCATGTGCCAGCTTTCTTCAGAAGTGAGCGATTTAAGCCATGGGGTGTTGCACTGCGCACCCACGAAGAAGGGATGTTTTTTTAGTTTTTTTTTTAAAGGTGTTGTGACCGTACCTTGAGCCCTACCCAAGCAGTCTTGGAAGCTTCACGCCTCTGGCACTGACAAATATAGGCATCGACAAATACGGGCGCCGTGGCTTAGTTGGTCAAAGTGCCTGTCTAGTAAACAGGAGATCCTGGGTTCAAATCCTAGCGGTGCCTCGGTCCTACAGCTTTGTCTGGAGTTTACCCTCTTAAGAGCAAACTTTACGTAGCTCTTTTTTCCTCACTCGTTGTGGAATTTGCGATATTATTTTCCGTTTTTGTGCTTCGGGGCTGTAACAGACTGTCTCTGTGGCGCAATAGGCTAGCGCGTTCGGCTGTTAACCGGAAGGCTGGTGGTTCGAGCCCACCCAGGGACGTTTCCATCTTTATTAACCAACCAACAAACTGTTCCTTAGCTCAGCATGTGTACATGTATAAGTGTACTATTCAACCCATTTGGTCTCCTTCAGTTTCCCCCTGTATTATAGGTTGCTATTTTTGCTGTGCAATGGGAGAGGATTGTCTGATTGCAAAAGCTTCCTCCAGAAGCATTGTCAAACTTGAAGGTGCGTGCTCCATTCTGAAGCCTTTTGACTTGGACGTTTTCCACTTCTGCAAACATCCCCTCTTGGCGCTGCAGCTTAGTTGGTCAAAGTGCTTGTTGTCTACTTAGCAGGTGATCATGCGTTTAAATCCCAGCGGTGCTGTTTTCCTGGAGCCTAGGTTGTGCTTCGCCCTCAGTCAGAGTGAAGGTGCGTGTGAAGGTACGTGCTCCATTCTAAAGCCTTTTGACTTGGACGTTTTCCACTTCTGCAAACAGCCCCTCTTGGCGCTGCAGCTTAGTTGGTCAAAGTGCTTGTTGTCTACTTAGCAGGTGATCATGCGTTTAAATCCCAGCGGTGCTGTTTTCCTGGAGCCTAGGTTGTGCTTCGCCCCCAGTCAGAGCGAACCTTATGCCCCACCTGCATTTGCCGTGGTCCGTGACTTTGGTATGTCTGACGAGCGCTTTCAGTTTAGCCAGCGCGCGATGGCTCTGTGGCGCAATGGATAGCGCATTGGACTTCTAGGCCAGAAAAGAAAGATATTCAAAGGTTGTGGGTTCGAGTCCCACCAGAGTCGGTGGTTGTATTGGTGTGGCCAACAATGCAGGGTCCGCGAAAATTCTCCCTGGGATGTTTTTCTTTCCCTTCCCGCTCACCTCTCTTTGCATGAAACTCGCTGTATTATTTTCCCGTTTCTGCACTTTTCTTCTTGAGGGGCTTGGCTCTGTGGCACAATCTTCTAGCATGTTTGGCTGAAAGGTCGGTGGTTCGAGCCCACCCAGGGAGGATTAGGTGTTTATTAATCCATCCAGGCAAACGCTACTTTCACTATTGGCAGTTGAGAAGTTTGTGGCCATGTGCCAGCTTTCTTCAGAAGTGAGCGATTTAAGCCATGGGGTGTTACACTGCGCACCCACGAAGAAGGGATGTTTTTTGAGTTTTTTTTTTAAAGGTGTTGTGACCGTACCTTGAGCCCTACCCAAGCAGTCTTGGAAGCTTCCCGCCTCTGGCACTGACAAATATAGGCATCGACAAATACGGGCGCCGTGGCTTAGTTTGTCAAAGTGCCTGTCTAGTAAACAGGAGATCCTGGGTTCGAATCCCAGCGGTGCCTCGGTCCTACAGCTTTGTCTGGAGTTTACCCTCTTAAGAGCAAACTTTACGTAGCTCTTTTTTCCTCACTCGTTGTGGAATTTGCGATATTATTTTCAGTTTTTGTGCTTCGGGGCTGTAACAGACTGTCTCTGTGGCGCAATAGGCTAGCGCGTTCGGCTGTTAACCGGAAGGCTGGTGGTTCGAGCCCACCCAGGGACGTTTCCATCTTTATTAACCAACCAACAAACTGTTCCTTAGCTCAGCATGTGTACATGTATAAGTGTACTATTCAACCCATTTGGTCTCCTTCAGTTTCCCCCTGTATTATAGGTTGCTTTTTTTGCTGTGCAATGGGAGAGGATTGTCTGATTGCAAAAGCTTCCTCCAGAAGCATTGTCAAACTTGAAGGTGCGTGCTCCATTCTGAAGCCTTTTGACTTGGACGTTTTCCACTTCTGCAAACATCCCCTCTTGGCGCTGCAGCTTAGTTGGTCAAAGTGCTTGTTGTCTACTTAGCAGGTGATCATGCGTTTAAATCCCAGCGGTGCTGTTTTCCTGGAGCCTAGGTTGTGCTTCGCCCCCAGTCAGAGCGAACCTTATGCCCCACCTGCATTTGCCGTGGTCCGTGACTTTGGTATGTCTGACGAGCGCTTTCAGTTTAGCCAGCGCGCGATGGCTCTGTGGCGCAATGGATAGCGCATTGGACTTCTAGGCCAGAAAAGAAAGATATTCAAAGGTTGTGGGTTCGAGTCCCACCAGAGTCGGCGGTTATATTGGTGTGGCCAACAATGCAGGGTCCGCGAAAATTCTCCCTGGGATGTTTTTCTTTCCCTTCCCGCTCACCTCTCTTTGCATGAAACTCGCTGTATTATTTTCCCTTTTCTGCACTTTTCTTCTTGAGGGGCTTGGCTCTGTGGCACAATCTTCTAGCATGTTTGGCTGAAAGGTCGGTGGTTCGAGCCCACCCAGGGAGGATTAGGTGTTTATTAATCCATCCAGGCAAACGCTACTTTCACTATTGGCAGGTGAGAAGTTTGTGGCCATGTGCCAGCTTTCTTCAGAAGTGAGCGATTTAAGCCATGGGGTGTTGCACTGCGCACCCACGAAGAAGGGATGTTTTTTGAGTTTTTTTTTTAAAGGTGTTGTGACCGTACCTTGAGCCCTACCCAAGCAGTCTTGGAAGCTTCCCGCATCTGGCACTGACAAATATAGGCATCGACAAATACGGGCGCCGTGGCTTAGTTGGTCAAAGTGCCTGTCTAGTAAACAGGAGATCCTGGGTTCGAATCCCAGCGGTGCCTCGGTCCTACAGCTTTGTCTGGAGTTTACCCTCTTAAGAGCAAACTTTACGTAGCTCTTTTTTCCTCACTCGTTGTGGAATTTGCGATATTATTTTCCGTTTTTGTGCTTCGGGGCTGTAATAGACTGTCTCTGTGGCGCAATAGGCTAGCGCGTTCGGCTGTTAACCGGAAGGCTGGTGGTTCGAGCCCACCCAGGGACGTTTCCATCTTTATTAACCAACCAGCAAACTGTTCCTTAGCTCAGCATGTGTACATGTATAAGTGTACTATTCAACCCATTTGGTCTCCTTCAGTTTCCCCCTGTATTATAGGTTGCTTTTTTTGCTGTGCAATGGGAGAGGATTGTCTGATTGCAAAAGCTTCCTCCAGAAGCATTGTCAAACTTGAAGGTGCGTGCTCCATTCTGAAGCCTTTTGACTTGGACGTTTTCCACTTCTGCAAACATCCCCTCTTGGCGCTGCAGCTTAGTTGGTCAAAGTGCTTGTTGTCTACTTAGCAGGTGATCATGCGTTTAAATCCCAGCGGTGCTGTTTTCCTGGAGCCTAGGTTGTGCTTCGCCCCCAGTCAGAGCGAACCTTATGCCCCACCTGCATTTGCCGTGGTCCGTGACTTTGGTATGTCTGACGAGCGCTTTCAGTTTAGCCAGCGCGCGATGGCTCTGTGGCGCAATGGATAGCGCATTGGACTTCTAGGCCAGAAAAGAAAGATATTCAAAGGTTGTGGGTTCGAGTCCCACCAGAGTCAGCGGTTATATTGGTGTGGCCAACAATGCAGGTTCCGTGAAAATTCTCCCTGGGATGTTTTTCTTTCCCTTCCCGCTCACCTCTCTTTGCATGAAACTCGCTGTATTATTTTCCCGTTTCTGCACTTTTCTTCTTGAGGGACTTGGCTCTGTGGCACAATCTTCTAGCATGTTTGGCTGAAAGGTCGGTGGTTCGAGCCCACCCAGGGAGGATTAGGTGTTTATTAATCCATCCAGGCAAACGCTACTTTCACTATTGGCAGGTGAGAAGTTTGTGGCCATGTGCCAGCTTTCTTCAGAAGTGAGCGATTTAAGCCATGGGGTGTTGCACTGCGCACCCACGAAGAAGGGATGTTTTTTTAGTTTTTTTTTTAAAGGTGTTGTGACCGTACCTTGAGCCCTACCCAAGCAGTCTTGGAAGCTTCACGCCTCTGGCACTGACAAATATAGGCATCGACAAATACGGGCGCCGTGGCTTAGTTGGTCAAAGTGCCTGTCTAGTAAACAGGAGATCCTGGGTTCAAATCCTAGCGGTGCCTCGGTCCTACAGCTTTGTCTGGAGTTTACCCTCTTAAGAGCAAACTTTACGTAGCTCTTTTTTCCTCACTCGTTGTGGAATTTGCGATATTATTTTCCGTTTTTGTGCTTCGGGGCTGTAACAGACTGTCTCTGTGGCGCAATAGGCTAGCGCGTTCGGCTGTTAACCGGAAGGCTGGTGGTTCGAGCCCACCCAGGGACGTTTCCATCTTTATTAACCAACCAACAAACTGTTCCTTAGCTCAGCATGTGTACATGTATAAGTGTACTATTCAACCCATTTGGTCTCCTTCAGTTTCCCCCTGTATTATAGGTTGCTATTTTTGCTGTGCAATGGGAGAGGATTGTCTGATTGCAAAAGCTTCCTCCAGAAGCATTGTCAAACTTGAAGGTGCGTGCTCCATTCTGAAGCCTTTTGACTTGGACGTTTTCCACTTCTGCAAACATCCCCTCTTGGCGCTGCAGCTTAGTTGGTCAAAGTGCTTGTTGTCTACTTAGCAGGTGATCATGCGTTTAAATCCCAGCGGTGCTGTTTTCCTGGAGCCTAGGTTGTGCTTCGCCCTCAGTCAGAGTGAAGGTGCGTGTGAAGGTACGTGCTCCATTCTAAAGCCTTTTGACTTGGACGTTTTCCACTTCTGCAAACAGCCCCTCTTGGCGCTGCAGCTTAGTTGGTCAAAGTGCTTGTTGTCTACTTAGCAGGTGATCATGCGTTTAAATCCCAGCGGTGCTGTTTTCCTGGAGCCTAGGTTGTGCTTCGCCCCCAGTCAGAGCGAACCTTATGCCCCACCTGCATTTGCCGTGGTCCGTGACTTTGGTATGTCTGACGAGCGCTTTCAGTTTAGCCAGCGCGCGATGGCTCTGTGGCGCAATGGATAGCGCATTGGACTTCTAGGCCAGAAAAGAAAGATATTCAAAGGTTGTGGGTTCGAGTCCCACCAGAGTCGGTGGTTGTATTGGTGTGGCCAACAATGCAGGGTCCGCGAAAATTCTCCCTGGGATGTTTTTCTTTCCCTTCCCGCTCACCTCTCTTTGCATGAAACTCGCTGTATTATTTTCCCGTTTCTGCACTTTTCTTCTTGAGGGGCTTGGCTCTGTGGCACAATCTTCTAGCATGTTTGGCTGAAAGGTCGGTGGTTCGAGCCCACCCAGGGAGGATTAGGTGTTTATTAATCCATCCAGGCAAACGCTACTTTCACTATTGGCAGTTGAGAAGTTTGTGGCCATGTGCCAGCTTTCTTCAGAAGTGAGCGATTTAAGCCATGGGGTGTTACACTGCGCACCCACGAAGAAGGGATGTTTTTTGAGTTTTTTTTTTAAAGGTGTTGTGACCGTACCTTGAGCCCTACCCAAGCAGTCTTGGAAGCTTCCCGCCTCTGGCACTGACAAATATAGGCATCGACAAATACGGGCGCCGTGGCTTAGTTGGTCAAAGTGCCTGTCTAGTAAACAGGAGATCCTGGGTTCGAATCCCAGCGGTGCCTCGGTCCTACAGCTTTGTCTGGAGTTTACCCTCTTAAGAGCAAACTTTACGTAGCTCTTTTTTCCTCACTCGTTGTGGAATTTGCGATATTATTTTCCGTTTTTGTGCTTCGGGGCTGTAACAGACTGTCTCTGTGGCGCAATAGGCTAGCGCGTTCGGCTGTTAACCGGAAGGCTGGTGGTTCGAAGGCTGGTGGTTCGAGCCCACCCAGGGACGTTTCCATCTTTATTAACCAACCAACAAACTGTTCCTTAGCTCAGCATGTGTACATGTATAAGTGTACTATTCAACCCATTTGGTCTCCTTCAGTTTCCCCCTGTATTATAGGTTGCTATTTTTGCTGTGCAATGGGAGAGGATTGTCTGATTGCAAAAGCTTCCTCCAGAAGCATTGTCAAACTTGAAGGTGCGTGCTCCATTCTGAAGCCTTTTGACTTGGACGTTTTCCACTTCTGCAAACATCCCCTCTTGGCGCTGCAGCTTAGTTGGTCAAAGTGCTTGTTGTCTACTTAGCAGGTGATCATGCGTTTAAATCCCAGCGGTGCTGTTTTCCTGGAGCCTAGGTTGTGCTTCGCCCTCAGTCAGAGTGAAGGTGCGTGTGAAGGTACGTGCTCCATTCTAAAGCCTTTTGACTTGGACGTTTTCCACTTCTGCAAACAGCCCCTCTTGGCGCTGCAGCTTAGTTGGTCAAAGTGCTTGTTGTCTACTTAGCAGGTGATCATGCGTTTAAATCCCAGCGGTGCTGTTTTCCTGGAGCCTAGGTTGTGCTTCGCCCCCAGTCAGAGCGAACCTTATGCCCCACCTGCATTTGCCGTGGTCCGTGACTTTGGTATGTGTGACGAGCGCTTTCAGTTTAGCCAGCGCGCGATGGCTCTGTGGCGCAATGGATAGCGCATTGGACTTCTAGGCCAGAAAAGAAAGATATTCAAAGGTTGTGGGTTCGAGTCCCACCAGAGTCGGTGGTTGTATTGGTGTGGCCAACAATGCAGGGTCCGCGAAAATTCTCCCTGGGATGTTTTTCTTTCCCTTCCCGCTCACCTCTCTTTGCATGAAACTCGCTGTATTATTTTCCCGTTTCTGCACTTTTCTTCTTGAGGGGCTTGGCTCTGTGGCACAATCTTCTAGCATGTTTGGCTGAAAGATCGGTGGTTCGAGCCCACCCAGGGAGGATTAGGTGTTTATTAATCCATCCAGGCAAACGCTACTTTCACTATTGGCAGTTGAGAAGTTTGTGGCCATGTGCCAGCTTTCTTCAGAAGTGAGCGATTTAAGCCATGGGGTGTTACACTGCGCACCCACGAAGAAGGGATGTTTTTTGAGTTTTTTTTTTAAAGGTGTTGTGACCGTACCTTGAGCCCTACCCAAGCAGTCTTGGAAGCTTCCCGCCTCTGGCACTGACAAATATAGGCATCGACAAATACGGGCGCCGTGGCTTAGTTGGTCAAAGTGCCTGTCTAGTAAACAGGAGATCCTGGGTTCGAATCCCAGCGGTGCCTCGGTCCTACAGCTTTGTCTGGAGTTTACCCTCTTAAGAGCAAACTTTACGTAGCTCTTTTTTCCTCACTCGTTGTGGAATTTGCGATATTATTTTCCGTTTTTGTGCTTCGGGGCTGTAACAGACTGTCTCTGTGGTGCAATAGGCTAGCGCGTTCGGCTGTTAACCGGAAGGCTGGTGGTTCGAGCCCACCCAGGAACGTTTCCATCTTTATTAACCAACCAACAAACTGTTCCTTAGCTCAGCATGTGTACATGTATAAGTGTACTATTCAACCCATTTGGTCTCCTTCAGTTTCCCCCTGTATTATAGGTTGCTATTTTTGCTGTGCAATGGGAGAGGATTGTCTGATTGCAAAAGCTTCCTCCAGAAGCATTGTCAAACTTGAAGGTGCGTGCTCCATTCTGAAGCCTTTTGACTTGGACGTTTTCCACTTCTGCAAACATCCCCTCTTGGCGCTGCAGCTAAGTTGGTCAAAGTGCTTGTTGTCTACTTAGCAGGTGATCATGCGTTTAAATCCCAGCGGTGCTGTTTTCCTGGAGCCTAGGTTGTGCTTCGCCCTCAGTCAGAGTGAAGGTGCGTGTGAAGGTACGTGCTCCATTCTAAAGCCTTTTGACTTGGACGTTTTCCACTTCTGCAAACAGCCCCTCTTGGCGCTGCAGCTTAGTTGGTCAAAGTGCTTGTTGTCTACTTAGCAGGTGATCATGCGTTTAAATCCCAGCGGTGCTGTTTTCCTGGAGCCTAGGTTGTGCTTCGCCCCCAGTCAGAGCGAACCTAATGCCCCACCTGCATTTGCCGTGGTCCGTGACTTTGGTATGTCTGACGAGCGCTTTCAGTTTAGCCAGCGCGCGATGGCTCTGTGGCGCAATGGATAGCGCATTGGACTTCTAGGCCAGAAAAGAAAGATATTCAAAGGTTGTGGGTTCGAGTCCCACCAGAGTCAGCGGTTATATTGGTGTGGCCAACAATGCAGGTTCCGTGAAAATTCTCCCTGGGATGTTTTTCTTTCCCTTCCCGCTCACCTCTCTTTGCATGAAACTCGCTGTATTATTTTCCCTTTTCTGCACTTTTCTTCTTGAGGGGCTTGGCTCTGTGGCACAATCTTCTAGCATGTTTGGCTGAAAGGTCGGTGGTTCGAGCCCACCCAGGGAGGATTAGGTGTTTATTAATCCATCCAGGCAAACGCTACTTTCACTATTGGCAGTTGAGAAGTTTGTGGCCATGTGCCAGCTTTCTTCAGAAGTGAGCGATTTAAGCCATGGGGTGTTACACTGCGCACCCACGAAGAAGGGATGTTTTTTGAGGTTTTTTTTTAAAGGTGTTGTGACCGTACCTTGAGCCCTACCCAAGCAGTCTTGGAAGCTTCCCGCCTCTGGCACTGACAAATATAGGCATCGACAAATACGGGCGCCGTGGCTTAGTTGGTCAAAGTGCCTGTCTAGTAAACAGGAGATCCTGGGTTCGAATCCCAGCGGTGCCTCGGTCCTACAGCTTTGTCTGGAGTTTACCCTCTTAAGAGCAAACTTTACGTAGCTCTTTTTTCCTCACTCGTTGTGGAATTTGCGATATTATTTTCAGTTTTTGTGCTTCGGGGCTGTAACAGACTGTCTCTGTGGCGCAATAGGCTAGCGCGTTCGGCTGTTAACCGGAAGGCTGGTGGTTCGAGCCCACCCAGGGACGTTTCCATCTTTATTAACCAACCAACAAACTGTTCCTTAGCTCAGCATGTGTACATGTATAAGTGTACTATTCAACCCATTTGGTCTCCTTCAGTTTCCCCCTGTATTATAGGTTGCTTTTTTTGCTGTGCAATGGGAGAGGATTGTCTGATTGCAAAAGCTTCCTCCAGAAGCATTGTCAAACTTGAAGGTGCGTGCTCCATTCTGAAGCCTTTTGACTTGGACGTTTTCCACTTCTGCAAACATCCCCTCTTGGCGCTGCAGCTTAGTTGGTCAAAGTGCTTGTTGTCTACTTAGCAGGTGATCATGCGTTTAAATCCCAGCGGTGCTGTTTTCCTGGAGCCTAGGTTGTGCTTCGCCCCCAGTCAGAGCGAACCTTATGCCCCACCTGCATTTGCCGTGGTCCGTGACTTTGGTATGTCTGACGAGCGCTTTCAGTTTAGCCAGCGCGCGATGGCTCTGTGGCGCAATGGATAGCGCATTGGACTTCTAGGCCATAAAAGAAAGATATTCAAAGGTTGTGGGTTCGAGTCCCACCAGAGTCGGCGGTTATATTGGTGTGGCCAACAATGCAGGGTCCGCGAAAATTCTCCCTGGGATGTTTTTCTTTCCCTTCCCGCTCACCTCTCTTTGCATGAAACTCGCTGTATTATTTTCCCTTTTCTGCACTTTTCTTCTTGAGGGGCTTGGCTCTGTGGCACAATCTTCTAGCATGTTTGGCTGAAAGGTCGGTGGTTCGAGCCCACCCAGGGAGGATTAGGTGTTTATTAATCCATCCAGGCAAACGCTACTTTCACTATTGGCAGGTGAGAAGTTTGTGGCCATGTGCCAGCTTTCTTCAGAAGTGAGCGATTTAAGCCATGGGGTGTTACACTGCGCACCCACAAAGAAGGGATGTTTTTTGAGTTTTTTTTTTAAAGGTGTTGTGACCGTACCTTGAGCCCTACCCAAGCAGTCTTGGAAGCTTCCCGCCTCTGGCACTGACAAATATAGGCATCGACAAATACGGGCGCCGTGGCTTAGTTGGTCAAAGTGCCTGTCTAGTAAACAGGAGATCCTGGGTTCGAATCCCAGCGGTGCCTCGGTCCTACAGCTTTGTCTGGAGTTTACCCTCTTAAGAGCAAACTTTACGTAGCTCTTTTTTCCTCACTCGTTGTGGAATTTGCGATATTATTTTCCATTTTTGTGCTTCGGGGCTGTAACAGACTGTCTCTGTGGCGCAATAGGCTAGCGCGTTCGGCTGTTAACCGGAAGGCTGGTGGTTCGAACCCACCCAGGGACGTTTCCATCTCTATTAACCAACCAACAAACTGTTCCTTAGCTCAGCATATGTACATGTATAAGTGTACTATTCAACCCATTTGGTCTCCTTCAGTTTCCCCCTGTATTATAGGTTGCTATTTTTGCTGTGCAATGGGAGAGGATTGTCTGATTGCAAAAGCTTCCTCCAGAAGCATTGTCAAACTTGAAGGTGCGTGCTCCATTCTGAAGCCTTTTGACTTGGACGTTTTCCACTTCTGCAAACATCCCCTCTTGGCGCTGCAGCTTAGTTGGTCAAAGTGCTTGTTGTCTACTTAGCAGGTGATCATGCGTTTAAATCCCAGCGGTGCTGTTTTCCTGGAGCCTAGGTTGTGCTTCGCCCTCAGTCAGAGTGAAGGTGCGTGTGAAGGTACGTGCTCCATTCTAAAGCCTTTTGACTTGGACGTTTTCCACTTCTGCAAACAGCCCCTCTTGGCGCTGCAGCTTAGTTGGTCAAAGTGCTTGTTGTCTACTTAGCAGGTGATCATGCGTTTAAATCCCAGCGGTGCTGTTTTCCTGGAGCCTAGGTTGTGCTTCGCCCCCAGTCAGAGCGAACCTTATGCCCCACCTGCATTTGCCGTGGTCCGTGACTTTGGTATGTGTGACGAGCGCTTTCAGTTTAGCCAGCGCGCGATGGCTCTGTGGCGCAATGGATAGCGCATTGGACTTCTAGGCCAGAAAAGAAAGATATTCAAAGGTTGTGGGTTCGAGTCCCACCAGAGTCGGTGGTTGTATTGGTGTGGCCAACAATGCAGGGTCCGCGAAAATTCTCCCTGGGATGTTTTTCTTTCCCTTCCCGCTCACCTCTCTTTGCATGAAACTCGCTGTATTATTTTCCCGTTTCTGCACTTTTCTTCTTGAGGGGCTTGGCTCTGTGGCACAATCTTCTAGCATGTTTGGCTGAAAGATCGGTGGTTCGAGCCCACCCAGGGAGGATTAGGTGTTTATTAATCCATCCAGGCAAACGCTACTTTCACTATTGGCAGTTGAGAAGTTTGTGGCCATGTGCCAGCTTTCTTCAGAAGTGAGCGATTTAAGCCATGGGGTGTTACACTGCGCACCCACGAAGAAGGGATGTTTTTTGAGTTTTTTTTTTAAAGGTGTTGTGACCGTACCTTGAGCCCTACCCAAGCAGTCTTGGAAGCTTCCCGCCTCTGGCACTGACAAATATAGGCATCGACAAATACGGGCGCCGTGGCTTAGTTGGTCGAAGTGCCTGTCTAGTAAACAGGAGATCCTGGGTTCGAATCCCAGCGGTGCCTCGGTCCTACAGCTTTGTCTGGAGTTTACCCTCTTAAGAGCAAACTTTACGTAGCTCTTTTTTCCTCACTCGTTGTGGAATTTGCGATATTATTTTCCGTTTTTGTGCTTCGGGGCTGTAACAGACTGTCTCTGTGGTGCAATAGGCTAGCGCGTTCGGCTGTTAACCGGAAGGCTGGTGGTTCGAGCCCACCCAGGAACGTTTCCATCTTTATTAACCAACCAACAAACTGTTCCTTAGCTCAGCATGTGTACATGTATAAGTGTACTATTCAACCCATTTGGTCTCCTTCAGTTTCCCCCTGTATTATAGGTTGCTATTTTTGCTGTGCAATGGGAGAGGATTGTCTGATTGCAAAAGCTTCCTCCAGAAGCATTGTCAAACTTGAAGGTGCGTGCTCCATTCTGAAGCCTTTTGACTTGGACGTTTTCCACTTCTGCAAACATCCCCTCTTGGCGCTGCAGCTAAGTTGGTCAAAGTGCTTGTTGTCTACTTAGCAGGTGATCATGCGTTTAAATCCCAGCGGTGCTGTTTTCCTGGAGCCTAGGTTGTGCTTCGCCCTCAGTCAGAGTGAAGGTGCGTGTGAAGGTACGTGCTCCATTCTAAAGCCTTTTGACTTGGACGTTTTCCACTTCTGCAAACAGCCCCTCTTGGCGCTGCAGCTTAGTTGGTCAAAGTGCTTGTTGTCTACTTAGCAGGTGATCATGCGTTTAAATCCCAGCGGTGCTGTTTTCCTGGAGCCTAGGTTGTGCTTCGCCCCCAGTCAGAGCGAACCTAATGCCCCACCTGCATTTGCCGTGGTCCGTGACTTTGGTATGTCTGACGAGCGCTTTCAGTTTAGCCAGCGCGCGATGGCTCTGTGGCGCAATGGATAGCGCATTGGACTTCTAGGCCAGAAAAGAAAGATATTCAAAGGTTGTGGGTTCGAGTCCCACCAGAGTCAGCGGTTATATTGGTGTGGCCAACAATGCAGGTTCCGTGAAAATTCTCCCTGGGATGTTTTTCTTTCCCTTCCCGCTCACCTCTCTTTGCATGAAACTCGCTGTATTATTTTCCCTTTTCTGCACTTTTCTTCTTGAGGGGCTTGGCTCTGTGGCACAATCTTCTAGCATGTTTGGCTGAAAGGTCGGTGGTTCGAGCCCACCCAGGGAGGATTAGGTGTTTATTAATCCATCCAGGCAAACGCTACTTTCACTATTGGCAGTTGAGAAGTTTGTGGCCATGTGCCAGCTTTCTTCAGAAGTGAGCGATTTAAGCCATGGGGTGTTACACTGCGCACCCACGAAGAAGGGATGTTTTTTGAGTTTTTTTTTTAAAGGTGTTGTGACCGTACCTTGAGCCCTACCCAAGCAGTCTTGGAAGCTTCCCGCCTCTGGCACTGACAAATATAGGCATCGACAAATACGGGCGCCGTGGCTTAGTTGGTCAAAGTGCCTGTCTAGTAAACAGGAGATCCTGGGTTCGAATCCCAGCCGTGCCTCGGTCCTACAGCTTTGTCTGGAGTTTACCCTCTTAAGAGCAAACTTTACGTAGCTCTTTTTTCCTCACTCGTTGTGGAATTTGCGATATTATTTTCAGTTTTTGTGCTTCGGGGCTGTAACAGACTGTCTCTGTGGCGCAATAGGCTAGCGCGTTCGGCTGTTAACCGGAAGGCTGGTGGTTCGAGCCCACCCAGGGACGTTTCCATCTTTATTAACCAACCAACAAACTGTTCCTTAGCTCAGCATGTGTACATGTATAAGTGTACTATTCAACCCATTTGGTCTCCTTCAGTTTCCCCCTGTATTATAGGTTGCTTTTTTTGCTGTGCAATGGGAGAGGATTGTCTGATTGCAAAAGCTTCCTCCAGAAGCATTGTCAAACTTGAAGGTGCGTGCTCCATTCTGAAGCCTTTTGACTTGGACGTTTTCCACTTCTGCAAACATCCCCTCTTGGCGCTGCAGCTTAGTTGGTCAAAGTGCTTGTTGTCTACTTAGCAGGTGATCATGCGTTTAAATCCCAGCGGTGCTGTTTTCCTGGAGCCTAGGTTGTGCTTCGCCCCCAGTCAGAGCGAACCTTATGCCCCACCTGCATTTGCCGTGGTCCGTGACTTTGGTATGTCTGACGAGCGCTTTCAGTTTAGCCAGCGCGCGATGGCTCTGTGGCGCAATGGATAGCGCATTGGACTTCTAGGCCATAAAAGAAAGATATTCAAAGGTTGTGGGTTCGAGTCCCACCAGAGTCGGCGGTTATATTGGTGTGGCCAACAATGCAGGGTCCGCGAAAATTCTCCCTGGGATGTTTTTCTTTCCCTTCCCGCTCACCTCTCTTTGCATGAAACTCGCTGTATTATTTTCCCTTTTCTGCACTTTTCTTCTTGAGGGGCTTGGCTCTGTGGCACAATCTTCTAGCATGTTTGGCTGAAAGGTCGGTGGTTCGAGCCCACCCAGGGAGGATTAGGTGTTTATTAATCCATCCAGGCAAACGCTACTTTCACTATTGGCAGGTGAGAAGTTTGTGGCCATGTGCCAGCTTTCTTCAGAAGTGAGCGATTTAAGCCATGGGGTGTTACACTGCGCACCCACAAAGAAGGGATGTTTTTTGAGTTTTTTTTTTAAAGGTGTTGTGACCGTACCTTGAGCCCTACCCAAGCAGTCTTGGAAGCTTCCCGCCTCTGGCACTGACAAATATAGGCATCGACAAATACGGGCGCCGTGGCTTAGTTGGTCAAAGTGCCTGTCTAGTAAACAGGAGATCCTGGGTTCGAATCCCAGCGGTGCCTCGGTCCTACAGCTTTGTCTGGAGTTTACCCTCTTAAGAGCAAACTTTACGTAGCTCTTTTTTCCTCACTCGTTGTGGAATTTGCGATATTATTTTCCATTTTTGTGCTTCGGGGCTGTAACAGACTGTCTCTGTGGCGCAATAGGCTAGCGCGTTCGGCTGTTAACCGGAAGGCTGGTGGTTCGAACCCACCCAGGGACGTTTCCATCTCTATTAACCAACCAACAAACTGTTCCTTAGCTCAGCATATGTACATGTATAAGTGTACTATTCAACCCATTTGGTCTCCTTCAGTTTCCCCCTGTATTATAGGTTGCTATTTTTGCTGTGCAATGGGAGAGGATTGTCTGATTGCAAAAGCTTCCTCCAGAAGCATTGTCAAACTTGAAGGTGCGTGCTCCATTCTGAAGCCTTTTGACTTGGACGTTTTCCACTTCTGCAAACATCCCCTCTTGGCGCTGCAGCTTAGTTGGTCAAAGTGCTTGTTGTCTACTTAGCAGGTGATCATGCGTTTAAATCCCAGCGGTGCTGTTTTCCTGGAGCCTAGGTTGTGCTTCGCCCTCAGTCAGAGTGAAGGTGCGTGTGAAGGTACGTGCTCCATTCTAAAGCCTTTTGACTTGGACGTTTTCCACTTCTGCAAACAGCCCCTCTTGGCGCTGCAGCTTAGTTGGTCAAAGTGCTTGTTGTCTACTTAGCAGGTGATCATGCGTTTAAATCCCAGCGGTGCTGTTTTCCTGGAGCCTAGGTTGTGCTTCGCCCCCAGTCAGAGCGAACCTTATGCCCCACCTGCATTTGCCGTGGTCCGTGACTTTGGTATGTGTGACGAGCGCTTTCAGTTTAGCCAGCGCGCGATGGCTCTGTGGCGCAATGGATAGCGCATTGGACTTCTAGGCCAGAAAAGAAAGATATTCAAAGGTTGTGGGTTCGAGTCCCACCAGAGTCGGTGGTTGTATTGGTGTGGCCAACAATGCAGGGTCCGCGAAAATTCTCCCTGGGATGTTTTTCTTTCCCTTCCCGCTCACCTCTCTTTGCATGAAACTCGCTGTATTATTTTCCCGTTTCTGCACTTTTCTTCTTGAGGGGCTTGGCTCTGTGGCACAATCTTCTAGCATGTTTGGCTGAAAGATCGGTGGTTCGAGCCCACCCAGGGAGGATTAGGTGTTTATTAATCCATCCAGGCAAACGCTACTTTCACTATTGGCAGTTGAGAAGTTTGTGGCCATGTGCCAGCTTTCTTCAGAAGTGAGCGATTTAAGCCATGGGGTGTTACACTGCGCACCCACGAAGAAGGGATGTTTTTTGAGTTTTTTTTTTAAAGGTGTTGTGACCGTACCTTGAGCCCTACCCAAGCAGTCTTGGAAGCTTCCCGCCTCTGGCACTGACAAATATAGGCATCGACAAATACGGGCGCCGTGGCTTAGTTGGTCAAAGTGCCTGTCTAGTAAACAGGAGATCCTGGGTTCGAATCCCAGCGGTGCCTCGGTCCTACAGCTTTGTCTGGAGTTTACCCTCTTAAGAGCAAACTTTACGTAGCTCTTTTTTCCTCACTCGTTGTGGAATTTGCGATATTATTTTCCGTTTTTGTGCTTCGGGGCTGTAACAGACTGTCTCTGTGGTGCAATAGGCTAGCGCGTTCGGCTGTTAACCGGAAGGCTGGTGGTTCGAGCCCACCCAGGAACGTTTCCATCTTTATTAACCAACCAACAAACTGTTCCTTAGCTCAGCATGTGTACATGTATAAGTGTACTATTCAACCCATTTGGTCTCCTTCAGTTTCCCCCTGTATTATAGGTTGCTATTTTTGCTGTGCAATGGGAGAGGATTGTCTGATTGCAAAAGCTTCCTCCAGAAGCATTGTCAAACTTGAAGGTGCGTGCTCCATTCTGAAGCCTTTTGACTTGGACGTTTTCCACTTCTGCAAACATCCCCTCTTGGCGCTGCAGCTAAGTTGGTCAAAGTGCTTGTTGTCTACTTAGCAGGTGATCATGCGTTTAAATCCCAGCGGTGCTGTTTTCCTGGAGCCTAGGTTGTGCTTCGCCCTCAGTCAGAGTGAAGGTGCGTGTGAAGGTACGTGCTCCATTCTAAAGCCTTTTGACTTGGACGTTTTCCACTTCTGCAAACAGCCCCTCTTGGCGCTGCAGCTTAGTTGGTCAAAGTGCTTGTTGTCTACTTAGCAGGTGATCATGCGTTTAAATCCCAGCGGTGCTGTTTTCCTGGAGCCTAGGTTGTGCTTCGCCCCCAGTCAGAGCGAACCTAATGCCCCACCTGCATTTGCCGTGGTCCGTGACTTTGGTATGTCTGACGAGCGCTTTCAGTTTAGCCAGCGCGCGATGGCTCTGTGGCGCAATGGATAGCGCATTGGACTTCTAGGCCAGAAAAGAAAGATATTCAAAGGTTGTGTCAGCGGTTATATTGGTGTGGCCAACAATGCAGGTTCCGTGAAAATTCTCCCTGGGATGTTTTTCTTTCCCTTCCCGCTCACCTCTCTTTGCATGAAACTCGCTGTATTATTTTCCCTTTTCTGCACTTTTCTTCTTGAGGGGCTTGGCTCTGTGGCACAATCTTCTAGCATGTTTGGCTGAAAGGTCGGTGGTTCGAGCCCACCCAGGGAGGATTAGGTGTTTATTAATCCATCCAGGCAAACGCTACTTTCACTATTGGCAGTTGAGAAGTTTGTGGCCATGTGCCAGCTTTCTTCAGAAGTGAGCGATTTAAGCCATGGGGTGTTACACTGCGCACCCACGAAGAAGGGATGTTTTTTGAGTTTTTTTTTTAAAGGTGTTGTGACCGTACCTTGAGCCCACCCAGGGACGTTTCCATCTTTATTAACCAACCAACAAACTGTTCCTTAGCTCAGCATGTGTACATGTATAAGTGTACTATTCAACCCATTTGGTCTCCTTCAGTTTCCCCCTGTATTATAGGTTGCTTTTTTTGCTGTGCAATGGGAGAGGATTGTCTGATTGCAAAAGCTTCCTCCAGAAGCATTGTCAAACTTGAAGGTGCGTGCTCCATTCTGAAGCCTTTTGACTTGGACGTTTTCCACTTCTGCAAACATCCCCTCTTGGCGCTGCAGCTTAGTTGGTCAAAGTGCTTGTTGTCTACTTAGCAGGTGATCATGCGTTTAAATCCCAGCGGTGCTGTTTTCCTGGAGCCTAGGTTGTGCTTCGCCCCCAGTCAGAGCGAACCTTATGCCCCACCTGCATTTGCCGTGGTCCGTGACTTTGGTATGTCTGACGAGCGCTTTCAGTTTAGCCAGCGCGCGATGGCTCTGTGGCGCAATGGATAGCGCATTGGACTTCTAGGCCAGAAAAGAAAGATATTCAAAGGTTGTGGGTTCGAGTCGGTGGTTATATTGGTGTGGCCAACAATGCAGGGTCCGCGAAAATTCTCCCTGGGATGTTTTTCTTTCCCTTCCCGCTCACCTCTCTTTGCATGAAACTCGCTGTATTATTTTCCCTTTTCTGCACTTTTCTTCTTGAGGGGCTTGGCTCTGTGGCACAATCTTCTAGCATGTTTGGCTGAAAGGTCGGTGGTTCGAGCCCACCCAGGGAGGATTAGGTGTTTATTAATCCATCCAGGCAAACGCTACTTTCACTATTGGCAGGTGAGAAGTTTGTGGCCATGTGCCAGCTTTCTTCAGAAGTGAGCGATTTAAGCCATGGGGTGTTACACTGCGCACCCACAAAGAAGGGATGTTTTTTGAGTTTTTTTTTTAAAGGTGTTGTGACCGTACCTTGAGCCCTACCCAAGCAGTCTTGGAAGCTTCCCGCCTCTGGCACTGACAAATATAGGCATCGACAAATACGGGCGCCGTGGCTTAGTTGGTCAAAGTGCCTGTCTAGTAAACAGGAGATCCTGGGTTCGAATCCCAGCGGTGCCTCGGTCCTACAGCTTTGTCTGGAGTTTACCCTCTTAAGAGCAAACTTTACGTAGCTCTTTTTTCCTCACTCGTTGTGGAATTTGCGATATTATTTTCAGTTTTTGTGCTTCGGGGCTGTAACAGACTGTCTCTGTGGCGCAATAGGCTAGCGCGTTCGGCTGTTAACCGGAAGGCTGGTGGTTCGAGCCCACCCAGGGACGTTTCCATCTTTATTAACCAACCAACAAACTGTTCCTTAGCTCAGCATGTGTACATGTATAAGTGTACTATTCAACCCATTTGGTCTCCTTCAGTTTCCCCCTGTATTATAGGTTGCTTTTTTTGCTGTGCAATGGGAGAGGATTGTCTGATTGCAAAAGCTTCCTCCAGAAGCATTGTCAAACTTGAAGGTGCGTGCTCCATTCTGAAGCCTTTTGACTTGGACGTTTTCCACTTCTGCAAACATCCCCTCTTGGCGCTGCAGCTTAGTTGGTCAAAGTGCTTGTTGTCTACTTAGCAGGTGATCATGCGTTTAAATCCCAGCGGTGCTGTTTTCCTGGAGCCTAGGTTGTGCTTCGCCCCCAGTCAGAGCGAACCTTATGCCCCACCTGCATTTGCCGTGGTCCGTGACTTTGGTATGTCTGACGAGCGCTTTCAGTTTAGCCAGCGCGCGATGGCTCTGTGGCGCAATGGATAGCGCATTGGACTTCTAGGCCATAAAAGAAAGATATTCAAAGGTTGTGGGTTCGAGTCCCACCAGAGTCGGCGGTTATATTGGTGTGGCCAACAATGCAGGGTCCGCGAAAATTCTCCCTGGGATGTTTTTCTTTCCCTTCCCGCTCACCTCTCTTTGCATGAAACTCGCTGTATTATTTTCCCTTTTCTGCACTTTTCTTCTTGAGGGGCTTGGCTCTGTGGCACAATCTTCTAGCATGTTTGGCTGAAAGGTCGGTGGTTCGAGCCCACCCAGGGAGGATTAGGTGTTTATTAATCCATCCAGGCAAACGCTACTTTCACTATTGGCAGGTGAGAAGTTTGTGGCCATGTGCCAGCTTTCTTCAGAAGTGAGCGATTTAGGCCATGGGGTGTTACACTGCGCACCCACAAAGAAGGGATGTTTTTTGAGTTTTTTTTTTAAAGGTGTTGTGACCGTACCTTGAGCCCTACCCAAGCAGTCTTGGAAGCTTCCCGCCTCTGGCACTGACAAATATAGGCATCGACAAATACGGGCGCCGTGGCTTAGTTGGTCAAAGTGCCTGTCTAGTAAACAGGAGATCCTGGGTTCGAATCCCAGCGGTGCCTCGGTCCTACAGCTTTGTCTGGAGTTTACCCTCTTAAGAGCAAACTTTACGTAGCTCTTTTTTCCTCACTCGTTGTGGAATTTGCGATATTATTTTCCATTTTTGTGCTTCGGGGCTGTAACAGACTGTCTCTGTGGCGCAATAGGCTAGCGCGTTCGGCTGTTAACCGGAAGGCTGGTGGTTCGAACCCACCCAGGGACGTTTCCATCTCTATTAACCAACCAACAAACTGTTCCTTAGCTCAGCATATGTACATGTATAAGTGTACTATTCAACCCATTTGGTCTCCTTCAGTTTCCCCCTGTATTATAGGTTGCTATTTTTGCTGTGCAATGGGAGAGGATTGTCTGATTGCAAAAGCTTCCTCCAGAAGCATTGTCAAACTTGAAGGTGCGTGCTCCATTCTGAAGCCTTTTGACTTGGACGTTTTCCACTTCTGCAAACATCCCCTCTTGGCGCTGCAGCTTAGTTGGTCAAAGTGCTTGTTGTCTACTTAGCAGGTGATCATGCGTTTAAATCCCAGCGGTGCTGTTTTCCTGGAGCCTAGGTTGTGCTTCGCCCTCAGTCAGAGTGAAGGTGCGTGTGAAGGTACGTGCTCCATTCTAAAGCCTTTTGACTTGGACGTTTTCCACTTCTGCAAACAGCCCCTCTTGGCGCTGCAGCTTAGTTGGTCAAAGTGCTTGTTGTCTACTTAGCAGGTGATCATGCGTTTAAATCCCAGCGGTGCTGTTTTCCTGGAGCCTAGGTTGTGCTTCGCCCCCAGTCAGAGCGAACCTTATGCCCCACCTGCATTTGCCGTGGTCCGTGACTTTGGTATGTGTGACGAGCGCTTTCAGTTTAGCCAGCGCGCGATGGCTCTGTGGCGCAATGGATAGCGCATTGGACTTCTAGGCCAGAAAAGAAAGATATTCAAAGGTTGTGGGTTCGAGTCCCACCAGAGTCGGTGGTTGTATTGGTGTGGCCAACAATGCAGGGTCCGCGAAAATTCTCCCTGGGATGTTTTTCTTTCCCTTCCCGCTCACCTCTCTTTGCATGAAACTCGCTGTATTATTTTCCCGTTTCTGCACTTTTCTTCTTGAGGGGCTTGGCTCTGTGGCACAATCTTCTAGCATGTTTGGCTGAAAGATCGGTGGTTCGAGCCCACCCAGGGAGGATTAGGTGTTTATTAATCCATCCAGGCAAACGCTACTTTCACTATTGGCAGTTGAGAAGTTTGTGGCCATGTGCCAGCTTTCTTCAGAAGTGAGCGATTTAAGCCATGGGGTGTTACACTGCGCACCCACGAAGAAGGGATGTTTTTTGAGGTTTTTTTTTAAAGGTGTTGTGACCGTACCTTGAGCCCTACCCAAGCAGTCTTGGAAGCTTCCCGCCTCTGGCACTGACAAATATAGGCATCGACAAATACGGGCGCCGTGGCTTAGTTGGTCAAAGTGCCTGTCTAGTAAACAGGAGATCCTGGGTTCGAATCCCAGCGGTGCCTCGGTCCTACAGCTTTGTCTGGAGTTTACCCTCTTAAGAGCAAACTTTACGTAGCTCTTTTTTCCTCACTCGTTGTGGAATTTGCGATATTATTTTCCGTTTTTGTGCTTCGGGGCTGTAACAGACTGTCTCTGTGGTGCAATAGGCTAGCGCGTTCGGCTGTTAACCGGAAGGCTGGTGGTTCGAGCCCACCCAGGAACGTTTCCATCTTTATTAACCAACCAACAAACTGTTCCTTAGCTCAGCATGTGTACATGTATAAGTGTACTATTCAACCCATTTGGTCTCCTTCAGTTTCCCCCTGTATTATAGGTTGCTATTTTTGCTGTGCAATGGGAGAGGATTGTCTGATTGCAAAAGCTTCCTCCAGAAGCATTGTCAAACTTGAAGGTGCGTGCTCCATTCTGAAGCCTTTTGACTTGGACGTTTTCCACTTCTGCAAACATCCCCTCTTGGCGCTGCAGCTAAGTTGGTCAAAGTGCTTGTTGTCTACTTAGCAGGTGATCATGCGTTTAAATCCCAGCGGTGCTGTTTTCCTGGAGCCTAGGTTGTGCTTCGCCCTCAGTCAGAGTGAAGGTGCGTGTGAAGGTACGTGCTCCATTCTAAAGCCTTTTGACTTGGACGTTTTCCACTTCTGCAAACAGCCCCTCTTGGCGCTGCAGCTTAGTTGGTCAAAGTGCTTGTTGTCTACTTAGCAGGTGATCATGCGTTTAAATCCCAGCGGTGCTGTTTTCCTGGAGCCTAGGTTGTGCTTCGCCCCCAGTCAGAGCGAACCTAATGCCCCACCTGCATTTGCCGTGGTCCGTGACTTTGGTATGTCTGACGAGCGCTTTCAGTTTAGCCAGCGCGCGATGGCTCTGTGGCGCAATGGATAGCGCATTGGACTTCTAGGCCAGAAAAGAAAGATATTCAAAGGTTGTGGGTTCGAGTCCCACCAGAGTCAGCGGTTATATTGGTGTGGCCAACAATGCAGGTTCCGTGAAAATTCTCCCTGGGATGTTTTTCTTTCCCTTCCCGCTCACCTCTCTTTGCATGAAACTCGCTGTATTATTTTCCCTTTTCTGCACTTTTCTTCTTGAGGGGCTTGGCTCTGTGGCACAATCTTCTAGCATGTTTGGCAGAAAGGTCGGTGGTTCGAGCCCACCCAGGGAGGATTAGGTGTTTATTAATCCATCCAGGCAAACGCTACTTTCACTATTGGCAGTTGAGAAGTTTGTGGCCATGTGCCAGCTTTCTTCAGAAGTGAGCGATTTAAGCCATGGGGTGTTACACTGCGCACCCACGAAGAAGGGATGTTTTTTGAGTTTTTTTTTTAAAGGTGTTGTGACCGTACCTTGAGCCCTACCCAAGCAGTCTTGGAAGCTTCCCGCCTCTGGCACTGACAAATATAGGCATCGACAAATACGGGCGCCGTGGCTTAGTTGGTCAAAGTGCCTGTCTAGTAAACAGGAGATCCTGGGTTCGAATCCCAGCGGTGCCTCGGTCCTACAGCTTTGTCTGGAGTTTACCCTCTTAAGAGCAAACTTTACGTAGCTCTTTTTTCCTCACTCGTTGTGGAATTTGCGATATTATTTTCAGTTTTTGTGCTTCGGGGCTGTAACAGACTGTCTCTGTGGCGCAATAGGCTAGCGCGTTCGGCTGTTAACCGGAAGGCTGGTGGTTCGAGCCCACCCAGGGACGTTTCCATCTTTATTAACCAACCAACAAACTGTTCCTTAGCTCAGCATGTGTACATGTATAAGTGTACTATTCAACCCATTTGGTCTCCTTCAGTTTCCCCCTGTATTATAGGTTGCTTTTTTTGCTGTGCAATGGGAGAGGATTGTCTGATTGCAAAAGCTTCCTCCAGAAGCATTGTCAAACTTGAAGGTGCGTGCTCCATTCTGAAGCCTTTTGACTTGGACGTTTTCCACTTCTGCAAACAGCCCCTCTTGGCGCTGCAGCTTAGTTGGTCAAAGTGCTTGTTGTCTACTTAGCAGGTGATCATGCGTTTAAATCCCAGCGGTGCTGTTTTCCTGGAGCCTAGGTTGTGCTTCGCCCCCAGTCAGAGCGAACCTTATGCCCCACCTGCATTTGCCGTGGTCCGTGACTTTGGTATGTCTGACGAGCGCTTTCAGTTTAGCCAGCGCACGATGGCTCTGTGGCGCAATGGATAGCGCATTGGACTTCTAGGCCAGAAAAGAAAGATATTCAAAGGTTGTGGGTTCGAGTCGGTGGTTATATTGGTGTGGCCAACAATGCAGGGTCCGCGAAAATTCTCCCTGGGATGTTTTTCTTTCCCTTCCCGCTCACCTCTCTTTGCATGAAACTCGCTGTATTATTTTCCCTTTTCTGCACT
Source organism: Borostomias antarcticus (assembly GCF_949987555.1). Taxonomy (NCBI): domain Eukaryota; kingdom Metazoa; phylum Chordata; class Actinopteri; order Stomiiformes; family Stomiidae; genus Borostomias; species Borostomias antarcticus. The sequence continues at coordinate 21,363,628 of NC_140253.1, forward strand.
TTTCTTCTTGAGGGGCTTGGCTCTGTGGCACAATCTTCTAGCATGTTTGGCTGAAAGGTCGGTGGTTCGAGCCCACCCAGGGAGGATTAGGTGTTTATTAATCCATCCAGGCAAACGCTACTTTCACTATTGGCAGTTGAGAAGTTTGTGGCCATGTGCCAGCTTTCTTCAGAAGTGAGCGATTTAAGCCATGGGGTGTTACACTGCGCACCCACGAAGAAGGGATGTTTTTTGAGTTTTTTTTTTAAAGGTGTTGTGACCGTACCTTGAGCCCTACCCAAGCAGTCTTGGAAGCTTCCCGCCTCTGGCACTGACAAATATAGGCATCGACAAATACGGGCGCCGTGGCTTAGTTGGTCAAAGTGCCTGTCTAGTAAACAGGAGATCCTGGGTTCGAATCCCAGCGGTGCCTCGGTCCTACAGCTTTGTCTGGAGTTTACCCTCTTAAGAGCAAACTTTACGTAGCTCTTTTTTCCTCACTCGTTGTGGAATTTGCGATATTATTTTCAGTTTTTGTGCTTCGGGGCTGTAACAGACTGTCTCTGTGGCGCAATAGGCTAGCGCGTTCGGCTGTTAACCGGAAGGCTGGTGGTTCGAGCCCACCCAGGGACGTTTCCATCTTTATTAACCAACCAACAAACTGTTCCTTAGCTCAGCATGTGTACATGTATAAGTGTACTATTCAACCCATTTGGTCTCCTTCAGTTTCCCCCTGTATTATAGGTTGCTTTTTTTGCTGTGCAATGGGAGAGGATTGTCTGATTGCAAAAGCTTCCTCCAGAAGCATTGTCAAACTTGAAGGTGCGTGCTCCATTCTGAAGCCTTTTGACTTGGACGTTTTCCACTTCTGCAAACATCCCCTCTTGGCGCTGCAGCTTAGTTGGTCAAAGTGCTTGTTGTCTACTTAGCAGGTGATCATGCGTTTAAATCCCAGCGGTGCTGTTTTCCTGGAGCCTAGGTTGTGCTTCGCCCCCAGTCAGAGCGAACCTTATGCCCCACCTGCATTTGCCGTGGTCCGTGACTTTGGTATGTCTGACGAGCGCTTTCAGTTTAGCCAGCGCGCGATGGCTCTGTGGCGCAATGGATAGCGCATTGGACTTCTAGGCCATAAAAGAAAGATATTCAAAGGTTGTGGGTTCGAGTCCCACCAGAGTCGGCGGTTATATTGGTGTGGCCAACAATGCAGGGTCCGCGAAAATTCTCCCTGGGATGTTTTTCTTTCCCTTCCCGCTCACCTCTCTTTGCATGAAACTCGCTGTATTATTTTCCCTTTTCTGCACTTTTCTTCTTGAGGGGCTTGGCTCTGTGGCACAATCTTCTAGCATGTTTGGCTGAAAGGTCGGTGGTTCGAGCCCACCCAGGGAGGATTAGGTGTTTATTAATCCATCCAGGCAAACGCTACTTTCACTATTGGCAGGTGAGAAGTTTGTGGCCATGTGCCAGCTTTCTTCAGAAGTGAGCGATTTAAGCCATGGGGTGTTACACTGCGCACCCACAAAGAAGGGATGTTTTTTGAGTTTTTTTTTTAAAGGTGTTGTGACCGTACCTTGAGCCCTACCCAAGCAGTCTTGGAAGCTTCCCGCCTCTGGCACTGACAAATATAGGCATCGACAAATACGGGCGCCGTGGCTTAGTTGGTCAAAGTGCCTGTCTAGTAAACAGGAGATCCTGGGTTCGAATCCCAGCGGTGCCTCGGTCCTACAGCTTTGTCTGGAGTTTACCCTCTTAAGAGCAAACTTTACGTAGCTCTTTTTTCCTCACTCGTTGTGGAATTTGCGATATTATTTTCAGTTTTTGTGCTTCGGGGCTGTAACAGACTGTCTCTGTGGCGCAATAGGCTAGCGCGTTCGGCTGTTAACCGGAAGGCTGGTGGTTCGAGCCCACCCAGGGACGTTTCCATCTTTATTAACCAACCAACAAACTGTTCCTTAGCTCAGCATGTGTACATGTATAAGTGTACTATTCAACCCATTTGGTCTCCTTCAGTTTCCCCCTGTTTTATAGGTTGCTTTTTTTGCTGTGCAATGGGAGAGGATTGTCTGATTGCAAAAGCTTCCTCCAGAAGCATTGTCAAACTTGAAGGTGCGTGCTCCATTCTGAAGCCTTTTGACTTGGACGTTTTCCACTTCTGCAAACATCCCCTCTTGGCGCTGCAGCTTAGTTGGTCAAAGTGCTTGTTGTCTACTTAGCAGGTGATCATGCGTTTAAATCCCAGCGGTGCTGTTTTCCTGGAGCCTAGGTTGTGCTTCGCCCCCAGTCAGAGCGAACCTTATGCCCCACCTGCATTTGCCGTGGTCCGTGACTTTGGTATGTCTGACGAGCGCTTTCAGTTTAGCCAGCGCGCGATGGCTCTGTGGCGCAATGGATAGCGCATTGGACTTCTAGGCCATAAAAGAAAGATATTCAAAGGTTGTGGGTTCGAGTCCCACCAGAGTCGGCGGTTATATTGGTGTGGCCAACAATGCAGGGTCCGCGAAAATTCTCCCTGGGATGTTTTTCTTTCCCTTCCCGCTCACCTCTCTTTGCATGAAACTCGCTGTATTATTTTCCCTTTTCTGCACTTTTCTTCTTGAGGGGCTTGGCTCTGTGGCACAATCTTCTAGCATGTTTGGCTGAAAGGTCGGTGGTTCGAGCCCACCCAGGGAGGATTAGGTGTTTATTAATCCATCCAGGCAAACGCTACTTTCACTATTGGCAGGTGAGAAGTTTGTGGCCATGTGCCAGCTTTCTTCAGAAGTGAGCGATTTAAGCCATGGGGTGTTACACTGCGCACCCACAAAGAAGGGATGTTTTTTGAGTTTTTTTTTTAAAGGTGTTGTGACCGTACCTTGAGCCCTACCCAAGCAGTCTTGGAAGCTTCCCGCCTCTGGCACTGACAAATATAGGCATCGACAAATACGGGCGCCGTGGCTTAGTTGGTCAAAGTGCCTGTCTAGTAAACAGGAGATCCTGGGTTCGAATCCCAGCGGTGCCTCGGTCCTACAGCTTTGTCTGGAGTTTACCCTCTTAAGAGCAAACTTTACGTAGCTCTTTTTTCCTCACTCGTTGTGGAATTTGCGATATTATTTTCCGTTTTTGTGCTTCGGGGCTGTAACAGACTGTCTCTGTGGCGCAATAGGCTAGCGCGTTCGGCTGTTAACCGGAAGGCTGGTGGTTCGAGCCCACCCAGGGACGTTTCCATCTTTATTAACCAACCAACAAACTGTTCCTTAGCTCAGCATGTGTACATGTATAAGTGTACTATTCAACCCATTTGGTCTCCTTCAGTTTCCCCCTGTATTATAGGTTGCTTTTTTTGCTGTGCAATGGGAGAGGATTGTCTGATTGCAAAAGCTTCCTCCAGAAGCATTGTCAAACTTGAAGGTGCGTGCTCCATTCTGAAGCCTTTTGACTTGGACGTTTTCCACTTCTGCAAACATCCCCTCTTGGCGCTGCAGCTTAGTTGGTCAAAGTGCTTGTTGTCTACTTAGCAGGTGATCATGCGTTTAAATCCCAGCGGTGCTGTTTTCCTGGAGCCTAGGTTGTGCTTCGCCCCCAGTCAGAGCGAACCTTATGCCCCACCTGCATTTGCCGTGGTCCGTGACTTTGGTATGTCTGACGAGCGCTTTCAGTTTAGCCAGCGCGCGATGGCTCTGTGGCGCAATGGATAGCGCATTGGACTTCTAGGCCATAAAAGAAAGATATTCAAAGGTTGTGGGTTCGAGTCCCACCAGAGTCGGCGGTTATATTGGTGTGGCCAACAATGCAGGGTCCGCGAAAATTCTCCCTGGGATGTTTTTCTTTCCCTTCCCGCTCACCTCTCTTTGCATGAAACTCGCTGTATTATTTTCCCTTTTCTGCACTTTTCTTCTTGAGGGGCTTGGCTCTGTGGCACAATCTTCTAGCATGTTTGGCTGAAAGGTCGGTGGTTCGAGCCCACCCAGGGAGGATTAGGTGTTTATTAATCCATCCAGGCAAACGCTACTTTCACTATTGGCAGGTGAGAAGTTTGTGGCCATGTGCCAGCTTTCTTCAGAAGTGAGCGATTTAAGCCATGGGGTGTTACACTGCGCACCCACAAAGAAGGGATGTTTTTTGAGTTTTTTTTTTAAAGGTGTTGTGACCGTACCTTGAGCCCTACCCAAGCAGTCTTGGAAGCTTCCCGCCTGTGGCACTGACAAATATAGGCATCGACAAATACGGGCGCCGTGGCTTAGTTGGTCAAAGTGCCTGTCTAGTAAACAGGAGATCCTGGGTTCGAATCCCAGCGGTGCCTCGGTCCTACAGCTTTGTCTGGAGTTTACCCTCTTAAGAGCAAACTTTACGTAGCTCTTTTTTCCTCACTCGTTGTGGAATTTGCGATATTATTTTCCGTTTTTGTGCTTCGGGGCTGTAACAGACTGTCTCTGTGGCGCAATAGGCTAGCGCGTTCGGCTGTTAACCGGAAGGCTGGTGGTTCGAGCCCACCCAGGGACGTTTCCATCTTTATTAACCAACCAACAAACTGTTCCTTAGCTCAGCATGTGTACATGTATAAGTGTACTATTCAACCCATTTGGTCTCCTTCAGTTTCCCCCTGTATTATAGGTTGCTTTTTTTGCTGTGCAATGGGAGAGGATTGTCTGATTGCAAAAGCTTCCTCCAGAAGCATTGTCAAACTTGAAGGTGCGTGCTCCATTCTGAAGCCTTTTGACTTGGACGTTTTCCACTTCTGCAAACATCCCCTCTTGGCGCTGCAGCTTAGTTGGTCAAAGTGCTTGTTGTCTACTTAGCAGGTGATCATGCGTTTAAATCCCAGCGGTGCTGTTTTCCTGGAGCCTAGGTTGTGCTTCGCCCCCAGTCAGAGCGAACCTTATGCCCCACCTGCATTTGCCGTGGTCCGTGACTTTGGTATGTCTGACGAGCGCTTTCAGTTTAGCCAGCGCGCGATGGCTCTGTGGCGCAACGGATAGCGCATTGGACTTCTAGGCCAGAAAAGAAAGATATTCAAAGGTTGTGGGTTCGAGTCCCACCAGAGTCGGCGGTTATATTGGTGTGGCCAACAATGCAGGGTCCGCGAAAATTCTCCCTGGGATGTTTTTCTTTCCCTTCCCGCTCACCTCTCTTTGCATGAAACTCGCTGTATTATTTTCCCTTTTCTGCACTTTTCTTCTTGAGGGGCTTGGCTCTGTGGCACAATCTTCTAGCATGTTTGGCTGAAAGGTCGGTGGTTCGAGCCCACCCAGGGAGGATTAGGTGTTTATTAATCCATCCAGGCAAACGCTACTTTCACTATTGGCAGGTGAGAAGTTTGTGGCCATGTGCCAGCTTTCTTCAGAAGTGAGCGATTTAAGCCATGGGGTGTTGCACTGCGCACCCACGAAGAAGGGATGTTTTTTGAGTTTTTTTTTTAAAGGTGTTGTGACCGTACCTTGAGCCCTACCCAAGCAGTCTTGGAAGCTTCCCGCCTCTGGCACTGACAAATATAGGCATCGACAAATACGGGCGCCGTGGCTTAGTTGGTCAAAGTGCCTGTCTAGTAAACAGGAGATCCTGGGTTCGAATCCCAGCGGTGCCTCGGTCCTACAGCTTTGTCTGGAGTTTACCCTCTTAAGAGCAAACTTTACGTAGCTCTTTTTTCCTCACTCGTTGTGGAATTTGCGATATTATTTTCCGTTTTTGTGCTTCGGGGCTGTAAGAGACTGTCTCTGTGGCGCAATAGGCTAGCGCGTTCGGCTGTTAACCGGAAGGCTGGTGGTTCGAGCCCACCCAGGGACGTTTCCATCTTTATTAACCAACCAGCAAACTGTTCCTTAGCTCAGCATGTGTACATGTATAAGTGTACTATTCAACCCATTTGGTCTCCTTCAGTTTCCCCCTGTATTATAGGTTGCTTTTTTTGCTGTGCAATGGGAGAGGATTGTCTGATTGCAAAAGCTTCCTCCAGAAGCATTGTCAAACTTGAAGGTGCGTGCTCCATTCTGAAGCCTTTTGACTTGGACGTTTTCCACTTCTGCAAACATCCACTCTTGGCGCTGCAGCTTAGTTGGTCAAAGTGCTTGTTGTCTACTTAGCAGGTGATCATGCGTTTAAATCCCAGCGGTGCTGTTTTCCTGGAGCCTAGGTTGTGCTTCGCCCTCAGTCAGAGTGAAGGTGCGTGTGAAGGTACGTGCTCCATTCTAAAGCCTTTTGACTTGGACGTTTTCCACTTCTGCAAACAGCCCCTCTTGGCGCTGCAGCTTAGTTGGTCAAAGTGCTTGTTGTCTACTTAGCAGGTGATCATGCGTTTAAATCCCAGCGGTGCTGTTTTCCTGGAGCCTAGGTTGTGCTTCGCCCCCAGTCAGAGCGAACCTTATGCCCCACCTGCATTTGCCGTGGTCCGTGACTTTGGTATGTCTGACGAGCGCTTTCAGTTTAGCCAGCGCGCGATGGCTCTGTGGCGCAATGGATAGCGCATTGGACTTCTAGGCCAGAAAAGAAAGATATTCAAAGGTTGTGGGTTCGAGTCCCACCAGAGTCGGCGGTTATATTGGTGTGGCCAACAATGCAGGGTCCGCGAAAATTCTCCCTGGGATGTTTTTCTTTCCCTTCCCGCTCACCTCTCTTTGCATGAAACTCGCTGTATTATTTTCCCTTTTCTGCACTTTTCTTCTTGAGGGGCTTGGCTCTGTGGCACAATCTTCTAGCATGTTTGGCTGAATGGTCGGTGGTTCGAGCCCACCCAGGGAGGATTAGGTGTTTATTAATCCATCCAGGCAAACGCTACTTTCACTATTGGCAGGTGAGAAGTTTGTGGCCATGTGCCAGCTTTCTTCAGAAGTGAGCGATTTAAGCCATGGGGTGTTGCACTGCGCACCCACGAAGAAGGGATGTTTTTTGAGTTTTTTTTTTAAAGGTGTTGTGACCGTACCTTGAGCCCTACCCAAGCAGTCTTGGAAGCTTCCCGCCTCTGGCACTGACAAATATAGGCATCGACAAATACGGGCGCCGTGGCTTAGTTGGTCAAAGTGCCTGTCTAGTAAACAGGAGATCCTGGGTTCGAATCCCAGCGGTGCCTCGGTCCTACAGCTTTGTCTGGAGTTTACCCTCTTAAGAGCAAACTTTACGTAGCTCTTTTTTCCTCACTCGTTGTGGAATTTGCGATATTATTTTCCGTTTTTGTGCTTCGGGGCTGTAACAGACTGTCTCTGTGGCGCAATAGGCTAGCGCGTTCGGCTGTTAACCGGAAGGCTGGTGGTTCGAGCCCACCCAGGGACGTTTCCATCTTTATTAACCAACCAGCAAACTGTTCCTTAGCTCAGCATGTGTACATGTATAAGTGTACTATTCAACCCATTTGGTCTCCTTCAGTTTCCCCCTGTATTATAGGTTGCTTTTTTTGCTGTGCAATGGGAGAGGATTGTCTGATTGCAAAAGCTTCCTCCAGAAGCATTGTCAAACTTGAAGGTGCGTGCTCCATTCTGAAGCCTTTTGACTTGGACGTTTTCCACTTCTGCAAACATCCCCTCTTGGCGCTGCAGCTTAGTTGGTCAAAGTGCTTGTTGTCTACTTAGCAGGTGATCATGCGTTTAAATCCCAGCGGTGCTGTTTTCCTGGAGCCTAGGTTGTGCTTCGCCCCCAGTCAGAGCGAACCTTATGCCCCACCTGCATTTGCCGTGGTCCGTGACTTTGGTATGTCTGACGAGCGCTTTCAGTTTAGCCAGCGCGCGATGGCTCTGTGGCGCAATGGATAGCGCATTGGACTTCTAGGCCAGAAAAGAAAGATATTCAAAGGTTGTGGGTCCGAGTCCCACCAGAGTCAGCGGTTATATTGGTGTGGCCAACAATGCAGGTTCCGTGAAAATTCTCCCTGGGATGTTTTTCTTTCCCTTCCCGCTCACCTCTCTTTGCATGAAACTCGCTGTATTATTTTCCCGTTTCTGCACTTTTCTTCTTGAGGGGCTTGGCTCTGTGGCACAATCTTCTAGCATGTTTGGCTGAAAGGTCGGTGGTTCGAGCCCACCCAGGGAGGATTAGGTGTTTATTAATCCATCCAGGCAAACGCTACTTTCACTATTGGCAGGTGAGAAGTTTGTGGCCATGTGCCAGCTTTCTTCAGAAGTGAGCGATTTAAGCCATGGGGTGTTGCACTGCGCACCCACGAAGAAGGGATGTTTTTTTAGTTTTTTTTTTAAAGGTGTTGTGACCGTACCTTGAGCCCTACCCAAGCAGTCTTGGAAGCTTCACGCCTCTGGCACTGACAAATATAGGCATCGACAAATACGGGCGCCGTGGCTTAGTTGGTCAAAGTGCCTGTCTAGTAAACAGGAGATCCTGGGTTCGAATCCTAGCGGTGCCTCGGTCCTACAGCTTTGTCTGGAGTTTACCCTCTTAAGAGCAAACTTTACGTAGCTCTTTTTTCCTCACTCGTTGTGGAATTTGCGATATTATTTTCCATTTTTGTGCTTCGGGGCTGTAACAGACTGTCTCTGTGGCGCAATAGGCTAGCGCGTTCGGCTGTTAACCGGAAGGCTGGTGGTTCGAGCCCACCCAGGGACGTTTCCATCTTTATTAACCAACCAACAAACTGTTCCTTAGCTCAGCATATGTACATGTATAAGTGTACTATTCAACCCATTTGGTCTCCTTCAGTTTCCCCCTGTATTATAGGTTGCTATTTTTGCTGTGCAATGGGAGAGGATTGTCTGATTGCAAAAGCTTCCTCCAGAAGCATTGTCAAACTTGAAGGTGCGTGCTCCATTCTGAAGCCTTTTGACTTGGACGTTTTCCACTTCTGCAAACATCCCCTCTTGGCGCTGCAGCTTAGTTGGTCAAAGTGCTTGTTGTCTACTTAGCAGGTGATCATGCGTTTAAATCCCAGCGGTGCTGTTTTCCTGGAGCCTAGGTTGTGCTTCGCCCTCAGTCAGAGTGAAGGTGCGTGTGAAGGTGCGTGCTCCATTCTAAAGCCTTTTGACTTGGACGTTTTCCACTTCTGCAAACAGCCCCTCTTGGCGCTGCAGCTTAGTTGGTCAAAGTGCTTGTTGTCTACTTAGCAGGTGATCATGCGTTTAAATCCCAGCGGTGCTGTTTTCCTGGAGCCTAGGTTGTGCTTCGCCCCCAGTCAGAGCGAACCTTATGCCCCACCTGCATTTGCCGTGGTCCGTGACTTTGGTATGTCTGACTAGCGCTTTCAGTTTAGCCAGCGCGCGATGGCTCTGTGGCGCAATGGATAGCGCATTGGACTTCTAGGCCAGAAAAGAAAGATATTCAAAGGTTGTGGGTTCGAGTCCCACCAGAGTCGGCGGTTATATTGGTGTGGCCAACAATGCAGGTTCCGCGAAAATTCTCCCTGGGATGTTTTTCTTTCCCTTCCCGCTCACCTCTCTTTGCATGAAACTCGCTGTATTATTTTCCCTTTTCTGCACTTTTCTTCTTGAGGGGCTTGGCTCTGTGGCACAATCTTCTTGCATGTTTGGCTGAAAGGTCGGTGGTTCGAGCCCACCCAGGGAGGATTAGGTGTTTATTAATCCATCCAGGCAAACGCTACTTTCACTATTGGCAGGTGAGAAGTTTGTGGCCATGTGCCAGCTTTCTTCAGAAGTGAGCGATTTAAGCCATGGGGTGTTGCACTGCGCACCCACGAAGAAGGGATGTTTTTTTAGTATTTTTTTTAAAGGTGTTGTGACCGTAACTTGAGCCCTACCCAAGCAGTCTTGGAAGCTTCCCGCCTCTGGCACTGACAAATATAGGCATCGACAAATACGGGCGCCGTGGCTTAGTTGGTCAAAGTGCCTGTCTAGTAAACAGGAGATCCTGGGTTCGAATCCCAGCGGTGCCTCGGTCCTACAGCTTTGTCTGGAGTTTACCCTCTTAAGAGCAAACTTTACGTAGCTCTTTTTTCCTCACTCGTTGTGGAATTTGCGATATTATTTTCCGTTTTTGTGCTTCGGGGCTGTAACAGACTGTCTCTGTGGTGCAATAGGCTAGCGCGTTCGGCTGTTAACCGGAAGGCTGGTGGTTCGAGCCCACCCAGGGACGTTTCCATCTTTATTAACCAACCAACAAACTGTTCCTTAGCTCAGCATGTGTACATGTATAAGTGTACTATTCAACCCATTTGGTCTCCTTCAGTTTCCCCCTGTATTATAGGTTGCTATTTTTGCTGTGCAATGGGAGAGGATTGTCTGATTGCAAAAGCTTCCTCCAGAAGCATTGTCAAACTTGAAGGTGCGTGCTCCATTCTGAAGCCTTTTGACTTGGACGTTTTCCACTTCTGCAAACATCCCCTCTTGGCGCTGCAGCTTAGTTGGTCAAAGTGCTTGTTGTCTACTTAGCAGGTGATCATGCGTTTAAATCCCAGCGGTGCTGTTTTCCTGGAGCCTAGGTTGTGCTTCGCCCCCAGTCAGAGCGAACCTTATGCCCCACCTGCATTTGCCGTGGTCCGTGACTTTGGTATGTCTGACGAGCGCTTTCAGTTTAGCCAGCGCACGATGGCTCTGTGGCGCAATGGATAGCGCATTGGACTTCTAGGCCAGAAAAGAAAGATATTCAAAGGTTGTGGGTTCGAGTCGGTGGTTATATTGGTGTGGCCAACAATGCAGGGTCCGCGAAAATTCTCCCTGGGATGTTTTTCTTTCCCTTCCCGCTCACCTCTCTTTGCATGAAACTCGCTGTATTATTTTCCCGTTTCTGCACTTTTCTTCTTGAGGGGCTTGGCTCTGTGGCACAATCTTCTAGCATGTTTGGCTGAAAGGTCGGTGGTTCGAGCCCACCCAGGGAGGATTAGGTGTTTATTAATCCATCCAGGCAAACGCTACTTTCACTATTGGCAGGTGAGAAGTTTGTGGCCATGTGCCAGCTTTCTTCAGAAGTGAGCGATTTAAGCCATGGGGTGTTGCACTGCGCACCCACGAAGAAGGGATGTTTTTTTAGTATTTTTTTTAAAGGTGTTGTGACCGTACCTTGAGCCCTACCCAAGCAGTCTTGGAAGCTTCCCGCCTCTGGCACTGACAAATATAGGCATCGACAAATACGGGCGCCGTGGCTTAGTTGGTCAAAGTGCCTATCTAGTAAACAGGAGATCCTGGGTTCGAATCCCAGCGGTGCCTCGGTCCTACAGCTTTGTCTGGAGTTTACCCTCTTAAGAGCAAACTTTACGTAGCTCTTTTTTCCTCACTCGTTGTGGAATTTGCGATATTATTTTCCGTTTTTGTGCTTCGGGGCTGTAACAGACTGTCTCTGTGGCGCAATAGGCTAGCGCGTTCGGCTGTTAACCGGAAGGCTGGTGGTTCGAGCCCACCCAGGGACGTTTCCATCTTTATTAACCAACCAACAAACTGTTCCTTAGCTCAGCATGTGTACATGTATAAGTGTACTATTCAACCCATTTGGTCTCCTTCAGTTTCCCCCTGTATTATAGGTTGCTTTTTTTGCTGTGCAATGGGAGAGGATTGTCTGATTGCAAAAGCTTCCTCCAGAAGCATTGTCAAACTTGAAGGTGCGTGCTCCATTCTGAAGCCTTTTGACTTGGACGTTTTCCACTTCTGCAAACATCCCCTCTTGGCGCTGCAGCTTAGTTGGTCAAAGTGCTTGTTGTCTACTTAGCAGGTGATCATGCGTTTAAATCCCAGCGGTGCTGTTTTCCTGGAGCCTAGGTTGTGCTTCGCCCCCAGTCAGAGCGAACCTTATGCCCCACCTGCATTTGCCGTGGTCCGTGACTTTGGTATGTCTGACGAGCGCTTTCAGTTTAGCCAGCGCGCGATGGCTCTGTGGCGCAATGGATAGCGCATTGGACTTCTAGGCCAGAAAAGAAAGATATTCAAAGGTTGTGGGTTCGAGTCCCACCAGAGTCGGCGGTTATATTGGTGTGGCCAACAATGCAGGGTCCGCGAAAATTCTCCCTGGGATGTTTTTCTTTCCCTTCCCGCTCACCTCTCTTTGCATGAAACTCGCTGTATTATTTTCCCTTTTCTGCACTTTTCTTCTTGAGGGGCTTGGCTCTGTGGCACAATCTTCTAGCATGTTTGGCTGAAAGGTCGGTGGTTCGAGCCCACCCAGGGAGGATTAGGTGTTTATTAATCCATCCAGGCAAACGCTACTTTCACTATTGGCAGGTGAGAAGTTTGTGGCCATGTGCCAGCTTTCTTCAGAAGTGAGCGATTTAAGCCATGGGGTGTTGCACTGCGCACCCACGAAGAAGGGATGTTTTTTGAGTTTTTTTTTTAAAGGTGTTGTGACCGTACCTTGAGCCCTACCCAAGCAGTCTTGGAAGCTTCCCGCCTCTGGCACTGACAAATATAGGCATCGACAAATACGGGCGCCGTGGCTTAGTTGGTCAAAGTGCCTGTCTAGTAAACAGGAGATCCTGGGTTCGAATCCCAGCGGTGCCTCGGTCCTACAGCTTTGTCTGGAGTTTACCCTCTTAAGAGCAAACTTTACGTAGCTCTTTTTTCCTCACTCGTTGTGGAATTTGCGATATTATTTTCCGTTTTTGTGCTTCGGGGCTGTAACAGACTGTCTCTGTGGCGCAATAGGCTAGCGCGTTCGGCTGTTAACCGGAAGGCTGGTGGTTCGAGCCCACCCAGGGACGTTTCCATCTTTATTAACCAACCAGCAAACTGTTCCTTAGCTCAGCATGTGTACATGTATAAGTGTACTATTCAACCCATTTGGTCTCCTTCAGTTTCCCCCTGTATTATAGGTTGCTTTTTTTGCTGTGCAATGGGAGAGGATTGTCTGATTGCAAAAGCTTCCTCCAGAAGCATTGTCAAACTTGAAGGTGCGTGCTCCATTCTGAAGCCTTTTGACTTGGACGTTTTCCACTTCTGCAAACATCCCCTCTTGGCGCTGCAGCTTAGTTGGTCAAAGTGCTTGTTGTCTACTTAGCAGGTGATCATGCGTTTAAATCCCAGCGGTGCTGTTTTCCTGGAGCCTAGGTTGTGCTTCGCCCCCAGTCAGAGCGAACCTTATGCCCCACCTGCATTTGCCGTGGTCCGTGACTTTGGTATGTCTGACGAGCGCTTTCAGTTTAGCCAGCGCGCGATGGCTCTGTGGCGCAATGGATAGCGCATTGGACTTCTAGGCCAGAAAAGAAAGATATTCAAAGGTTGTGGGTTCGAGTCCCACCAGAGTCAGCGGTTATATTGGTGTGGCCAACAATGCAGGTTCCGTGAAAATTCTCCCTGGGATGTTTTTCTTTCCCTTCCCGCTCACCTCTCTTTGCATGAAACTCGCTGTATTATTTTCCCGTTTCTGCACTTTTCTTCTTGAGGGGCTTGGCTCTGTGGCACAATCTTCTAGCATGTTTGGCTGAAAGGTCGGTGGTTCGAGCCCACCCAGGGAGGATTAGGTGTTTATTAATCCATCCAGGCAAACGCTACTTTCACTATTGGCAGGTGAGAAGTTTGTGGCCATGTGCCAGCTTTCTTCAGAAGTGAGCGATTTAAGCCATGGGGTGTTGCACTGCGCACCCACGAAGAAGGGATGTTTTTTTAGTTTTTTTTTTAAAGGTGTTGTGACCGTACCTTGAGCCCTACCCAAGCAGTCTTGGAAGCTTCACGCCTCTGGCACTGACAAATATAGGCATCGACAAATACGGGCGCCGTGGCTTAGTTGGTCAAAGTGCCTGTCTAGTAAACAGGAGATCCTGGGTTCGAATCCTAGCGGTGCCTCGGTCCTACAGCTTTGTCTGGAGTTTACCCTCTTAAGAGCAAACTTTACGTAGCTCTTTTTTCCTCACTCGTTGTGGAATTTGCAATATTATTTTCCATTTTTGTGCTTCGGGGCTGTAACAGACTGTCTCTGTGGCGCAATAGGCTAGCGCGTTCGGCTGTTAACCGGAAGGCTGGTGGTTTGAGCCCACCCAGGGACGTTTCCATCTTTATTAACCAACCAACAAACTGTTCCTTAGCTCAGCATATGTACATGTATAAGTGTACTATTCAACCCATTTGGTCTCCTTCAGTTTCCCCCTGTATTATAGGTTGCTATTTTTGCTGTGCAATGGGAGAGGATTGTCTGATTGCAAAAGCTTCCTCCAGAAGCATTGTCAAACTTGAAGGTGCGTGCTCCATTCTGAAGCCTTTTGACTTGGACGTTTTCCACTTCTGCAAACATCCCCTCTTGGCGCTGCAGCTTAGTTGGTCAAAGTGCTTGTTGTCTACTTAGCAGGTGATCATGCGTTTAAATCCCAGCGGTGCTGTTTTCCTGGAGCCTAGGTTGTGCTTCGCCCTCAGTCAGAGTGAAGGTGCGTGTGAAGGTGCGTGCTCCATTCTAAAGCCTTTTGACTTGGACGTTTTCCACTTCTGCAAACATCCCCTCTTGGCGCTGCAGCTTAGTTGGTCAAAGTGCTTGTTATCTACTTAGCAGGTGATCATGCGTTTAAATCCCAGCGGTGCTGTTTTCCTGGAGCCTAGGTTGTGCTTCGCCCCCAGTCAGAGCGAACCTTATGCCCCACCTGCATTTGCCGTGGTCCGTGACTTTGGTATGTCTGACGAGCGCTTTCAGTTTAGCCAGCACGCGATGGCTCTGTGGCGCAATGGATAGCGCATTGGACTTCTAGGCCAGAAAAGAAAGATATTCAAAGGTTGTGGGTTCGAGTCCCACCAGAGTCGGCGGTTATATTGGTGTGGCCAACAATGCAGGGTCCGCGAAAATTCTCCCTGGGATGTTTTTCTTTCCCTTCCCGCTCACCTCTCTTTGCATGAAACTCGCTGTATTTTTTTCCCTTTTCTGCACTTTTCTTCTTGAGGGGCTTGGCTCTGTGGCACAATCTTCTAGCATGTTTGGCTGAAAGGTCGGTGGTTCGAGCCCACCCAGGGAGGATTAGGTGTTTATTAATCCATCCAGGCAAACGCTACTTTCACTATTGGCAGGTGAGAAGTTTGTGGCCATGTGCCAGCTTTCTTCAGAACTGAGCGATTTAAGCCATGGGGTGTTGCACTGCGCACCCACGAAGAAGGGATGTTTTTTTAGTATTTTTTTTAAAGGTGTTGTGACCGTACCTTGAGCCCTACCCAAGCAGTCTTGGAAGCTTCCCGCCTCTGGCACTGACAAATATAGGCATCGATAAATACGGGCGCCGTGGCTTAGTTGGTCAAAGTGCCTGTCTAGTAAACAGGAGATCCTGGGTTCGAATCCCAGCGGTGCCTCGGTCCTACAGCTTTGTCTGGAGTTTACCCTCTTAAGAGCAAACTTTACGTAGCTCTTTTTTCCTCACTCGTTGTGGAATTTGCGATATTATTTTCCGTTTTTGTGCTTCGGGGCTGTAACAGACTGTCTCTGTGGCGCAATAGGCTAGCGCGCTCACCTCTCTTTGCATGAAACTCGCTGTATTATTTTCCCTTTTCTGCACTTTTCTTCTTGAGGGGCTTGGCTCTGTGGCACAATCTTCTAGCATTTTTGGCTGAAAGGTCGGTGGTTCGAGCCCACCCAGGGAGGATTAGGTGTTTATTAATCCATCCAGGCAAACGCTACTTTCACTATTGGCAGGTGAGAAGTTTGCGGCCATGTGCCAGCTTTCTTCAGAAGTGAGCGATTTAAGCCATGGGGTGTTGCACTGCGCACCCACGAAGAAGGGATGTTTTTTCAGTATCTTTTTTAAAGTTGTTGTGACCGTACCTTGAGCCCTACCCAAGCAGTCTTGGAAGCTTCCCGCCTCTGGCACTGACAAATATACGCATCGACAAATACGGGCGCCGTGGCTTAGTTGGTCAAAGTGCCTGTCTAGTAAACAGGAGATCCTGGGTTCGGTGCCTCGGTCCTACAGCTTTGTCTGGAGTTTACCCTCTTAAGAGCAAACTTTACGTAGCTCTTTTTTCCTCACTCGTTGTGGAATTTGCGATATTATTTTCCGTTTTTGTGCTTCGGGGCTGTAACAGACTGTCTCTGTGGCGCAATAGGCTAGCGCGTTCGGCTGTTAACCGGAAGGCTGGTGGTTCGAGCCCACCCAGGGACGTTTCCATCTTTATTAACCAACCAACAAACTGTTCCTTAGCTCAGCATGTGTACATGTATAAGTGTACTATTCAACCCATTTGGTCTCCTTCAGTTTCCCGCTGTATTATAGGTTGCTATTTTTGCTGTGCAATGGGAGAGGATTGTCTGATTGCAAAAGCCTCCTCCAGAAGCATTGTCAAACTTGAAGGTGCGTGCTCCATTCTAAAGCCTTTTGACTTGGACGTTTTCCACTTCTGCAAACATCCCCTCTTGGCGCTGCAGCTTAGTTGGTCAAAGTGCTTGTTGTCTACTTAGCAGGTGATCATGCGTTTAAATCCCAGCGGTGCTGTTTTCCTGGAGCCTAGGTTGTGCTTCGCCCTCAGTCAGAGTGAAGGTGCGTGTGAAGGTACGTGCTCCATTCTAAAGCCTTTTGACTTGGACGTTTTCCACTTCTGCAAACAGCCCCTCTTGGCGCTGCAGCTTAGTTGGTCAAAGTGCTTGTTGTCTACTTAGCAGGTGATCATGCGTTTAAATCCCAGCGGTGCTGTTTTCCTGGAGCCTAGGTTGTGCTTCGCCCCCAGTCAGAGCGAACCTTATGCCCCACCTGCATTTGCCGTGGTCCGTGACTTTGGTATGTCTGACGAGCGCTTTCAGCTTAGCCAGCACGCGATGGCTCTGTGGCGCAATGGATAGCGCATTGGACTTCTAGGCCAGAAAAGAAAGATATTCAAAGGTTGTGGGTTCGAGTCCCACCAGAGTCGGCGGTTATATTGGTGTGGCCAACAATGCAGGGTCCGCGAAAATTCTCCCTGGGATGTTTTTCTTTCCCTTCCCGCTCACCTCTCTTTGCATGAAACTCGCTGTATTATTTTCCCTTTTCTGCACTTTTCTTCTTGAGGGGCTTGGCTCTGTGGCACAATCTTCTAGCATGTTTGGCTGAAAGGTCGGTGGTTCGAGCCCACCCAGGGAGGATTAGGTGTTTATTAATCCATCCAGGCAAACGCTACTTTCACTATTGGCAGGTGAGAAGTTTGTGGCCATGTGCCAGCTTTCTTCAGAAGTGAGCGATTTAAGCCATGGGGTGTTGCACTGCGCACCCACGAAGAAGGGATGCTTTTTTAGTTTTTTTTTTAAAGGTGTTGTGACCGTACCTTGAGCCCTACCCAAGCAGTCTTGGAAGCTTCCCGCCTCTGGCACTGACAAATATAGGCATCGACAAATACGGGCGCCGTGGCTTAGTTGGTCAAAGTGCCTGTCTAGTAATCAGGAGATCCTGGGTTCGAATCCCAGCGGTGCCTCGGTCCTACAGCTTTGTCTGGAGTTTACCCTCTTAAGAGCAAACTTTACGTAGCTCTTTTTTCCTCACTCGTTGTGGAATTTGCGATATTATTTTCCGTTTTTGTGCTTCGGGGCTGTAACAGACTGTCTCTGTGGCGCAATAGGCTAGCGCGTTCGGCTGTTAACCGGAAGGCTGGTGGTTCGAGCCCACCCAGGGACGTTTCCATCTTTATTAACCAACCAACAAACTGTTCCTTAGCTCAGCATGTGTACATGTATAAGTGTACTATTCAACCCATTTGGTCTCCTTCAGTTTCCCCCTGTATTATAGGTTGCTATTTTTGCTGTGCAATGGGAGAGGATTGTCTGATTGCAAAAGCTTCCTCCAGAAGCATTGTCAAACTTGAAGGTGCGTGCTCCATTCTGAAGCCTTTTGACTTGGACGTTTTCCACTTCTGCAAACATCCCCTCTTGGCGCTGCAGCTTAGTTGGTCAAAGTGCTTGTTGTCTACTTAGCAGGTGATCATGCGTTTAAATCCCAGCGGTGCTGTTTTCCTGGAGCCTAGGTTGTGCTTCGCCCTCAGTCAGAGTGAAGGTGCGTGTGAAGGTACGTGCTCCATTCTAAAGCCTTTTGACTTGGACGTTTTCCACTTCTGCAAACAGCCCCTCTTGGCGCTGCAGCTTAGTTGGTCAAAGTGCTTGTTGTCTACTTAGCAGGTGATCATGCGTTTAAATCCCAGCGGTGCTGTTTTCCTGGAGCCTAGGTTGTGCTTCGCCCCCAGTCAGAGCGAACCTTATGCCCCACCTGCATATGCCGTGGTCCGTGACTTTGGTATGTTTGACGAGCGCTTTCAGCTTAGCCAGCGCGCGATGGCTCTGTGGCGCAATGGATAGCGCATTGGACTTCTAGGCCAGAGAAGAAAGATATTCAAAGGTTGTGGGTTCGAGTCCCACCAGAGTCAGCGGTTATATTGGTGTGGCCAACAATGCAGGGTCCGCGAAAATTCTCCCTGGGATGTTTTTCTTTCCCTTCCCGCTCACCTCTCTTTGCATGAAACTCGCTGTATTATTTTCCCTTTTCTGCACTTTTCTTCTTGAGGGGCTTGGCTCTGTGGCACAATCTTCTAGCATGTTTGGCTGAAAGGTCGGTGGTTCGAGCCCACCCAGGGAGGATTAGGTGTTTATTAATCCATCCAGGCAAACGCTACTTTCACTATTGGCAGGTGAGAAGTTTGTGGCCATGTGCCAGCTTTCTTCAGAACTGAGCGATTTAAGCCATGGGGTGTTGCACTGCGCACCCACGAAGAAGGGATGTTTTTTTAGTTTTTTTTTTAAAGGTGTTGTGACCGTACCTTGAGCCCTACCCAAGCAGTCTTGGAAGCTTCCCGCCTCTGGCACTGACAAATATAGGCATCGACAAATATGGGCGCCGTGGCTTAGTTGGTCAAAGTGCCTGTCTAGTAAACAGGAGATCCTGGGTTCGAATCCCAGCGGTGCCTCGGTCCTACAGCTTTGTCTGGAGTTTACCCTCTTAAGAGCAAACTTTACGTAGCTCTTTTTTCCTCACTCGTTGTGGAATTTGCGATATTATTTTCCGTTTTTGTGCTTCGGGGCTGTAACAGACTGTCTCTGTGGCGCAATAGGCTAGCGCGCTCACCTCTCTTTGCATGAAACTCGCTGTATTATTTTCCCTTTTCTGCACTTTTCTTCTTGAGGGGCTTGGCTCTGTGGCACAATCTTCTAGCATTTTTGGCTGAAAGGTCGGTGGTTCGAGCCCACCCAGGGAGGATTAGGTGTTTATTAATCCATCCAGGCAAACGCTACTTTCACTATTGGCAGGTGAGAAGTTTGCGGCCATGTGCCAGCTTTCTTCAGAAGTGAGCGATTTAAGCCATGGGGTGTTGCACTGCGCACCCACGAAGAAGGGATGTTTTTTTAGTATCTTTTTTAAAGGTGTTGTGACCGTACCTTGAGCCCTACCCAAGCAGTCTTGGAAGCTTCCCGCCTCTGGCACTGACAAATATACGCATTGACAAATACGGGCGCCGTGGCTTAATTGGTCAAAGTGCCTGTCTAGTAAACAGGAGATCCTGGGTTCGAATCCCAGCGGTGCCTCGGTCCTACAGCTTTGTCTGGAGTTTACCCTCTTAAGAGCAAACTTTACGTAGCTCTTTTTTCCTCACTCGTTGTGGAATTTGCGATATTATTTTCCATTTTTGTGCTTCGGGGCTGTAACAGACTGTCTCTGTGGCGCAATAGGCTAGCGCGTTCGGCTGTTAACCGGAAGGCTGGTGGTTCGAGCCCACCCAGGGACGTTTCCATCTTTATTAACCAACCAACAAACTGTTCCTTAGCTCAGCATGTGTACATATATAAGTGTACTATTCAACCCATTTGGTCTCCTTCAGTTTCCCCCTGTATTATAGGTTGCTATTTTTGCTGTGCAATGGGAGAGGATTGTCTGATTGCAAAAGCTTCCTCCAGAAGCATTGTCAAACTTGAAGGTGCGTTCTCCATTCTGAAGCCTTTTGACTTGGACGTTTTCCACTTCTGCAAACATCCCCTCTTGGCGCTGCAGCTTAGTTGGTCAAAGTGCTTGTTGTCTACTTAGCAGGTGATCATGCGTTTAAATCTCAGCGGTGCTGTTTTCCTGGAGCCTAGGTTGTGCTTCGCCCTCAGTCAGAGTGAAGGTGCGTGTGAAGGTGCGTGCTCCATTCTAAAGCCTTTTGACTTGGACGTTTTCCACTTCTGCAAACAGCCCCTCTTGGCGCTGCAGCTTAGTTGGTCAAAGTGCTTGTTGTCTACTTAGCAGGTGATCATGCGTTTAAATCCCAGCGGTGCTGTTTTCCTGGAGCCTAGGTTGTGCTTCGCCCCCAGTCAGAGCGAACCTTATGCCCCACCTGCATTTGCCGTGGTCCGTGACTTTGGTATGTCTGACGAGCGCTTTCAGCTTAGCCAGCGCGCAATGGATAGCGCATTGGACTTCTAGGCCAGAAAAGAAAGATATTCAAAGGTTGTGGGTTCGAGTCCCACCAGAGTCGGCGGTTATATTGGTGTGGCCAACAATGCAGGGTCCGCGAAAATTCTCCCTGGGATGTTTTTCTTTCCCTTCCCGCTCACCTCTCTTTGCATGAAACTCGCTGTATTATTTTCCCTTTTCTGCACTTTTCTTCTTGAGGGGCTTGGCTCTGTGGCACAATCTTCTAGCATGTTTGGCTGAAAGGTCGGTGGTTCGAGCCCACCCAGGGAGGATTAGGTGTTTATTAATCCATCCAGGCAAACGCTACTTTCACTATTGGCAGGTGAGAAGTTTGTGGCCATGTGCCAGCTTTCTTCAGAACTGAGCGATTTAAGCCATGGGGTGTTGCACTGCGCACCCACGAAGAAGGGATGTTTTTTTTGTTTTTTTTTTAAAGGTGTTGTGACCGTACCTTGAGCCCTACCCAAGCAGTCTTGGAAGCTTCCCGCCTCTGGCACTGACAAATATAGGCATCGACAAATACGGGCGCCGTGGCTTAGTTGGTCAAAGTGCCTGTCTAGTAAACAAGAGATCCTGGGTTCGGTGCCTCGGTCCTACAGCTTTGTCTGGAGTTTACCCTCTTAAGAGCAAACTTTACGTAGCTCTTTTTTCCTCACTCGTTGTGGAATTTGCGATATTATTTTCCGTTTTTGTGCTTCGGGGCTGTAACAGACTGTCTCTGTGGCGCAATAGGCTAGCGCGCTCACCTCTCTTTGCATGAAACTCGCTGTATTATTTTCCCTTTTCTGCACTTTTCTTCTTGAGGGGCTTGGCTCTGTGGCACAATCTTCTAGCATTTTTGGCTGAAAGGTCGGTGGTTCGAGCCCACCCAGGGAGGATTAGGTGTTTATTAATCCATCCAGGCAAACGCTACTTTCACTATTGGCAGGTGAGAAGTTTGTGGCCATGTGCCAGCTTTCTTCAGAACTGAGCGATTTAAGCCATGGGGTGTTGCACTGCGCACCCACGAAGAAGGGATGTTTTTTTAGTTTTTTTTTTAAAGGTGTTGTGACCGTACCTTGAGCCCTACCCAAGCAGTCTTGGAAGCTTCCCGCCTCTGGCACTGACAAATATAGGCATCGACAAATACGGGCGCCGTGGCTTAGTTGGTCAAAGTGCCTGTCTAGTAAACAGGAGATCGTGGGTTCGGTCCTACAGCTTTGTCTGGAGTTTACCCTCTTAAGAGCAAACTTTACTTAGCTCTTTTTTCCTCACTCGTTGTGGAATTTGCGATATTATTTTCCGTTTTTGTGCTTCGGGGCTGTAACAGACTGTCTCTGTGGCGCAATAGGCTAGCGCGCTCACCTCTCTTTGCATGAAACTCGCTGTATTATTTTCCCTTTTCTGCACTTTTCTTCTTGAGGGGCTTGGCTCTGTGGCACAATCTTCTAGCATTTTTGGCTGAAAGGTCGGTGGTTCGAGCCCACCCAGGGAGGATTAGGTGTTTATTAATCCATCCAGGCAAACGCTACTTTCACTATTGGCAGGTGAGAAGTTTGTGGCCATGTGCCAGCTTTCTTCAGAAGTGAGCGATTTAAGCCATGGGGTGTTGCACTGCGCACCCACGAAGAAGGGATGTTTTTTTAGTTTTTTTTTTAAAGGTGTTGTGACCTTACCTTGAGCCCTACCCAAGCAGTCTTGGAAGCTTCCCGCCTCTGGCACTGACAAATATAGGCATCGACAAATACGGGCGCCGTGGCTTAGTTGGTCAAAGTGCCTGTCTAGTAAACAGGAGATCCTGGGTTCGAATCCCAGCGGTGCCTCGGTCCTACAGCTTTGTCTGGAGTTTACCCTCTTAAGAGCAAACTTTACGTAGCTCTTTTTTCCTCACTCGTTGTGGAATTTGCGATATTATTTTCCGTTTTTGTGCTTCGGGGCTGTAACAGACTGTCTCTGTGGCGCAATAGGCTAGCGCGTTCGGCTGTTAACCGGAAGGCTGGTGGTTCGAGCCCACCCAGGGACGTTTCCATCTTTATTAACCAACCAACAAACTGTTCCTTAGCTCAGCATGTGTACATGTATAAGTGTACTATTCAACCCATTTGGTCTCCTTCAGTTTCCCCCTGTATTATAGGTTGCTATTTTTGCTGTGCAATGGGAGAGGATTGTCTGATTGCAAAAGCTTCCTCCAGAAGCATTGTCAAACTTGAAGGTGCGTGCTCCATTCTGAAGCCTTTTGACTTGGACGTTTTCCACTTCTGCAAACATCCCCTCTTGGCGCTGCAGCTTAGTTGGTCAAAGTGCTTGTTGTCTACTTAGCAGGTGATCATGCGTTTAAATCCCAGCGTTGCTGTTTTCCTGGAGCCTAGGTTGTGCTTCGCCCTCAGTCAGAGTGAAGGTGCGTGTGAAGGTACGTGCTCCATTCTAAAGCCTTTTGACTTGGACGTTTTCCACTTCTGCAAACAGCCCCTCTTGGCGCTGCAGCTTAGTTGGTCAAAGTGCTTGTTGTCTACTTAGCAGGTGATCATGCGTTTAAATCCCAGCGGTGCTGTTTTCCTGGAGCCTAGGTTGTGCTTCGCCCCCAGTCAGAGCGAACCTTATGCCCCACCTGCATATGCCGTGGTCCGTGACTTTGGTATGTTTGACGAGCGCTTTCAGCTTAGCCAGCGCGCGATGGCTCTGTGGCGCAATGGATAGCGCATTGGACTTCTAGGCCAGAGAAGAAAGATATTCAAAGGTTGTGGGTTCGAGTCCCACCAGAGTCGGCGGTTATATTGGTGTGGCCAACAATGCAGGGTCCGCGAAAATTCTCCCTGGGATGTTTTTCTTTCCCTTCCCGCTCACCTCTCTGCATGAAACTCGCTGTATTATTTTCCCTTTTCTGCACTTTTCTTCTTGAGGGGCTTGGCTCTGTGGCACAATCTTCTAGCATTTTTGGCTGAAAGGTCGGTGGTTCGAGCCCACCCAGGGAGGATTAGGTGTTTATTAATCCATCCAGGCAAACGCTACTTTCACTATTGGCAGGTGAGAAGTTTGCGGCCATGTGCCAGCTTTCTTCAGAAGTGAGCGATTTAAGCCATGGGGTGTTGCACTGCGCACCCACGAAGAAGGGATGTTTTTTTAGTATCTTTTTTAAAGGTGTTGTGACCGTACCTTGAGCCCTACCCAAGCAGTCTTGGAAGCTTCCCGCCTCTGGCACTGACAAATATAGGCATCGACAAATACGGGCGCCGTGGCTTAGTTGCTCAAAGTGCCTGTCTAGTAAACAGGAGATCCTGGGTTCGAATCCCAGCGGTGCCTCGGTCCTACAGCTTTGTCTGGAGTTTACCCTCTTAAGAGCAAACTTTACGGAGCTCTTTTTTCCTCACTCGTTGTGGAATTTGCGATATTATTTTCCGTTTTTGTGCTTCGGGGCTGTAACAGTCTGTCTCTGTGGCGCAATAGGCTAGCGCGTTCGGCTGTTAACCGGAAGGCTGGTGGTTCGAGCCCACCCAGGGACGTTTCCATCTTTATTAACCAACCAACAAACTGTTCCTTAGCTCAGCATGTGTACATGTATAAGTGTACTATTCAACCCATTTGGTCTCCTTCAGTTTCCCCCTGTATTATAGGTTGCTATTTTTGCTGTGCAATGGGAGAGGATTGTCTGATTGCAAAAGCCTCCTCCAGAAGCATTGTCAAACTTGAAGGTGCGTGCTCCATTCTGAAGCCTTTTGACTTGGACGTTTTCCACTTCTGCAAACATCCCCTCTTGGCGCTGCAGCTTAGTTGGTCAAAGTGCTTGTTGTCTACTTAGCAGGTGATCATGCGTTTAAATCTCAGCGGTGCTGTTTTCCTGGAGCCTAGGTTGTGCTTCGCCCTCAGTCAGAGTGAAGGTGCGTGTGAAGGTGCGTGCTCCATTCTGAAGCCTTTTGACTTGGACGTTTTCCACTTCTGCAAACATCCCCTCTTGGCGCTGCAGCTTAGTTGGTCAAAGTGCTTGTTGTCTACTTAGCAGGTGATCATGCGTTTAAATCCCAGCGGTGCTGTTTTCCTGGAGCCTAGGTTGTGCTTCGCCCCCAGTCAGAGTGAACCTTATGCCCCACCTGCATTTGCCGTGGTCCGTGACTTTGGTATGTCTGACGAGCGCTTTCAGCTTAGCCAGCGCGCGATGGCTCTGTGGCGCAATGGACTTCTAGGCCAGAAAAGAAAGATATTCAAAGCTTGTGGGTTCGAGTCCCACCAGAGTCGGCGGTTATATTGGTGTGGCCAACAATGCAGGGTCCGCGAAAATTCTCCCTGGGATGTTTTTCTTTCCCTTCCCGCTCACCTCTCTTTGCATGAAACTCGCTGTATTATTTTCCCTTTTCTGCACTTTTCTTCTTGAGGGGCTTGGCTATGTGGCACAATCTTCTAGCATGTTTGGCTGAAAGGTCGGTGGTTCGAGCCCACCCAGGGAGGATTAGGTGTTTATTAATCCATCCAGGCAAACGCTACTTTCACTATTGGCAGGTGAGAAGTTTGTGGCCATGTGCCAGCTTTCTTCAGAAGTGAGCGATTTAAGCCATGGGGTGTTGCACTGCGCACCCACGAAGAAGGGATGTTTTTTTAGTATTTTTTTTAAAGGTGTTGTGACCGTACCTTGAGCCCTACCCAAG
The DNA here is from genome assembly GCF_949987555.1 of Borostomias antarcticus. Classification (NCBI taxonomy): domain Eukaryota; kingdom Metazoa; phylum Chordata; class Actinopteri; order Stomiiformes; family Stomiidae; genus Borostomias; species Borostomias antarcticus. The sequence goes on from NC_140253.1 coordinate 21,388,375, forward strand.
CAGTCTTGGAAGCTTCCCGCCTCTGGCACTGACAAATATAGGCATCGACAAATACGGGCGCCGTGGCTTAGTTGGTCAAAGTGCCTGTCTAGTAAACAGGAGATCCTGGGTTCGAATCCCAGCGGTGCCTCGGTCCTACAGCTTTGTCTGGAGTTTACCCTCTTAAGAGCAAACTTTACGTAGCTCTTTTTTCCTCACTCGTTGTGGAATTTGCGATATTATTTTCCGTTTTTGTGCTTCGGGGCTGTAACAGACTGTCTCTGTGGCGCAATAGGCTAGCGCGTTCGGCTGTTAACCGGAAGGCTGGTGGTTCGAGCCCACCCAGGGACGTTTCCATCTTTATTAACCAACCAACAAACTGTTCCTTAGCTCAGCATGTGTACATGTATAAGTGTACTATTCAACCCATTTGGTCTCCTTCAGTTTCCCCCTGTATTATAGGTTGCTATTTTTGCTGTGCAATGGGAGAGGATTGTCTGATTGCAAAAGCTTCCTCCAGAAGCATTGTCAAACTTGAAGGTGCGTTCTCCATTCTGAAGCCTTATGACTTGGACGTTTTCCACTTCTGCAAACATCCCCTCTTGGCGCTGCAGCTTAGTTGGTCAAAGTGCTTGTTGTCTACTTAGCAGGTGATCATGCGTTTAAATCTCAGCGGTGCTGTTTTCCTGGAGCCTAGGTTGTGCTTCGCCCTCAGTCAGAGTGAAGGTGCGTGTGAAGGTGCGTGCTCCATTCTAAAGCCTTTTGACTTGGACGTTTTCCACTTCTGCAAACAGCCCCTCTTGGCGCTGCAGCTTAGTTGGTCAAAGTGCTTGTTGTCTACTTAGCAGGTGATCATGCGTTTAAATCCCAGCGGTGCTGTTTTCCTGGAGCCTAGGTTGTGCTTCGCCCCCAGTCAGAGCGAACCTTATGCCCCACCTGCATATGCCGTGGTCCGTGACTTTGGTATGTCTGACGAGCGCTTTCAGCTTAGCCAGCGCGCAATGGATAGCGCATTGGACTTCTAGGCCAGAAAAGAAAGATATTAAAAGGTTGTGGGTTCGAGTCCCACCAGAGTCGGCGGTTATATTGGTGTGGCCAACAATGCAGGGTCCGCGAAAATTCTCCCTGGGATGTTTTTCTTTCCCTTCCCGCTCACCTCTCTTTGCATGAAACTCGCTGTATTATTTTCCCTTTTCTGCACTTTTCTTCTTGAGGGGCTTGGCTCTGTGGCACAATCTTCTAGCATGTTTGGCTGAAAGGTCGGTGGTTCGAGCCCACCCAGGGAGGATTAGGTGTTTATTAATCCATCCAGGCAAACGCTACTTTCACTATTGGCAGGTGAGAAGTTTGTGGCCATGTGCCAGCTTTCTTCAGAAGTGAGCGATTTAAGCCATGGGGTGTTGCACTGCGCACCCACGAAGAAGGGATGTTTTTTTTGTGTTTTTTTTAAAGGTGTTGTGACCGTACCTTGAGCCCTACCCAAGCAGTCTTGGAAGCTTCCCGCCTCTGGCACTGACAAATGTAGGCGTCGACAAATACGGGCGCCGTGGCTTAGTTGGTCAAAGTGCCTGTCTAGTAAACAGGAGATCCTGGGTTCGAATCCCAGCGGTGCCTCGGTCCTACAGCTTTGTCTGGAGTTTACCCTCTTAAGAGCAAACTTTACGTAGCTCTTTTTTCCTCACTCGTTGTGGAATTTGCGATATTATTTTCCGTTTTTGTGCTTCGGGGCTGTAACAGACTGTCTCTGTGGCGCAATAGGCTAGCGCGTTCGGCTGTTAACCGGAAGGCTGGTGGTTCGAGCCCACCCAGGGACGTTTCCATCTTTATTAACCAACCAACAAACTGTTCCTTAGCTCAGCATGTGTACATGTATAAGTGTACTATTCAACCCATTTGGTCTCCTTCAGTTTCCCCCTGTATTATAGGTTGCTATTTTTGCTGTGCAATGGGAGAGGATTGTCTGATTGCAAAAGCTTCCTCCAGAAGCATTGTCAAACTTGAAGGTGCGTGCTCCATTCTGAAGCCTTTTGACTTGGACGTTTTCCACTTCTGCAAACATCCCCTCTTGGCGCTGTAGCTTAGTTGGTCAAAGTGCTTGTTGTCTACTTAGCAGGTGATCATGCGTTTAAATCCCAGCGGTGCTGTTTTCCTGGAGCCTAGGTTGTGCTTCGCCCTCAGTCAGAGTGAAGGTGCGTGTGAAGGTGCGTGCTCCATTCTAAAGCCTTTTGACTTGGACGTTTTCCACTTCTGCAAACAGCCCCTCTTGGCGCTGCAGCTTAGTTGGTCAAAGTGCTTGTTGTCTACTTAGCAGGTGATCATGCGTTTAAATCCCAGCGGTGCTGTTTTCCTGGAGCCTAGGTTGTGCTTCGCCCCCAGTCAGAGCGAACCTTATGCCCCACCTGCATTTGCCGTGGTCCGTGACTTTGGTATGTTTGACGAGCGCTTTCAGCTTAGCCAGCGCGCGATGGCTCTGTGGCGCAATGGATAGCGCATTGGACTTCTAGGCCAGAAAAGAAAGATATTCAAAGGTTGTGGGTTCGAGTCCCACCAGAGTCGGCGGTTATATTGGTGTGGCCAACAATGCAGGGTCCGCGAAAATTCTCCCTGGGATGTTTTTCTTTCCCTTCCCGCTCACCTCTCTTTGCATGAAACTCGCTGTATTATTTTCCCTTTTCTGCACTTTTCTTCTTGAGGGGCTTGGCTCTGTGGCACAATCTTCTAGCATGTTTGGCTGAAAGGTCGGTGGTTCGAGCCCACCCAGGGAGGATTAGGTGTTTATTAATCCATCCAGGCAAACGCTACTTTCACTATTGGCAGGTGAGAAGTTTGTGGCCATGTGCCAGCTTTCTTCAGAAGTGAGCGATTTAAGCCATGGGGTGTTGCACTGCGCACCCACGAAGAAGGGATGTTTTTTTTAGTTTTTTTTTTAAAGGTGTTGTGACCGTACCTTGAGCCCTACCCAAGCAGTCTTGGAAGCTTCCCGCCTCTGGCACTGACAAATGTAGGCGTCGACAAATACGGGCGCCGTGGCTTAGTTGGTCAAAGTGCCTGTCTAGTAAACAGGAGATCCTGGGTTCGAATCCCAGCGGTGCCTCGGTCCTACAGCTTTGTCTGGAGTTTACCCTCTTAAGAGCAAACTTTACGTAGCTCTTTTTTCCTCACTCGTTGTGGAATTTGCGATATTATTTTCCGTTTTTGTGCTTCGGGGCTGTAACAGACTGTCTCTGTGGCGCAATAGGCTAGCGCGTTCGGCTGTTAACCGGAAGGCTGGTGGTTCGAGCCCACCCAGGGACGTTTCCATCTTTATTAACCAACCAACAAACTGTTCCTTAGCTCAGCATGTGTACATGTATAAGTGTACTATTCAACCCATTTGGTCTCCTTCAGTTTCCCCCTGTATTATAGGTTGCTATTTTTGCTGTGCAATGGGAGAGGATTGTCTGATTGCAAAAGCTTCCTCCAGAAGCATTGTCAAACTTGAAGGTGCGTGCTCCATTCTGAAGCCTTTTGACTTGGACGTTTTCCACTTCTGCAAACATCCCCTCTTGGCGCTGCAGCTTAGTTGGTCAAAGTGCTTGTTGTCTACTTAGCAGGTGATCATGCGTTTAAATCCCAGCGGTGCTGTTTTCCTGGAGCCTAGGTTGTGCTTCGCCCTCAGTCAGAGTGAAGGTGCGTGTGAAGGTACGTGCTCCATTCTAAAGCCTTTTGACTTGGACGTTTTCCACTTCTGCAAACAGCCCCTCTTGGCGCTGCAGCTTAGTTGGTCAAAGTGCTTGTTGTCTACTTAGCAGGTGATCATGCGTTTAAATCCCAGCGGTGCTGTTTTCCTGGAGCCTAGGTTGTGCTTCGCCCCCAGTCAGAGCGAACCTTATGCCCCACCTGCATATGCCGTGGTCCGTGACTTTGGTATGTTTGACGAGCGCTTTCAGCTTAGCCAGCGCGCGATGGCTCTGTGGCGCAATGGATAGCGCATTGGACTTCTAGGCCAGAAAAGAAAGATATTCAAAGGTTGTGGGTTCGAGTCCCACCAGAGTCGGCGGTTATATTGGTGTGGCCAACAATGCAGGGTCCGCGAAAATTCTCCCTGGGATGTTTTTCTTTCCCTTCCCGCTCACCTCTCTTTGCATGAAACTCGCTGTATTATTTTCCCTTTTCTGCACTTTTCTTCTTGAGGGGCTTGGCTCTGTGGCACAATCTTCTAGCATGTTTGGCTGAAAGGTCGGTGGTTCGAGCCCACCCAGGGAGGATTAGGTGTTTATTAATCCATCCAGGCAAACGCTACTTTCACTATTGGCAGGTGAGAAGTTTGTGGCCATGTGCCAGCTTTCTTCAGAAGTGAGCGATTTAAGCCATGGGGTGTTGCACTGCGCACCCACGAAGAAGGGATGTTTTTTTAGTTTTTTTTTTAAAGGTGTTGTGACCGTACCTTGAGCCCTACCCAAGCAGTCTTGGAAGCTTCCCGCCTCTGGCACTGACAAATGTAGGCGTCGACAAATACGGGCGCCGTGGCTTAGTTGGTCAAAGTGCCTGTCTAGTAAACAGGAGATCCTGGGTTCGAATCCCAGCGGTGCCTCGGTCCTACAGCTTTGTCTGGAGTTTACCCTCTTAAGAGCAAACTTTACGTAGCTCTTTTTTCCTCACTCGTTGTGGAATTTGCGATATTATTTTCCATTTTTGTGCTTCGGGGCTGTAACAGACTGTCTCTGTGGCGCAATAGGCTAGCGCGTTCGGCTGTTAACCGGAAGGCTGGTGGTTCGAGCCCACCCAGGGACGTTTCCATCTTTATTAACCAACCAACAAACTGTTCCTTAGCTCAGCATGTGTACATGTATAAGTGTACTATTCAACCCATTTGGTCTCCTTCAGTTTCCCCCTGTATTATAGGTTGCTATTTTTGCTGTGCAATGGGAGAGGATTGTCTGATTGCAAAAGCTTCCTCCAGAAGCATTGTCAAACTTGAAGGTGCGTGCTCCATTCTGAAGCCTTTTGACTTGGACGTTTTCCACTTCTGCAAACATCCCCTCTTGGCGCTGCAGCTTAGTTGGTCAAAGTGCTTGTTGTCTACTTAGCAGGTGATCATGCGTTTAAATCCCAGCGGTGCTGTTTTCCTGGAGCCTAGGTTGTGCTTCGCCCTCAGTCAGAGTGAAGGTGCGTGTGAAGGTACGTGCTCCATTCTAAAGCCTTTTGACTTGGACGTTTTCCACTTCTGCAAACAGCCCCTCTTGGCGCTGCAGCTTAGTTGGTCAAAGTGCTTGTTGTCTACTTAGCAGGTGATCATGCGTTTAAATCCCAGCGGTGCTGTTTTCCTGGAGCCTAGGTTGTGCTTCGCCCCCAGTCAGAGCGAACCTTATGCCCCACCTGCATATGCCGTGGTCCGTGACTTTGGTATGTTTGACGAGCGCTTTCAGCTTAGCCAGCGCGCGATGGCTCTGTGGCGCAATGGATAGCGCATTGGACTTCTAGGCCAGAAAAGAAAGATATTCAAAGGTTGTGGGTTCGAGTCCCACCAGAGTCGGCGGTTAAATTGGTGTGGCCAACAATGCAGGGTCCGCGAAAATTCTCCCTGGGATGTTTTTCTTTCCCGCTCACCTCTCTTTGCATGAAACTCGCTGTATTATTTTCCCTTTTCTGCACTTTTCTTCTTGAGGGGCTTGGCTCTGTGGCACAATCTTCTAGCATGTTTGGCTGAAAGGTCGGTGGTTCGAGCCCACCCAGGGAGGATTAGGTGTTTATTAATCCATCCAGGCAAACGCTACTTTCACTATTGGCAGGTGAGAAGTTTGTGGCCATGTGCCAGCTTTCTTCAGAAGTGAGCGATTTAAGCCATGGGGTGTTGCACTGCGCACCCACGAAGAAGGGATGTTTTTTTAGTTTTTTTTTTAAAGGTGTTGTGACCGTACCTTGAGCCCTACCCAAGCAGTCTTGGAAGCTTCCCGCCTCTGGCACTGACAAATATAGGCGTCGACAAATACGGGCGCCGTGGCTTAGTTGGTCAAAGTGCCTGTCTAGTAAACAGGAGATCCTGGGTTCGAATCCCAGCGGTGCCTCGGTCCTACAGCTTTGTCTGGAGTTTACCCTCTTAAGAGCAAACTTTACGTAGCTCTTTTTTCCTCACTCGTTGTGGAATTTGCGATATTATTTTCCGTTTTTGTGCTTCGGGGCTGTAACAGACTGTCTCTGTGGCGCAATAGGCTAGCGCGTTCGGCTGTTAACCGGAAGGCTGGTGGTTCGAGCCCACCCAGGGACGTTTCCATCTTTATTAACCAACCAACAAACTGTTCCTTAGCTCAGCATGTGTACATGTATAAGTGTACTATTCAACCCATTTGGTCTCCTTCAGTTTCCCCCTGTATTATAGGTTGCTATTTTTGCTGTGCAATGGGAGAGGATTGTCTGATTGCAAAAGCTTCCTCCAGAAGCATTGTCAAACTTGAAGGTGCGTGCTCCATTCTGAAGCCTTTTGACTTGGACGTTTTCCACTTCTGCAAACATCCCCTCTTGGCGCTGCAGCTTAGTTGGTCAAAGTGCTTGTTGTCTACTTAGCAGGTGATCATGCGTTTAAATCCCAGCGGTGCTGTTTTCCTGGAGCCTAGGTTGTGCTTCGCCCTCAGTCAGAGTGAAGGTGCGTGTGAAGGTACGTGCTCCATTCTAAAGCCTTTTGACTTGGACGTTTTCCACTTCTGCAAACAGCCCCTCTTGGCGCTGCAGCTTAGTTGGTCAAAGTGCTTGTTGTCTACTTAGCAGGTGATCATGCGTTTAAATCCCAGCGGTGCTGTTTTCCTGGAGCCTAGGTTGTGCTTCGCCCCCAGTCAGAGCGAACCTTATGCCCCACCTGCATATGCCGTGGTCCGTGACTTTGGTATGTTTGACGAGCGCTTTCAGCTTAGCCAGCGCGCGATGGCTCTGTGGCGCAATGGATAGCGCATTGGACTTCTAGGCCAGAAAAGAAAGATATTCAAAGGTTGTGGGTTCGAGTCCCACCAGAGTCGGCGGTTATATTGGTGTGGCCAACAATGCAGGGTCCGCGAAAATTCTCCCTGGGATGTTTTTCTTTCCCTTCCCGCTCACCTCTCTTTGCATGAAACTCGCTGTATTATTTTCCCTTTTCTGCACTTTTCTTCTTGAGGGGCTTGGCTCTGTGGCACAATCTTCTAGCATGTTTGGCTGAAAGGTCGGTGGTTCGAGCCCACCCAGGGAGGATTAGGTGTTTATTAATCCATCCAGGCAAACGCTACTTTCACTATTGGCAGGTGAGAAGTTTGTGGCCATGTGCCAGCTTTCTTCAGAAGTGAGCGATTTAAGCCATGGGGTGTTGCACTGCGCACCCACGAAGAAGGGATGTTTTTTTTGTTTTTTTTTTAAAGGTGTTGTGACCGTACCTTGAGCCCTACCCAAGCAGTCTTGGAAGCTTCCCGCCTCTGGCACTGACAAATGTAGGCGTCGACAAATACGGGCGCCGTGGCTTAGTTGGTCAAAGTGCCTGTCTAGTAAACAGGAGATCCTGGGTTCGAATCCCAGCGGTGCCTCGGTCCTACAGCTTTGTCTGGAGTTTACCCTCTTAAGAGCAAACTTTACGTAGCTCTTTTTTCCTCACTCGTTGTGGAATTTGCGATATTATTTTCCGTTTTTGTGCTTCGGGGCTGTAACAGACTGTCTCTGTGGCGCAATAGGCTAGCGCGTTCGGCTGTTAACCGGAAGGCTGGTGGTTCGAGCCCACCCAGGGACGTTTCCATCTTTATTAACCAGCCAACAAACTGTTCCTTAGCTCAGCATGTGTACATGTATAAGTGTACTATTCAACCCATTTGGTCTCCTTCAGTTTCCCCCTGTATTATAGGTTGCTATTTTTGCTGTGCAATGGGAGAGGATTGTCTGATTGCAAAAGCTTCCTCCAGAAGCATTGTCAAACTTGAAGGTGCGTGCTCCATTCTGAAGCCTTTTGACTTGGACGTTTTCCACTTCTGCAAACATCCCCTCTTGGCGCTGCAGCTTAGTTGGTCAAAGTGCTTGTTGTCTACTTAGCAGGTGATCATGCGTTTAAATCCCAGCGGTGCTGTTTTCCTGGAGCCTAGGTTGTGCTTCGCCCTCAGTCAGAGTGAAGGTGCGTGTGAAGGTACGTGCTCCATTCTAAAGCCTTTTGACTTGGACGTTTTCCACTTCTGCAAACAGCCCCTCTTGGCGCTGCAGCTTAGTTGGTCAAAGTGCTTGTTGTCTACTTAGCAGGTGATCATGCGTTTAAATCCCAGCGGTGCTGTTTTCCTGGAGCCTAGGTTGTGCTTCGCCCCCAGTCAGAGCGAACCTTATGCCCCACCTGCATATGCCGTGGTCCGTGACTTTGGTATGTTTGACGAGCGCTTTCAGCTTAGCCAGCGCGCGATGGCTCTGTGGCGCAATGGATAGCGCATTGGACTTCTAGGCCAGAAAAGAAAGATATTCAAAGGTTGTGGGTTCGAGTCCCACCAGAGTCGGCGGTTATATTGGTGTGGCCAACAATGCAGGGTCCGCGAAAATTCTCCCTGGGATGTTTTTCTTTCCCTTCCCGCTCACCTCTCTTTGCATGAAACTCGCTGTATTATTTTCCCTTTTCTGCACTTTTCTTCTTGAGGGGCTTGGCTCTGTGGCACAATCTTCTAGCATGTTTGGCTGAAAGGTCGGTGGTTCGAGCCCACCCAGGGAGGATTAGGTGTTTATTAATCCATCCAGGCAAACGCTACTTTCACTATTGGCAGGTGAGAAGTTTGTGGCCATGTGCCAGCTTTCTTCAGAAGTGAGCGATTTAAGCCATGGGGTGTTGCACTGCGCACCCACGAAGAAGGGATGTTTTTTTAGTTTTTTTTTTAAAGGTGTTGTGACCGTACCTTGAGCCCTACCCAAGCAGTCTTGGAAGCTTCCCGCCTCTGGCACTGACAAATGTAGGCGTCGACAAATACGGGCGCCGTGGCTTAGTTGGTCAAAGTGCCTGTCTAGTAAACAGGAGATCCTGGGTTCGAATCCCAGCGGTGCCTCGGTCCTACAGCTTTGTCTGGAGTTTACCCTCTTAAGAGCAAACTTTACGTAGCTCTTTTTTCCTCACTCGTTGTGGAATTTGCGATATTATTTTCCGTTTTTGTGCTTCGGGGCTGTAACAGACTGTCTCTGTGGCGCAATAGGCTAGCGCGTTCGGCTGTTAACCGGAAGGCTGGTGGTTCGAGCCCACCCAGGGACGTTTCCATCTTTATTAACCAACCAACAAACTGTTCCTTAGCTCAGCATGTGTACATGTATAAGTGTACTATTCAACCCATTTGGTCTCCTTCAGTTTCCCCCTGTATTATAGGTTGCTATTTTTGCTGTGCAATGGGAGAGGATTGTCTGATTGCAAAAGCTTCCTCCAGAAGCATTGTCAAACTTGAAGGTGCGTGCTCCATTCTGAAGCCTTTTGACTTGGACGTTTTCCACTTCTGCAAACATCCCCTCTTGGCGCTGCAGCTTAGTTGGTCAAAGTGCTTGTTGTCTACTTAGCAGGTGATCATGCGTTTAAATCCCAGCGGTGCTGTTTTCCTGGAGCCTAGGTTGTGCTTCGCCCTCAGTCAGAGTGAAGGTGCGTGTGAAGGTACGTGCTCCATTCTAAAGCCTTTTGACTTGGACGTTTTCCACTTCTGCAAACAGCCCCTCTTGGCGCTGCAGCTTAGTTGGTCAAAGTGCTTGTTGTCTACTTAGCAGGTGATCATGCGTTTAAATCCCAGCGGTGCTGTTTTCCTGGAGCCTAGGTTGTGCTTCGCCCCCAGTCAGAGCGAACCTTATGCCCCACCTGCATATGCCGTGGTCCGTGACTTTGGTATGTTTGACGAGCGCTTTCAGCTTAGCCAGCGCGCGATGGCTCTGTGGCGCAATGGATAGCGCATTGGACTTCTAGGCCAGAAAAGAAAGATATTCAAAGGTTGTGGGTTCGAGTCCCACCAGAGTCGGCGGTTATATTGGTGTGGCCAACAATGCAGGGTCCGCGAAAATTCTCCCTGGGATGTTTTTCTTTCCCTTCCCGCTCACCTCTCTTTGCATGAAACTCGCTGTATTATTTTCCCTTTTCTGCACTTTTCTTCTTGAGGGGCTTGGCTCTGTGGCACAATCTTCTAGCATGTTTGGCTGAAAGGTCGGTGGTTCGAGCCCACCCAGGGAGGATTAGGTGTTTATTAATCCATCCAGGCAAACGCTACTTTCACTATTGGCAGGTGAGAAGTTTGTGGCCATGTGCCAGCTTTCTTCAGAAGTGAGCGATTTAAGCCATGGGGTGTTGCACTGCGCACCCACGAAGAAGGGATGTTTTTTTTGTTTTTTTTTTAAAGGTGTTGTGACCGTACCTTGAGCCCTACCCAAGCAGTCTTGGAAGCTTCCCGCCTCTGGCACTGACAAATGTAGGCGTCGACAAATACGGGCGCCGTGGCTTAGTTGGTCAAAGTGCCTGTCTAGTAAACAGGAGATCCTGGGTTCGAATCCCAGCGGTGCCTCGGTCCTACAGCTTTGTCTGGAGTTTACCCTCTTAAGAGCAAACTTTACGTAGCTCTTTTTTCCTCACTCGTTGTGGAATTTGCGATATTATTTTCCGTTTTTGTGCTTCGGGGCTGTAACAGACTGTCTCTGTGGCGCAATAGGCTAGCGCGTTCGGCTGTTAACCGGAAGGCTGGTGGTTCGAGCCCACCCAGGGACGTTTCCATCTTTATTAACCAACCAACAAACTGTTCCTTAGCTCAGCATGTGTACATGTATAAGTGTACTATTCAACCCATTTGGTCTCCTTCAGTTTCCCCCTGTATTATAGGTTGCTATTTTTGCTGTGCAATGGGAGAGGATTGTCTGATTGCAAAAGCTTCCTCCAGAAGCATTGTCAAACTTGAAGGTGCGTGCTCCATTCTGAAGCCTTTTGACTTGGACGTTTTCCACTTCTGCAAACATCCCCTCTTGGCGCTGCAGCTTAGTTGGTCAAAGTGCTTGTTGTCTACTTAGCAGGTGATCATGCGTTTAAATCCCAGCGGTGCTGTTTTCCTGGAGCCTAGGTTGTGCTTCGCCCTCAGTCAGAGTGAAGGTGCGTGTGAAGGTACGTGCTCCATTCTAAAGCCTTTTGACTTGGACGTTTTCCACTTCTGCAAACAGCCCCTCTTGGCGCTGCAGCTTAGTTGGTCAAAGTGCTTGTTGTCTACTTAGCAGGTGATCATGCGTTTAAATCCCAGCGGTGCTGTTTTCCTGGAGCCTAGGTTGTGCTTCGCCCCCAGTCAGAGCGAACCTTATGCCCCACCTGCATATGCCGTGGTCCGTGACTTTGGTATGTTTGACGAGCGCTTTCAGCTTAGCCAGCGCGCGATGGCTCTGTGGCGCAATGGATAGCGCATTGGACTTCTAGGCCAGAAAAGAAAGATATTCAAAGGTTGTGGGTTCGAGTCCCACCAGAGTCGGCGGTTATATTGGTGTGGCCAACAATGCAGGGTCCGCGAAAATTCTCCCTGGGATGTTTTTCTTTCCCTTCCCGCTCACCTCTCTTTGCATGAAACTCGCTGTATTATTTTCCCTTTTCTGCACTTTTCTTCTTGAGGGGCTTGGCTCTGTGGCACAATCTTCTAGCATGTTTGGCTGAAAGGTCGGTGGTTCGAGCCCACCCAGGGAGGATTAGGTGTTTATTAATCCATCCAGGCAAACGCTACTTTCACTATTGGCAGGTGAGAAGTTTGTGGCCATGTGCCAGCTTTCTTCAGAAGTGAGCGATTTAAGCCATGGGGTGTTGCACTGCGCACCCACGAAGAAGGGATGTTTTTTTAGTTTTTTTTTTAAAGGTGTTGTGACCGTACCTTGAGCCCTACCCAAGCAGTCTTGGAAGCTTCCCGCCTCTGGCACTGACAAATGTAGGCGTCGACAAATACGGGCGCCGTGGCTTAGTTGGTCAAAGTGCCTGTCTAGTAAACAGGAGATCCTGGGTTCGAATCCCAGCGGTGCCTCGGTCCTACAGCTTTGTCTGGAGTTTACCCTCTTAAGAGCAAACTTTACGTAGCTCTTTTTTCCTCACTCGTTGTGGAATTTGCGATATTATTTTCCATTTTTGTGCTTCGGGGCTGTAACAGACTGTCTCTGTGGCGCAATAGGCTAGCGCGTTCGGCTGTTAACCGGAAGGCTGGTGGTTCGAGCCCACCCAGGGACGTTTCCATCTTTATTAACCAACCAACAAACTGTTCCTTAGCTCAGCATGTGTACATGTATAAGTGTACTATTCAACCCATTTGGTCTCCTTCAGTTTCCCCCTGTATTATAGGTTGCTATTTTTGCTGTGCAATGGGAGAGGATTGTCTGATTGCAAAAGCTTCCTCCAGAAGCATTGTCAAACTTGAAGGTGCGTGCTCCATTCTGAAGCCTTTTGACTTGGACGTTTTCCACTTCTGCAAACATCCCCTCTTGGCGCTGCAGCTTAGTTGGTCAAAGTGCTTGTTGTCTACTTAGCAGGTGATCATGCGTTTAAATCCCAGCGGTGCTGTTTTCCTGGAGCCTAGGTTGTGCTTCGCCCTCAGTCAGAGTGAAGGTGCGTGTGAAGGTACGTGCTCCATTCTAAAGCCTTTTGACTTGGACGTTTTCCACTTCTGCAAACAGCCCCTCTTGGCGCTGCAGCTTAGTTGGTCAAAGTGCTTGTTGTCTACTTAGCAGGTGATCATGCGTTTAAATCCCAGCGGTGCTGTTTTCCTGGAGCCTAGGTTGTGCTTCGCCCCCAGTCAGAGCGAACCTTATGCCCCACCTGCATATGCCGTGGTCCGTGACTTTGGTATGTTTGACGAGCGCTTTCAGCTTAGCCAGCGCGCGATGGCTCTGTGGCGCAATGGATAGCGCATTGGACTTCTAGGCCAGAAAAGAAAGATATTCAAAGGTTGTGGGTTCGAGTCCCACCAGAGTCGGCGGTTATATTGGTGTGGCCAACAATGCAGGGTCCGCGAAAATTCTCCCTGGGATGTTTTTCTTTCCCTTCCCGCTCACCTCTCTTTGCATGAAACTCGCTGTATTATTTTCCCTTTTCTGCACTTTTCTTCTTGAGGGGCTTGGCTCTGTGGCACAATCTTCTAGCATGTTTGGCTGAAAGGTCGGTGGTTCGAGCCCACCCAGGGAGGATTAGGTGTTTATTAATCCATCCAGGCAAACGCTACTTTCACTATTGGCAGGTGAGAAGTTTGTGGCCATGTGCCAGCTTTCTTCAGAAGTGAGCGATTTAAGCCATGGGGTGTTGCACTGCGCACCCACGAAGAAGGGATGTTTTTTTTGTTTTTTTTTTAAAGGTGTTGTGACCGTACCTTGAGCCCTACCCAAGCAGTCTTGGAAGCTTCCCGCCTCTGGCACTGACAAATGTAGGCGTCGACAAATACGGGCGCCGTGGCTTAGTTGGTCAAAGTGCCTGTCTAGTAAACAGGAGATCCTGGGTTCGAATCCCAGCGGTGCCTCGGTCCTACAGCTTTGTCTGGAGTTTACCCTCTTAAGAGCAAACTTTACGTAGCTCTTTTTTCCTCACTCGTTGTGGAATTTGCGATATTATTTTCCGTTTTTGTGCTTCGGGGCTGTAACAGACTGTCTCTGTGGCGCAATAGGCTAGCGCGTTCGGCTGTTAACCGGAAGGCTGGTGGTTCGAGCCCACCCAGGGACGTTTCCATCTTTATTAACCAACCAACAAACTGTTCCTTAGCTCAGCATGTGTACATGTATAAGTGTACTATTCAACCCATTTGGTCTCCTTCAGTTTCCCCCTGTATTATAGGTTGCTATTTTTGCTGTGCAATGGGAGAGGATTGTCTGATTGCAAAAGCTTCCTCCAGAAGCATTGTCAAACTTGAAGGTGCGTGCTCCATTCTGAAGCCTTTTGACTTGGACGTTTTCCACTTCTGCAAACATCCCCTCTTGGCGCTGCAGCTTAGTTGGTCAAAGTGCTTGTTGTCTACTTAGCAGGTGATCATGCGTTTAAATCCCAGCGGTGCTGTTTTCCTGGAGCCTAGGTTGTGCTTCGCCCTCAGTCAGAGTGAAGGTGCGTGTGAAGGTACGTGCTCCATTCTAAAGCCTTTTGACTTGGACGTTTTCCACTTCTGCAAACAGCCCCTCTTGGCGCTGCAGCTTAGTTGGTCAAAGTGCTTGTTGTCTACTTAGCAGGTGATCATGCGTTTAAATCCCAGCGGTGCTGTTTTCCTGGAGCCTAGGTTGTGCTTCGCCCCCAGTCAGAGCGAACCTTATGCCCCACCTGCATATGCCGTGGTCCGTGACTTTGGTATGTTTGACGAGCGCTTTCAGCTTAGCCAGCGCGCGATGGCTCTGTGGCGCAATGGATAGCGCATTGGACTTCTAGGCCAGAAAAGAAAGATATTCAAAGGTTGTGGGTTCGAGTCCCACCAGAGTCGGCGGTTATATTGGTGTGGCCAACAATGCAGGGTCCGCGAAAATTCTCCCTGGGATGTTTTTCTTTCCCTTCCCGCTCACCTCTCTTTGCATGAAACTCGCTGTATTATTTTCCCTTTTCTGCACTTTTCTTCTTGAGGGGCTTGGCTCTGTGGCACAATCTTCTAGCATGTTTGGCTGAAAGGTCGGTGGTTCGAGCCCACCCAGGGAGAATTAGGTGTTTATTAATCCATCCAGGCAAACGCTACTTTCACTATTGGCAGGTGAGAAGTTTGTGGCCATGTGCCAGCTTTCTTCAGAAGTGAGCGATTTAAGCCATGGGGTGTTGCACTGCGCACCCACGAAGAAGGGATGTTTTTTTTGTTTTTTTTTTAAAGGTGTTGTGACCGTACCTTGAGCCCTACCCAAGCAGTCTTGGAAGCTTCCCGCCTCTGGCACTGACAAATGTAGGCGTCGACAAATACGGGCGCCGTGGCTTAGTTGGTCAAAGTGCCTGTCTAGTAAACAGGAGATCCTGGGTTCGAATCCCAGCGGTGCCTCGGTCCTACAGCTTTGTCTGGAGTTTACCCTCTTAAGAGCAAACTTTACGTAGCTCTTTTTTCCTCACTCGTTGTGGAATTTGCGATATTATTTTCCGTTTTTGTGCTTCGGGGCTGTAACAGACTGTCTCTGTGGCGCAATAGGCTAGCGCGTTCGGCTGTTAACCGGAAGGCTGGTGGTTCGAGCCCACCCAGGGACGTTTCCATCTTTATTAACCAACCAACAAACTGTTCCTTAGCTCAGCATGTGTACATGTATAAGTGTACTATTCAACCCATTTGGTCTCCTTCAGTTTCCCCCTGTATTATAGGTTGCTATTTTTGCTGTGCAATGGGAGAGGATTGTCTGATTGCAAAAGCTTCCTCCAGAAGCATTGTCAAACTTGAAGGTGCGTGCTCCATTCTGAAGCCTTTTGACTTGGACGTTTTCCACTTCTGCAAACATCCCCTCTTGGCGCTGCAGCTTAGTTGGTCAAAGTGCTTGTTGTCTACTTAGCAGGTGATCATGCGTTTAAATCCCAGCGGTGCTGTTTTCCTGGAGCCTAGGTTGTGCTTCGCCCTCAGTCAGAGTGAAGGTGCGTGTGAAGGTACGTGCTCCATTCTAAAGCCTTTTGACTTGGACGTTTTCCACTTCTGCAAACAGCCCCTCTTGGCGCTGCAGCTTAGTTGGTCAAAGTGCTTGTTGTCTACTTAGCAGGTGATCATGCGTTTAAATCCCAGCGGTGCTGTTTTCCTGGAGCCTAGGTTGTGCTTCGCCCCCAGTCAGAGCGAACCTTATGCCCCACCTGCATATGCCGTGGTCCGTGACTTTGGTATGTTTGACGAGCGCTTTCAGCTTAGCCAGCGCGCGATGGCTCTGTGGCGCAATGGATAGCGCATTGGACTTCTAGGCCAGAAAAGAAAGATATTCAAAGGTTGTGGGTTCGAGTCCCACCAGAGTCGGCGGTTATATTGGTGTGGCCAACAATGCAGGGTCCGCGAAAATTCTCCCTGGGATGTTTTTCTTTCCCTTCCCGCTCACCTCTCTTTGCATGAAACTCGCTGTATTATTTTCCCTTTTCTGCACTTTTCTTCTTGAGGGGCTTGGCTCTGTGGCACAATCTTCTAGCATGTTTGGCTGAAAGGTCGGTGGTTCGAGCCCACCCAGGGAGGATTAGGTGTTTATTAATCCATCCAGGCAAACGCTACTTTCACTATTGGCAGGTGAGAAGTTTGTGGCCATGTGCCAGCTTTCTTCAGAAGTGAGCGATTTAAGCCATGGGGTGTTGCACTGCGCACCCACGAAGAAGGGATGTTTTTTTTGTTTTTTTTTTAAAGGTGTTGTGACCGTACCTTGAGCCCTACCCAAGCAGTCTTGGAAGCTTCCCGCCTCTGGCACTGACAAATGTAGGCGTCGACAAATACGGGCGCCGTGGCTTAGTTGGTCAAAGTGCCTGTCTAGTAAACAGGAGATCCTGGGTTCGAATCCCAGCGGTGCCTCGGTCCTACAGCTTTGTCTGGAGTTTACCCTCTTAAGAGCAAACTTTACGTAGCTCTTTTTTCCTCACTCGTTGTGGAATTTGCGATATTATTTTCCGTTTTTGTGCTTCGGGGCTGTAACAGACTGTCTCTGTGGCGCAATAGGCTAGCGCGTTCGGCTGTTAACCGGAAGGCTGGTGGTTCGAGCCCACCCAGGGACGTTTCCATCTTTATTAACCAACCAACAAACTGTTCCTTAGCTCAGCATGTGTACATGTATAAGTGTACTATTCAACCCATTTGGTCTCCTTCAGTTTCCCCCTGTATTATAGGTTGCTATTTTTGCTGTGCAATGGGAGAGGATTGTCTGATTGCAAAAGCTTCCTCCAGAAGCATTGTCAAACTTGAAGGTGCGTGCTCCATTCTGAAGCCTTTTGACTTGGACGTTTTCCACTTCTGCAAACATCCCCTCTTGGCGCTGCAGCTTAGTTGGTCAAAGTGCTTGTTGTCTACTTAGCAGGTGATCATGCGTTTAAATCCCAGCGGTGCTGTTTTCCTGGAGCCTAGGTTGTGCTTCGCCCTCAGTCAGAGTGAAGGTGCGTGTGAAGGTACGTGCTCCATTCTAAAGCCTTTTGACTTGGACGTTTTCCACTTCTGCAAACAGCCCCTCTTGGCGCTGCAGCTTAGTTGGTCAAAGTGCTTGTTGTCTACTTAGCAGGTGATCATGCGTTTAAATCCCAGCGGTGCTGTTTTCCTGGAGCCTAGGTTGTGCTTCGCCCCCAGTCAGAGCGAACCTTATGCCCCACCTGCATATGCCGTGGTCCGTGACTTTGGTATGTTTGACGAGCGCTTTCAGCTTAGCCAGCGCGCGATGGCTCTGTGGCGCAATGGATAGCGCATTGGACTTCTAGGCCAGAAAAGAAAGATATTCAAAGGTTGTGGGTTCGAGTCCCACCAGAGTCGGCGGTTATATTGGTGTGGCCAACAATGCAGGGTCCGCGAAAATTCTCCCTGGGATGTTTTTCTTTCCCTTCCCGCTCACCTCTCTTTGCATGAAACTCGCTGTATTATTTTCCCTTTTCTGCACTTTTCTTCTTGAGGGGCTTGGCTCTGTGGCACAATCTTCTAGCATGTTTGGCTGAAAGGTCGGTGGTTCGAGCCCACCCAGGGAGGATTAGGTGTTTATTAATCCATCCAGGCAAACGCTACTTTCACTATTGGCAGGTGAGAAGTTTGTGGCCATGTGCCAGCTTTCTTCAGAAGTGAGCGATTTAAGCCATGGGGTGTTGCACTGCGCACCCACGAAGAAGGGATGTTTTTTTAGTTTTTTTTTTAAAGGTGTTGTGACCGTACCTTGAGCCCTACCCAAGCAGTCTTGGAAGCTTCCCGCCTCTGGCACTGACAAATGTAGGCGTCGACAAATACGGGCGCCGTGGCTTAGTTGGTCAAAGTGCCTGTCTAGTAAACAGGAGATCCTGGGTTCGAATCCCAGCGGTGCCTCGGTCCTACAGCTTTGTCTGGAGTTTACCCTCTTAAGAGCAAACTTTACGTAGCTCTTTTTTCCTCACTCGTTGTGGAATTTGCGATATTATTTTCCGTTTTTGTGCTTCGGGGCTGTAACAGACTGTCTCTGTGGCGCAATAAGCTAGCGCGTTCGGCTGTTAACCGGAAGGCTGGTGGTTCGAGCCCACCCAGGGACGTTTCCATCTTTATTAACCAACCAACAAACTGTTCCTTAGCTCAGCATGTGTACATGTATAAGTGTACTATTCAACCCATTTGGTCTCCTTCAGTTTCCCCCTGTATTATAGGTTGCTATTTTTGCTGTGCAATGGGAGAGGATTGTCTGATTGCAAAAGCTTCCTCCAGAAGCATTGTCAAACTTGAAGGTGCGTGCTCCATTCTGAAGCCTTTTGACTTGGACGTTTTCCACTTCTGCAAACATCCCCTCTTGGCGCTGCAGCTTAGTTGGTCAAAGTGCTTGTTGTCTACTTAGCAGGTGATCATGCGTTTAAATCCCAGCGGTGCTGTTTTCCTGGAGCCTAGGTTGTGCTTCGCCCTCAGTCAGAGTGAAGGTGCGTGTGAAGGTACGTGCTCCATTCTAAAGCCTTTTGACTTGGACGTTTTCCACTTCTGCAAACAGCCCCTCTTGGCGCTGCAGCTTAGTTGGTCAAAGTGCTTGTTGTCTACTTAGCAGGTGATCATGCGTTTAAATCCCAGCGGTGCTGTTTTCCTGGAGCCTAGGTTGTGCTTCGCCCCCAGTCAGAGCGAACCTTATGCCCCACCTGCATATGCCGTGGTCCGTGACTTTGGTATGTTTGACGAGCGCTTTCAGCTTAGCCAGCGCGCGATGGCTCTGTGGCGCAATGGATAGCGCATTGGACTTCTAGGCCAGAAAAGAAAGATATTCAAAGGTTGTGGGTTCGAGTCCCACCAGAGTCGGCGGTTATATTGGTGTGGCCAACAATGCAGGGTCCGCGAAAATTCTCCCTGGGATGTTTTTCTTTCCCTTCCCGCTCACCTCTCTTTGCATGAAACTCGCTGTATTATTTTCCCTTTTCTGCACTTTTCTTCTTGAGGGGCTTGGCTCTGTGGCACAATCTTCTAGCATGTTTGGCTGAAAGGTCGGTGGTTCGAGCCCACCCAGGGAGGATTAGGTGTTTATTAATCCATCCAGGCAAACGCTACTTTCACTATTGGCAGGTGAGAAGTTTGTGGCCATGTGCCAGCTTTCTTCAGAAGTGAGCGATTTAAGCCATGGGGTGTTGCACTGCGCACCCACGAAGAAGGGATGTTTTTTTTGTTTTTTTTTTAAAGGTGTTGTGACCGTACCTTGAGCCCTACCCAAGCAGTCTTGGAAGCTTCCCGCCTCTGGCACTGACAAATGTAGGCGTCGACAAATACGGGCGCCGTGGCTTAGTTGGTCAAAGTGCCTGTCTAGTAAACAGGAGATCCTGGGTTCGAATCCCAGCGGTGCCTCGGTCCTACAGCTTTGTCTGGAGTTTACCCTCTTAAGAGCAAACTTTACGTAGCTCTTTTTTCCTCACTCGTTGTGGAATTTGCGATATTATTTTCCGTTTTTGTGCTTCGGGGCTGTAACAGACTGTCTCTGTGGCGCAATAGGCTAGCGCGTTCGGCTGTTAACCGGAAGGCTGGTGGTTCGAGCCCACCCAGGGACGTTTCCATCTTTATTAACCAACCAACAAACTGTTCCTTAGCTCAGCATGTGTACATGTATAAGTGTACTATTCAACCCATTTGGTCTCCTTCAGTTTCCCCCTGTATTATAGGTTGCTATTTTTGCTGTGCAATGGGAGAGGATTGTCTGATTGCAAAAGCTTCCTCCAGAAGCATTGTCAAACTTGAAGGTGCGTGCTCCATTCTGAAGCCTTTTGACTTGGACGTTTTCCACTTCTGCAAACATCCCCTCTTGGCGCTGCAGCTTAGTTGGTCAAAGTGCTTGTTGTCTACTTAGCAGGTGATCATGCGTTTAAATCCCAGCGGTGCTGTTTTCCTGGAGCCTAGGTTGTGCTTCGCCCTCAGTCAGAGTGAAGGTGCGTGTGAAGGTACGTGCTCCATTCTAAAGCCTTTTGACTTGGACGTTTTCCACTTCTGCAAACAGCCCCTCTTGGCGCTGCAGCTTAGTTGGTCAAAGTGCTTGTTGTCTACTTAGCAGGTGATCATGCGTTTAAATCCCAGCGGTGCTGTTTTCCTGGAGCCTAGGTTGTGCTTCGCCCCCAGTCAGAGCGAACCTTATGCCCCACCTGCATATGCCGTGGTCCGTGACTTTGGTATGTTTGACGAGCGCTTTCAGCTTAGCCAGCGCGCGATGGCTCTGTGGCGCAATGGATAGCGCATTGGACTTCTAGGCCAGAAAAGAAAGATATTCAAAGGTTGTGGGTTCGAGTCCCACCAGAGTCGGCGGTTATATTGGTGTGGCCAACAATGCAGGGTCCGCGAAAATTCTCCCTGGGATGTTTTTCTTTCCCTTCCCGCTCACCTCTCTTTGCATGAAACTCGCTGTATTATTTTCCCTTTTCTGCACTTTTCTTCTTGAGGGGCTTGGCTCTGTGGCACAATCTTCTAGCATGTTTGGCTGAAAGGTCGGTGGTTCGAGCCCACCCAGGGAGGATTAGGTGTTTATTAATCCATCCAGGCAAACGCTACTTTCACTATTGGCAGGTGAGAAGTTTGTGGCCATGTGCCAGCTTTCTTCAGAAGTGAGCGATTTAAGCCATGGGGTGTTGCACTGCGCACCCACGAAGAAGGGATGTTTTTTTTTTTTTTTTTTTAAAGGTGTTGTGACCGTACCTTGAGCCCTACCCAAGCAGTCTTGGAAGCTTCCCGCCTCTGGCACTGACAAATGTAGGCGTCGACAAATACGGGCGCCGTGGCTTAGTTGGTCAAAGTGCCTGTCTAGTAAACAGGAGATCCTGGGTTCGAATCCCAGCGGTGCCTCGGTCCTACAGCTTTGTCTGGAGTTTACCCTCTTAAGAGCAAACTTTACGTAGCTCTTTTTTCCTCACTCGTTGTGGAATTTGCGATATTATTTTCCGTTTTTGTGCTTCGGGGCTGTAACAGACTGTCTCTGTGGCGCAATAGGCTAGCGCGTTCGGCTGTTAACCGGAAGGCTGGTGGTTCGAGCCCACCCAGGGACGTTTCCATCTTTATTAACCAACCAACAAACTGTTCCTTAGCTCAGCATGTGTACATGTATAAGTGTACTATTCAACCCATTTGGTCTCCTTCAGTTTCCCCCTGTATTATAGGTTGCTATTTTTGCTGTGCAATGGGAGAGGATTGTCTGATTGCAAAAGCTTCCTCCAGAAGCATTGTCAAACTTGAAGGTGCGTGCTCCATTCTGAAGCCTTTTGACTTGGACGTTTTCCACTTCTGCAAACATCCCCTCTTGGCGCTGCAGCTTAGTTGGTCAAAGTGCTTGTTGTCTACTTAGCAGGTGATCATGCGTTTAAATCCCAGCGGTGCTGTTTTCCTGGAGCCTAGGTTGTGCTTCGCCCTCAGTCAGAGTGAAGGTGCGTGTGAAGGTACGTGCTCCATTCTAAAGCCTTTTGACTTGGACGTTTTCCACTTCTGCAAACAGCCCCTCTTGGCGCTGCAGCTTAGTTGGTCAAAGTGCTTGTTGTCTACTTAGCAGGTGATCATGCGTTTAAATCCCAGCGGTGCTGTTTTCCTGGAGCCTAGGTTGTGCTTCGCCCCCAGTCAGAGCGAACCTTATGCCCCACCTGCATATGCCGTGGTCCGTGACTTTGGTATGTTTGACGAGCGCTTTCAGCTTAGCCAGCGCGCGATGGCTCTGTGGCGCAATGGATAGCGCATTGGACTTCTAGGCCAGAAAAGAAAGATATTCAAAGGTTGTGGGTTCGAGTCCCACCAGAGTCGGCGGTTATATTGGTGTGGCCAACAATGCAGGGTCCGCGAAAATTCTCCCTGGGATGTTTTTCTTTCCCTTCCCGCTCACCTCTCTTTGCATGAAACTCGCTGTATTATTTTCCCTTTTCTGCACTTTTCTTCTTGAGGGGCTTGGCTCTGTGGCACAATCTTCTAGCATGTTTGGCTGAAAGGTCGGTGGTTCGAGCCCACCCAGGGAGGATTAGGTGTTTATTAATCCATCCAGGCAAACGCTACTTTCACTATTGGCAGGTGAGAAGTTTGTGGCCATGTGCCAGCTTTCTTCAGAAGTGAGCGATTTAAGCCATGGGGTGTTGCACTGCGCACCCACGAAGAAGGGATGTTTTTTTAGTTTTTTTTTTAAAGGTGTTGTGACCGTACCTTGAGCCCTACCCAAGCAGTCTTGGAAGCTTCCCGCCTCTGGCACTGACAAATGTAGGCGTCGACAAATACGGGCGCCGTGGCTTAGTTGGTCAAAGTGCCTGTCTAGTAAACAGGAGATCCTGGGTTCGAATCCCAGCGGTGCCTCGGTCCTACAGCTTTGTCTGGAGTTTACCCTCTTAAGAGCAAACTTTACGTAGCTCTTTTTTCCTCACTCGTTGTGGAATTTGCGATATTATTTTCCGTTTTTGTGCTTCGGGGCTGTAACAGACTGTCTCTGTGGCGCAATAGGCTAGCGCGTTCGGCTGTTAACCGGAAGGCTGGTGGTTCGAGCCCACCCAGGGACGTTTCCATCTTTATTAACCAACCAACAAACTGTTCCTTAGCTCAGCATGTGTACATGTATAAGTGTACTATTCAACCCATTTGGTCTCCTTCAGTTTCCCCCTGTATTATAGGTTGCTATTTTTGCTGTGCAATGGGAGAGGATTGTCTGATTGCAAAAGCTTCCTCCAGAAGCATTGTCAAACTTGAAGGTGCGTGCTCCATTCTGAAGCCTTTTGACTTGGACGTTTTCCACTTCTGCAAACATCCCCTCTTGGCGCTGCAGCTTAGTTGGTCAAAGTGCTTGTTGTCTACTTAGCAGGTGATCATGCGTTTAAATCCCAGCGGTGCTGTTTTCCTGGAGCCTAGGTTGTGCTTCGCCCTCAGTCAGAGTGAAGGTGCGTGTGAAGGTACGTGCTCCATTCTAAAGCCTTTTGACTTGGACGTTTTCCACTTCTGCAAACAGCCCCTCTTGGCGCTGCAGCTTAGTTGGTCAAAGTGCTTGTTGTCTACTTAGCAGGTGATCATGCGTTTAAATCCCAGCGGTGCTGTTTTCCTGGAGCCTAGGTTGTGCTTCGCCCCCAGTCAGAGCGAACCTTATGCCCCACCTGCATTTGCCGTGGTCCGTGACTTTGGTATGTTTGACGAGCGCTTTCAGCTTAGCCAGCGCGCGATGGCTCTGTGGCGCAATGGATAGCGCATTGGACTTCTAGGCCAGAAAAGAAAGATATTCAAAGGTTGTGGGTTCGAGTCCCACCAGAGTCGGCGGTTATATTGGTGTGGCCAACAATGCAGGGTCCGCGAAAATTCTCCCTGGGATGTTTTTCTTTCCCTTCCCGCTCACCTCTCTTTGCATGAAACTCGCTGTATTATTTTCCCTTTTCTGCACTTTTCTTCTTGAGGGGCTTGGCTCTGTGGCACAATCTTCTAGCATGTTTGGCTGAAAGGTCGGTGGTTCGAGCCCACCCAGGGAGGATTAGGTGTTTATTAATCCATCCAGGCAAACGCTACTTTCACTATTGGCAGGTGAGAAGTTTGTGGCCATGTGCCAGCTTTCTTCAGAAGTGAGCGATTTAAGCCATGGGGTGTTGCACTGCGCACCCACGAAGAAGGGATGTTTTTTTAGTTTTTTTTTTAAAGGTGTTGTGACCGTACCTTGAGCCCTACCCAAGCAGTCTTGGAAGCTTCCCGCCTCTGGCACTGACAAATGTAGGCGTCGACAAATACGGGCGCCGTGGCTTAGTTGGTCAAAGTGCCTGTCTAGTAAACAGGAGATCCTGGGTTCGAATCCCAGCGGTGCCTCGGTCCTACAGCTTTGTCTGGAGTTTACCCTCTTAAGAGCAAACTTTACGTAGCTCTTTTTTCCTCACTCGTTGTGGAATTTGCGATATTATTTTCCGTTTTTGTGCTTCGGGGCTGTAACAGACTGTCTCTGTGGCGCAATAGGCTAGCGCGTTCGGCTGTTAACCGGAAGGCTGGTGGTTCGAGCCCACCCAGGGACGTTTCCATCTTTATTAACCAACCAACAAACTGTTCCTTAGCTCAGCATGTGTACATGTATAAGTGTACTATTCAACCCATTTGGTCTCCTTCAGTTTCCCCCTGTATTATAGGTTGCTATTTTTGCTGTGCAATGGGAGAGGATTGTCTGATTGCAAAAGCTTCCTCCAGAAGCATTGTCAAACTTGAAGGTGCGTGCTCCATTCTGAAGCCTTTTGACTTGGACGTTTTCCACTTCTGCAAACATCCCCTCTTGGCGCTGCAGCTTAGTTGGTCAAAGTGCTTGTTGTCTACTTAGCAGGTGATCATGCGTTTAAATCCCAGCGGTGCTGTTTTCCTGGAGCCTAGGTTGTGCTTCGCCCTCAGTCAGAGTGAAGGTGCGTGTGAAGGTACGTGCTCCATTCTAAAGCCTTTTGACTTGGACGTTTTCCACTTCTGCAAACAGCCCCTCTTGGCGCTGCAGCTTAGTTGGTCAAAGTGCTTGTTGTCTACTTAGCAGGTGATCATGCGTTTAAATCCCAGCGGTGCTGTTTTCCTGGAGCCTAGGTTGTGCTTCGCCCCCAGTCAGAGCGAACCTTATGCCCCACCTGCATTTGCCGTGGTCCGTGACTTTGGTATGTTTGACGAGCGCTTTCAGCTTAGCCAGCGCGCGATGGCTCTGTGGCGCAATGGATAGCGCATTGGACTTCTAGGCCAGAAAAGAAAGATATTCAAAGGTTGTGGGTTCGAGTCCCACCAGAGTCGGCGGTTATATTGGTGTGGCCAACAATGCAGGGTCCGCGAAAATTCTCCCTGGGATGTTTTTCTTTCCCTTCCCGCTCACCTCTCTTTGCATGAAACTCGCTGTATTATTTTCCCTTTTCTGCACTTTTCTTCTTGAGGGGCTTGGCTCTGTGGCACAATCTTCTAGCATGTTTGGCTGAAAGGTCGGTGGTTCGAGCCCACCCAGGGAGGATTAGGTGTTTATTAATCCATCCAGGCAAACGCTACTTTCACTATTGGCAGGTGAGAAGTTTGTGGCCATGTGCCAGCTTTCTTCAGAAGTGAGCGATTTAAGCCATGGGGTGTTGCACTGCGCACCCACGAAGAAGGGATGTTTTTTTAGTTTTTTTTTTAAAGGTGTTGTGACCGTACCTTGAGCCCTACCCAAGCAGTCTTGGAAGCTTCCCGCCTCTGGCACTGACAAATGTAGGCGTCGACAAATACGGGCGCCGTGGCTTAGTTGGTCAAAGTGCCTGTCTAGTAAACAGGAGATCCTGGGTTCGAATCCCAGCGGTGCCTCGGTCCTACAGCTTTGTCTGGAGTTTACCCTCTTAAGAGCAAACTTTACGTAGCTCTTTTTTCCTCACTCGTTGTGGAATTTGCGATATTATTTTCCGTTTTTGTGCTTCGGGGCTGTAACAGACTGTCTCTGTGGCGCAATAGGCTAGCGCGTTCGGCTGTTAACCGGAAGGCTGGTGGTTCGAGCCCACCCAGGGACGTTTCCATCTTTATTAACCAACCAACAAACTGTTCCTTAGCTCAGCATGTGTACATGTATAAGTGTACTATTCAACCCATTTGGTCTCCTTCAGTTTCCCCCTGTATTATAGGTTGCTATTTTTGCTGTGCAATGGGAGAGGATTGTCTGATTGCAAAAGCTTCCTCCAGAAGCATTGTCAAACTTGAAGGTGCGTGCTCCATTCTGAAGCCTTTTGACTTGGACGTTTTCCACTTCTGCAAACATCCCCTCTTGGCGCTGCAGCTTAGTTGGTCAAAGTGCTTGTTGTCTACTTAGCAGGTGATCATGCGTTTAAATCCCAGCGGTGCTGTTTTCCTGGAGCCTAGGTTGTGCTTCGCCCTCAGTCAGAGTGAAGGTGCGTGTGAAGGTACGTGCTCCATTCTAAAGCCTTTTGACTTGGACGTTTTCCACTTCTGCAAACAGCCCCTCTTGGCGCTGCAGCTTAGTTGGTCAAAGTGCTTGTTGTCTACTTAGCAGGTGATCATGCGTTTAAATCCCAGCGGTGCTGTTTTCCTGGAGCCTAGGTTGTGCTTCGCCCCCAGTCAGAGCGAACCTTATGCCCCACCTGCATTTGCCGTGGTCCGTGACTTTGGTATGTTTGACGAGCGCTTTCAGCTTAGCCAGCGCGCGATGGCTCTGTGGCGCAATGGATAGCGCATTGGACTTCTAGGCCAGAAAAGAAAGATATTCAAAGGTTGTGGGTTCGAGTCCCACCAGAGTCGGCGGTTATATTGGTGTGGCCAACAATGCAGGGTCCGCGAAAATTCTCCCTGGGATGTTTTTCTTTCCCTTCCCGCTCACCTCTCTTTGCATGAAACTCGCTGTATTATTTTCCCTTTTCTGCACTTTTCTTCTTGAGGGGCTTGGCTCTGTGGCACAATCTTCTAGCATGTTTGGCTGAAAGGTCGGTGGTTCGAGCCCACCCAGGGAGGATTAGGTGTTTATTAATCCATCCAGGCAAACGCTACTTTCACTATTGGCAGGTGAGAAGTTTGTGGCCATGTGCCAGCTTTCTTCAGAAGTGAGCGATTTAAGCCATGGGGTGTTGCACTGCGCACCCACGAAGAAGGGATGTTTTTTTAGTTTTTTTTTTAAAGGTGTTGTGACCGTACCTTGAGCCCTACCCAAGCAGTCTTGGAAGCTTCCCGCCTCTGGCACTGACAAATGTAGGCGTCGACAAATACGGGCGCCGTGGCTTAGTTGGTCAAAGTGCCTGTCTAGTAAACAGGAGATCCTGGGTTCGAATCCCAGCGGTGCCTCGGTCCTACAGCTTTGTCTGGAGTTTACCCTCTTAAGAGCAAACTTTACGTAGCTCTTTTTTCCTCACTCGTTGTGGAATTTGCGATATTATTTTCCGTTTTTGTGCTTCGGGGCTGTAACAGACTGTCTCTGTGGCGCAATAGGCTAGCGCGTTCGGCTGTTAACCGGAAGGCTGGTGGTTCGAGCCCACCCAGGGACGTTTCCATCTTTATTAACCAACCAACAAACTGTTCCTTAGCTCAGCATGTGTACATGTATAAGTGTACTATTCAACCCATTTGGTCTCCTTCAGTTTCCCCCTGTATTATAGGTTGCTATTTTTGCTGTGCAATGGGAGAGGATTGTCTGATTGCAAAAGCTTCCTCCAGAAGCATTGTCAAACTTGAAGGTGCGTGCTCCATTCTGAAGCCTTTTGACTTGGACGTTTTCCACTTCTGCAAACATCCCCTCTTGGCGCTGCAGCTTAGTTGGTCAAAGTGCTTGTTGTCTACTTAGCAGGTGATCATGCGTTTAAATCCCAGCGGTGCTGTTTTCCTGGAGCCTAGGTTGTGCTTCGCCCTCAGTCAGAGTGAAGGTGCGTGTGAAGGTACGTGCTCCATTCTAAAGCCTTTTGACTTGGACGTTTTCCACTTCTGCAAACAGCCCCTCTTGGCGCTGCAGCTTAGTTGGTCAAAGTGCTTGTTGTCTACTTAGCAGGTGATCATGCGTTTAAATCCCAGCGGTGCTGTTTTCCTGGAGCCTAGGTTGTGCTTCGCCCCCAGTCAGAGCGAACCTTATGCCCCACCTGCATTTGCCGTGGTCCGTGACTTTGGTATGTTTGACGAGCGCTTTCAGCTTAGCCAGCGCGCGATGGCTCTGTGGCGCAATGGATAGCGCATTGGACTTCTAGGCCAGAAAAGAAAGATATTCAAAGGTTGTGGGTTCGAGTCCCACCAGAGTCGGCGGTTATATTGGTGTGGCCAACAATGCAGGGTCCGCGAAAATTCTCCCTGGGATGTTTTTCTTTCCCTTCCCGCTCACCTCTCTTTGCATGAAACTCGCTGTATTATTTTCCCTTTTCTGCACTTTTCTTCTTGAGGGGCTTGGCTCTGTGGCACAATCTTCTAGCATGTTTGGCTGAAAGGTCGGTGGTTCGAGCCCACCCAGGGAGGATTAGGTGTTTATTAATCCATCCAGGCAAACGCTACTTTCACTATTGGCAGGTGAGAAGTTTGTGGCCATGTGCCAGCTTTCTTCAGAAGTGAGCGATTTAAGCCATGGGGTGTTGCACTGCGCACCCACGAAGAAGGGATGTTTTTTTAGTTTTTTTTTTAAAGGTGTTGTGACCGTACCTTGAGCCCTACCCAAGCAGTCTTGGAAGCTTCCCGCCTCTGGCACTGACAAATGTAGGCGTCGACAAATACGGGCGCCGTGGCTTAGTTGGTCAAAGTGCCTGTCTAGTAAACAGGAGATCCTGGGTTCGATTTGAAATGAAAAATAAAAAGCCTGATAAATGGTCTCTCTATTATCATCCCAGTGCCTAAATCTCTCTAAGCCGGACCTCAAACTGCTGCCGCTTCAGCCTCACCTCTATCATTGCAAAGATATACAACCGCATGATACTTAACAGGCTGCGGAGCACCATCGACCCACACTTGAGAGAGGAGGTCCACATTAACTCACAGCTTGGCCCTAAGGAGGATCATCGAGGAGGTGAAGAACAACTACATGACTGCGGTGCTGTTTCAGGGATTTCAAAAAAGCATTTGACTCTGAATACACAGAGGCGTCATGATGAAAATCCTGAAGCCCTATGGTGTTCCCCCCAATTTACTTCAGGCCATAGGGACCTTGTATTCCATCACCCGGGCAAGGGTTGTTAAACCGGACAGCAAAAGCAAGTGTAGTATATTTTTATACTGTACCATACTGTATTACATCAATACATCTGTATAACTCTCATGTAGTAATCATTTTAAGAATAAGGAACAAACTAGGAACCGTTAACTTGAGTAGTTTAACATGTGAGCAAAGCAGATGTCCTGAGTCAGCATTCCTTTGTCTTTGTCTCTGAGTCAGCGTGACCTAAAGTTCACCTCTGAAGTTAGCCTACAGTTTGTAACGTGATTCTAGGAGGACACAGGAAGACCCAAAGCAGCCCCACTGTCCGAAGAGGGGGCAGAGCTCAAATGACCCATTGACCATTTAGAGCATCAGTTGATCTTTTGTGACCATGTTTGTATTCCTTGTATGCAAATTTGTTTGTCATGTGATTCCTGGTCTGAAGCCAGATATAAGCTTGCCACCTCGTAAGAGAAAGTAGTATTGCCGAAGATTTGACCCATGTAAAGGCTTGCTCAATAAATTGTTGATTCGACCGCATTTTTCTCCTGAAGTACATTTTGACTCAAGTTGTGCATTCCAAATACACGACACAAGGATTCTGACATCATGGCGGGAGTGTTACAAGGGGATACCCTCGTACCCTTCCTCTTTATAATAGTCTTGGACTACGCACTGAGGCAGGCAATCCAGGGAAGGGAGGAGGATCTGGGCTTCACTATAACACCTAGAAGGTCCAGAACGTATCCCTCTGTAGTCCTAACAGACCTGGACTATGCAGAGGACATCAGCCTGATATCTAACCATGTGAGAGAAGCACAAGCTCCTGACCAGAGTGGAAAAGGAATGTGCCAAGGTGGGTCACAGCTGAAGGTACTGCTCTGAAGGAGGTTGAGGACTTACCTGGACTCTTGAGTCAACTCAATGGAGCAGGACATCAAAGTCAGGAAGGTACTCAATAAGGTCGCCAGGTGTATAGAGGACCGGGCTGATTGTATCTGCATCTTGTAAAATTTGTGGATATGCATAAGCAGCCTTTCATCGGACTATACGTTATAATAGCCATAGCTGACAATGACTTATGATTCTATACAGAAACAAAATCCATGCAAGAGCAGCTGTTACTTGCCCAATTTATGAATGAAATAATAAAATTAAAGGGACATGGAGTTGAGATAACTTCCATAACCAAACAAGAAACATGGGAAAACATATGCGCACAAATAAATGTGGATGTGCGCAACACCGATGACCGATGTGAGAAGCGCTGGAATTCTTTGCAGATTGCAGACTGAGTGACTAAACAGCTGCCACAGGTAGGACATTAGGCCAAAAATGCCTACTAGAGTAGACCATAATGTTTTAATCTCTGTCAGTCAGTAGCTTATACATAAATGAATGTCGCTCAACATGTCATAGCAGATTATTAACAGAGAGATGTATGATGGGTAAAGCCAATGTTAGCTGGTCATGTTACAGTATGAGCCTGACTACTGTTAGTAGGTCATTAATACAAAAGGACAGTAAAACTGCAGTAGGTAGATCTTTATTGCATTTTGAAGTCTGAAGAAGAATCCCTAATACAAAATACTAGACCATTAAATGCAGCTAGAGTTGTTTATGGCTGCTCAGCTGCCTAAATGCCTAAACTAAAAGTTAACAGAATCATGATGTGGTGGCATTTCTCACTTGTCCTCTACTTACAAAAACTAACTGCACCCAAGAAGCATTACAAGAGCACTAAGAGTAAAATCACACTAACAGAGGAGCTAAAATACATACAGATACATACAGTACCAGCTTGGTTGTTTTGAGCATGTGCGCCTGTTTGTGTGTGTGTGTGTGTGTGTGTGTGTCTGTGTCTGTGTGTTCTGTTTTGTGGTGAAGCAGAGAGAAGAGGAAGACAGCATGCACTATAGGCCCTTCGGGGTAGTGTTTGCATTGGAGCCATTTTGAACACGGGAAGCGTTTCACCCTACTGCTAGGTACTGAAGCTACTAGTAACAGTATGGACTCTAAAACAAGTACATTTACAGCCAAATGTCCAAACGAAGACAAGCAGAACAACTTCACATTGTGTTTGAAATAAGAGTAGGAAGGTTAGGATGGCGCTCCCGGTGTGTTTCCTAGAGCCACGCTGGTTTTAGAAAAAGGCTTCTCCAAACAACTGACCTCTCAGAGTTGACAGGCACAGCCCTCAACAACAACAACAACAACACATTCATGATTTACGTCTTTTTTGGTGTACAGCAATTAAGACTATGGGGGCTACAGCTTGTCCGTCACAAGCTGGCCTACAGACGAAGAAAAGACCAGAAATAAACCCTTTCAACCGGATGGACGTCTTGTTCCTTACAATATACAGCACATCTACGGACATGGACTGTGTCTTACAAGTGACAGAAGTCACACCAAAAAATACTTTTTAAGCCATGGCCAACACCTTTGTGTGAGTGTGTGTGTGTGTGTTTTATGTGTATGTATATGAGTCAGTGTGTGTGTGTGTGTGTGTGTGTGTGTGTGTGTGTGTGCGCACATGAAAGCATGCGTACGTACAGTATGTACCAAGAAACCACAGACAGTTTAAGGTGGACAATGAAATAAAAATGTAAAAACAAAACCGAAATCAACAATTCATCCTTCATCACATCAAACACTCAAAGAAGGTAACAGTCAAGTCCACAGGTCCGGCAGGTATAAATACACACATACTGTATATATACAATCAACCAAACATACAAAACACCTTCCACCACCTTCTATTAGCCTGGGATTGACAGGACGCGCACAGACATGCCAGCAGAGATTCAGCGCTGGAGCCGGGGACAGCCATACGGGCTGGGGGCGGCGCCATACGGGCTGGGGGCGGCGCCATACGGGCTGGGGGCGGCGTCCGTCTAGTCTAGCCCCCCACTCACCACACTCATCCCTTGGGGGTATAGGTTTGGTGGTGTGGGGGGGGGGGTCCTGTCTCAGAGCTCCCTGGCAGAAGCAGCGGCAGCTCCAAACTCCAGACGGGCCAGGGAGGGTGAGGCGGGGGAGGGTAGGCCCTGGGGACAGGAGGGTGAGGCGGGGGAGGGTAGGCCCTCGGGACAGGAGGGTGAGGCGGGGGAGGGTAGGCCCTCGGGACAGGAGGGTGAGGCGGGGGAGGGTAGGCCTTCGGGACAGGAGGGTGAGGCGGGGGAGGGTAGGCCCTGGGGACAGGAGGGTGAGGCGGGGGAGGGTAGGCCCTCGGGACAGGAGGGTGGGGGGGAGGGTAGGCCCTGGGGACAGGAGGGTGAGACGGGGGAGGGTAGGCCCTCGGGACAGGAGGGTGAGGCGGGGGAGGGTAGGCCCTGGGGACAGGAGGGTGAGGCGGGGGAGGGTAGGCCCTCGGGACAGGAGGGTGAGGCGGGGGAGGGTAGGCCCTCGGGACAGGAGGGTGAGGCGGGGGAGGGTAGGCCCTCGGGACAGGAGGGTGAGGCGGGGGAGGGTAGGCCCTCGGGACAGGAGGGTGAGGCGGGGGAGGGTAGGCCCTCGGGACAGGAGGGTGAGGCGGGGGAGGGTAGGCCCTCGGGACAGGAGGGTGAGGCGGGGGAGGGTAGGCCCTCGGGACAGGAGGGTGAGGCGGGGGAGGGTAGGCCCTCGGGACAGGAGGGTGAGGCGGGGGAGGGTAGGCCCTCGGGACAGGAGGGTGAGGCGGGGGAGGGTAGGCCCTCGGGACAGGAGGGTGAGGCGGGGGAGGGTAGGCCCTCGGGACAGGAGGGTGAGGCGGGGGAGGGTAGGCCCTCGGGACAGGAGGGTGAGGCGGGGGAGGGTAAGCCCTCGGGACAGGAGGGTGGGGCAATGCCGGGCATGACGGGAGGGATGGGGGTGGAGAAAGGGTTGGTGGGGGAGGAGGGGGCAGGGCAGGTAGCAGGTTTATTGGGGGAGGAGGAGGCCGTGGCGAGGGCGTAAGGGGACGGACAGCTCTGGGGTTCGGGAGGGGTGAAAGAGCTAGCGGGTTGGGTGGGCGTGGTGGTGGGGGAAAGAGCTAGCGGGTTGGGTGGGCGTGGTGGTGGGGGAAAGAGCTAGCGGGTTGGGTGGGCGTGGTGGTGGGGGAAAGAGCTAGCGGGTTGGGTGGGCGTGGTGGTGGGGGAAAGAGCTAGCGGGTTGGGTGGGCGTGGTGGTGGGGGAAAGAGCTAGCGGGTTGGGTGGGCGTGGTGGTGGGGGAAAGGCGGGTGATCGGTTTGGCGGGGGAGGAGGGAGAAGCGGAGGTGATCGGTTTGGCGGGGGAAGAAGGGGAGGGGCAGATGGCGGTGGAGGGTGGGGCCAAGGGGGAGGAGAGGGGTGTGCTAGGGGCAGAGGGGCAGGTGAATAGTGTGGGGGGGGCGGAGGGAGAGGGGGAGTCAAAAGGAAGAGTGCAGGCCAGGGGTGCGGGCCGGTCAGGGGGGAGGAGGGCGGTGGCTGGAACGGGAGGGCCGGGAGGAGAAGAGGGGGAGGTCTGGAGCTTGGAGGGCGAGGTTGGGGAGGAGCTTATAGTAGGAAAGGCTTGGGTGAAGGGAGGGGGGGGGGCATCGAGCCTTGTAGGAGAGGGACATGTCTTGGGCTGGGGTGGGGCAGGAGGAGGAGGAGGAGGAGGAGGAGGAGGGACAGAGGTGGTCCCAGGGCTCCAGGGCTCCTGTAGAGGGGCAGCTGTGGCAGGGGACGCCGCTCCGGTGCTGTTCGTGGCCGGGTCGGCGGGCGGCCCGTGCTCGGCGGGTGACGCTGGTTCGGTGGGCGTGGCTGGTCTGAGCGGCAGGGTGGAGGGAGGCGGAGCTTTGGGCCCCCAGCGGCGGCGGCTTGTCAGACGGATGCTCTCCTTATCTAGAGCTGTGTTCTGGTGGAGAGGTCAGGGAGAGAGGTCGTCACAACACACACATTTACGCACAAACATACACACACACACATATACACACACAGACACATACAGTATACACTCAAACACACGCGTGCGACATTTAGGCATACACACTGTACACACAAACTACAAACAGAGTCAGTATCACTCCATATTAGTTGGAAAAGAGAGAGAGGTCAATCTATGGTGAAGTGTGACAACTACCTGATAGCTTTCTAACTCCTTCATTAATAGTGACCTTCACCCCGTGCAGTCCCTCAGAACAATGTTTACACTATTACTGAACACGTCTACGAGTGAGAAATGTTTACAGTACTACTGAACACGCGTCTATGAGGGAACGTTTACAGTACTGAACACACGTCTACGAGGGAACGTTTACAGTACTACTGAACACATATTTACGAGGGAACATTAACAGTAGTACTGCACACACGTCTACGAGGGAACGTTTACAGTATTACTGTACTTAACACATGTTTACGAGTGAACAATGTTTACAGTTGTACTGAATATGTCATTGAGGGAACAACACTTGCAGTACTACTGAACACACGTCTATGAGTGAACAACTGTAGTACTGAACACACGTCTATGAGTGAACAACTGTAGTACTGAACACACGTCTATGAGTGAACAACTGTAGTACTGAACACACGTCTATGAGTGAACAACAGAGAAGATGAGGAAGCCAATGGTATGTGGACATTCATATACGTAGTAGGACACAAGCTTTACAGCAGACTGACTCCACCAGATAGACACGAGCTTCACAGTAGATTGACCCAAGCAGAAAGCAAATCCTACTGTTGTTTCGTCAGTGTGCAATGTGCCCACTAGGAGAGAATGAGAAAGGCCTTAGAAACATGGCTTGCTTAAGACAATACAGACACAATATTGACTATGTCATAGCCAAATTTCAGACAGACCAATTAGCAGATTTGTAACTTTTACTTATTCATATATTTTTATATTTATTAGTAAATATCGCTGCTGTTTTCTCATTTTCCCTTTGTAGGATAGAGGAGGCAGAACAGAGGAGGCGTACAGCAGGTGATGAGTGTTAGTACGTACCCTGGCCTTGGAGCTAACCAGGGGGTGATGAGTGTTAGTACGTACCCTGGCCTTGGAGCTAACCAGGGGGTGATGAGTGTTAGTACGTACCCTGGCCTTGGAGCTAACCAGGGGGTGATGGGTGTTAGTACGTACCCTGGCCTTGGAGCTAACCAGGGGGTGATGAGTGTTAGTACGTACCCTGGCCTTGGAGCTAACCAGGGGGTGATGGGTGTTAGTACGTACCCTGGCCTTGGAGCTAACCAGGGGGTGATGGGTGTTAGTACGTACCCTGGCCTTGGAGCTAACCAGGGGGTGATGGGTGTTAGTACGTACCCTGGCCTTGGAGCTAACCAGGGGGTGATGAGTGTTAGTACGTACCCTGGCCTCGGAGCTAACCAGGGGGTGATGGGTGTTAGTACGTACCCTGGCCTTGGAGCTAACCAGGGGGTGATGGGTGTTAGTACGCACCCTGGCCTTGGAGCTAACCAGGGGGTGATGGGTGTTAGTACGTACCCTGGCCTTGGAGCTAACCAGGGGGTGATGAGTGTTAGTACGTACCCTGGCCTCGGAGCTAACCAGGGGGTGATGAGTGTTAGTACGTACCCTGGCCTTGGAGCTAACCAGGGGGTGATGAGTGCAGGCGTGTGCAGAGGGAGGGGGGGGGGAGAGGGACAGAAACCGGCCTTACTCACAGCTCCACAAAATAAAGTAAACACAAAAAAAGCCTGGTGGTCAACAACAGAGGTCTGGGGAACAGAGAGGTGTGTGGGGGGGGGGGGGGGGGGGGGATTTGGTGCACAGTACCAGAAGCCACATTGAAAACGACTACTACTCAATTTGGGTGCTTGGTTGAATTGAGTGTGTGGGGTG
>NC_140253.1:21428712-21436212 GCF_949987555.1 Borostomias antarcticus
GGAGACAGAGTAGAGTTTCCTCCATTATGAGACAGGGAAAGAGCAGTAGAGGCCAAAAAAGAAAAACAGCTGATTGTGGATTTGCAAGCTTTGCATTTGCCAGGCACACACACACACACACACACACACACACACACACACACACACACACACACACACACACACACACACACACACACACACACACACACACACACACACACACACACACACACACCCACACACACACACACACATTCATATACAAGTATTATGTGTCCAACCGTGAGAGACGCCATGCCCTTAGAAGGGGTGTCTGTGGGGAGAGATTAGCTGACGGCGATCGTAGGACAGATAAGTGCTGCGCTCGCTCTTCCAAGTCCACATTCTTTAGTGGAACGGCGCAGACGGAACAAGCGTCTCTCAGAGCGACAAACAGGATGAGTGAAACCCGATGGGCAGGAGAGACGCGTTTCAGTACTGAGTGAAACCCGATGGGCAGGAGAGACGCGTCTCATCTGCACTGAGGACTTTGATTTGGCTTCAGACGGCCAACGGTGGTCAGCGAGGGCAGAGCTGCGCCTTCAGAGACCGTCCTCTGTCTGTCTTCCTCTCTTCAGAGACCGTCCTCTGTCTGTCTTCCTCTCTTCAGAGACCGTCCTCTGTCTGTCTTCCTCTCTTCAGAGACCGTCCTCTGTCTGTCTTCCTCTCTTCAGAGACCGTCCTCTGTCTGTCTTCAGAGACCGTCCTCTGTCTGTCTTCCTCACTTCAGAGACCGTCCTCTGTCTGTCTTCCTCTCTTCAGAGACCGTCCTCTGTCTGTCTTCCTCACTTCAGAGACTGTCCTCTGTCTGTCTTCAGAGACCGTCCTCTGTCTGTCTTCCTCTCTTCAGAGACCGTCCTCTGTCTGTCTTCCTCTCTGGTGCGGCAGTCAAGGGAGTCATGAAACAACATGGACGGACTCGCACACAGAAAAAGGTCAACCAGTCTTTGCGATTAAAATGTCTTCATTTTGTGATCGGTTTGTACAGAATAGCCTGTGCAAACGTTCCAGTCCTCTCAGGGATTATGGTCGGTGCAGAATAACGCCATGAATGGCAGTTAGCCCTTATTATGGATTAGTCTACTTGCAATCAGGCTAGGAGACCGTAATCCCTGAGAGGCCTGGAACGTTTGCACAGGCTGCTCTGTACAGCCCCATCACAAAATGAAGACATTTTAATCGCAAAGACCTCAAGTCTGGTTGACCTTTTTTTCTGTGTGCGAGTTCTTCCATGCTGTTTCAGGACTTTTCCCTTTACTGCCGCACCAGAGAGGAAGACAAGCAAAGGTGTGTGTGTGTGTGTGTGTGTGTGTGTGTGTGTGTGTGTTACCTTGGCTGAGTCGGTGATGTTGTCCCAGTAGGGAGCAGGGAACTCCAGTTGTCCCACTAAGATCTGATCAAACAGGTCCTCCTGAAGGTTGTTCTCACTGCACGCACAGACAAACAAACAAACAAAGAATTAAACAAACAAACAGAATGGTTCTGCACTGGACCACCGTGTATATGGAGCTGTTCTTTCACTAAGAAATGTACAATAAAGAAGCAGAAACACCCACACACCCTCTTCACTTGCTCAATGGAATCCGTTTATACGTTAGGTCAACAACTGTCTTCAGGTACAGGTGTATTCAGGAATGTATCAAATATATCTGGGACTGTTACGATTCAAGGGTGGAACTCAGTGACCAAAAGGTGCATGTGTCATGTCTCTGATTTGATCGTGATACACTGTTTGAGAACTTTGGATTCAGGCGCAGACACAGGTCCCCCATGACACTGAGTGAATGAGTGAATGAGTGAATGAGTGAATGAGTGAATGAGTGAATGAGTGAATGAGTGAATGAGTGACTGTGCACAGAGGCCTGCACATGGCTGCGTTGGTATCAGAGGTGGCGGACCACTACGCTTTGGCTGAACATTAACGTTAAGGACTTGACGTTTTCAGCCCCTCGTTGAGCTCCTCTTCATGCTGTAGTGAACAGTACGCCTCTGCTCTTATATGACAGCATCAAACCCTTCATGCAAACAATCCACAATAACACGCCATTTCACACCACAATAACACGCCATTTCACACCAGCAAGTAACAACCCTGTGATTCCTAGACTAGAGGGGGAACGCATAGCATTTATTATCTCACATGCACCTCAAACGTTTGTCAGAAATATCAGCGATAGCATTTATTTACAGTAGACTTTTTACTGATTTAGCCAACATTGCTCCAGTAAGATCGGCCCTACATCATTAACATGCAGCAGGGAGGGAGAGAGGGAGTGAGAGAGGGAGAGATGGAGGGAGGGATAGATGGAGAGATGGAGGAGAGAGGGAGGGAGGGAGAGAGGGAGAGAGGGAGTGAGAGAGGGAGAGATGGAGGGAGGGATAGATGGAGAGATGGAGGAGAGAGGGAGGGAGAGAGGGAGAGAGGGAGTGAGAGAGGGAGGGATGGAGGAGAGATGGAGGGAGAGAGGGAGAGAGGGAGAGATGGAGGAGAGAGGGAGGGAAAGAGGGAGAGAGGGAGTGAGAGAGGGAGAGATGGAGGGAGGGAGGGAGAGATGGAGAGATGGAGGAGAGAGGGAGGGAAAGAGGGAGAGAGGGAGTGAGAGAGGGAGAGATGGAGGGAGAGAGGGAGGGAGAGAGGGAGGGAGGGAGAGAGGGAGGGAGAGAGGGAGTGAGAGAGGGAGAGATGGAGGGAGGGAGGGAGTCAAGGAGCAGTTGTGTGTGTTGGTTACCTTCTAAAGGGAGGGAAACCACACAGCAAGATGTAAGTGATGACCCCCGCTGCCCAGATATCAACCTTCAATCCATACCTGAGAGGGGAGAGGAGGGGAGGGAGAGAGAGAGAGGGAGAAAGATAGAAGAGAAGAGGAGAAGAGAGAGGGAGGGATGGAGAGAGAGATAATGTGAAGCAATGCAGGTGTTAACAACACATTAACACCTACACACAAGTTCTTAACGTAAGATACAGTAGGTCTTGAACGTCACAAACTTCTACGAGGCATTAGTTTAATGCAGCTGGGTGCTTTTGGACAAAGCTGTTCAGCTGAAGAGAACCTGCTGGAGGGAATGGACAGTGTTGAGTGCGTTGGTGTTCAGCTGATTTCTTCACACTCCAAAGGAATATGACAGCTGTCTAGGCCCAATATGCGACAAAGCAGTTCCTCAGTGTAGTATAACATTGACATGTACTACAACTGTTCTCACATGGGTTCCTCTTTGCTCAGCATTAGGCTATAAATACTACCACGCTCTGTTGTTATGGTTACAGCCTCTCTGAGTATGCAGTAATTGTGACCAGATGGACAAACCCACTCAACTGTAGGAAATGTTAAGATGTTTGCACACTGCCCCAACCAACGCCAACCAACGGCAACCAACACCAACGTTGGATCGGTGGTGCCATGTTTGCTGGTGACTGTTGCCATTGGTTGGATGGATTTTGCAGCCTAATTTGAAACTTCCAACATTCTAGCAACTGCCAACTTTAGAGTGTTGGGAGTTGTTTGGTGTTGGTTGGGGCCATGTGCAGGCACATTTGAGGTAGGAGGTCTCATCAGTAGCAAGTTGACCAGATGCTGTCTTAGTTGAGCCATCATCTCCAGACCAGCCGTCTATTTTATCTCTATATCTGGACCAATAAAGGATCGACCGGCAGACCGAACTATCTATCTCCCTCCACCTCAGAAAAGACAAAGGTATGAGAGTGTTTCTCAGTGGTTGTGTCCATGTGAGGGTTAGGAAGGTGGACTGACCCAGCCTCTGAGATGATCTCGGGGGCCACGTAGGTGGGGGTCCCACAGACGGTGTACAGGGGCCCCTCCACCACCGTGGCCAGGCCAAAGTCCCCCAGTTTCAGACACTTGGTGCCATCCGGGTACTCACACACCTGGGGGGAAACACACATGAACACGCGCACACACACACACACACACACGCACACACACACACACACACACACACAAACACACACACACATGCACACACGCACACACACACACACACACACGCACACACACACACACACACACACACACATAAATTACACACAAGATAATAAACATTAAGACAAATCGTTGAATAGGGTTAGTGCTAAATTACAAATGACTTTTCTAAGGAAAACAGCATCTCAAGCCTTTACAGTTACAGAGTGCCAATAATTGAGAATGTCAATAATAGAGAATGCCAAAAATAGTAGTCTCATAACAATCACTCATTGTACTCATTACCATTTGCAGATAGATGGGAAAAAACACTGAATCTCTTTAAACCAATCACAATCATCTTGGGTGGAGTTTGGGAGTTGTTGTTTAAAAGGACTTTGAAAATGGTAACGCGTAGATATCAGAAGGGGAGGAGTCTGGATTTAATCTGATTTCTCTGCACCACTGATTGGGCAGTGGCTTATCTCTAAAACCTACTAGTTTGGTCCTTATTCCATTATCCCTATGAGGACATGTTGCTGTCCCTATCTAAGGAAATGTTGCTGTTATCTGAGGACATGCTGCTATTATCTGAGGACATGCTGCTATTATCTGAGGACATGCTGCTATTATCTGAGGACATGTTTCTGTTATCTGAGGACATGCTGCTATTATCTGAGGACATGTTTCTGTTATCTGAGGACATGCTGCTATTATCTGAGGACATGTTTCTGTTATCTGAGGACATGTTGGTGTGCAGCCTCCTCACCAGCAGGTTCTCAGGTTTGATGTCCCTGTGTACGATGTCCATACTGTGCAGGTACTTGAGGGCTCCCGCCAGGTTGTACACCATGGCGCTGGCGTCTCTCTCTGTGTACTTGGTGGAGGAGGTGATGGCGTCAAACAGGTCTCCGCCCTGCGGGGAATACACAAACACTTGGCCCTGAAGTGACATCAGGAAAATGAGGTATGAAGTTATCCCTTCACCACGCCAGTTAACAGTTGATGCTTCTCTGGAGCTTGTCCAGAAAGCTGCAGTTCACCTGATGTTCAACCACCCAAACTTCTCTCAGACCACCTCCCTTCTCTGGTCTCTACACTGGCTCCCTGTAGCAGATCACATCCAGTTTAAAACACTGGTACTAGCATACAGGGCCTCGGAGTGACGGGGTAACTAGTCGCCCCGAGGTAGCAGAGCGTAGTGGTCGGGAGGGGGTGTAGGGTTTGACCATGACCCGAAGGTAGGAGGAAGCTGTTCCTTTCATTGCCCTGTGGGCTAGTACCAGAGTTTTAAACTGGATGCGAGCCACTACAGGCAGCCAGTGTAGGGAACGGAGAAGGGAAGTTGTGTGGGAGAACTTGGGGTGGTTGAACACCAGGTGAGCAGCAGCTTTCTGGACAAGTTCCAGAGGTTTAATGGCTGACGCCGGGGCTCCAGCAAGGAGGGAGTTGTGGTAGTCCAGGCGGGAGATGACCAGGGCCTGGATGAGCAGGCGGGAGATGACCAGGGCCTGGATGAGCAGGCGGGAGATGACCAGGGCCTGGATGAGCAGGCGGGAGATGACCAGGGCCTGGATGAGCAGGCGGGAGATGACCAGGGCCTGGATGAGCAGGCGGGAGATGACCAGGGCCTGGATGAGCAGGTGGATGATGACCAGGGCCTGGATGAGCAGGTGGATGATGACCAGGGCCTGGATGAGCAGGTGGATGATGACCAGGGCCTGGATGAGCACCTGCGCTGTCGTCAGTGAGGAAAGGGCGAATCCTGATGTTGTAGAGCATGAATCTGCAGGAGTGTGTGACGGATGTGCAACGTTTGTCGAAACTTTGAGATGGGCCGCTGTATATGATGGTAAATAATATAACATGGCTTATAATGCTAAATACCGGTCCTATCCTTTAAGCACTTATTGTATTCATATTTTGCTACGCATGCACTTTGGCTTCAGCACTAGATTATGCTCTTACTCACTAGATTATGCTCTTACTCACTAGATTATGCTCTTACTCACTAGATTATGCTCTTACTCACTAGATTATGCTCTTAGTCACTTGTTTAGAAAGGAGGCACTTGTGAGTTCTGGCGAGTAATAGTACACTGAATTCTTACGTTAAATGCAATTATCCTAAGTCGCTTTGCATAAAGTGTCTGCTAAATGACTCTAAAGTAATGTAATGTAATACTATAGTAGGTGTTTTCTATTAAGAAACAAATTAATTGTGAGTTCTAGTGAAACACAATACAGATATTCGTCATGTGATTCCTGGTTTAGCACGGTCCAGCCAAACCTTGACCAACCAGGAAGACCTCAGTGGGCGTGGCCTTACCTTGACCAACCAGGAAGAGCTCAGTGGGCGTGGCCTTACCATGACCAACCAGGAAGAGCTCAGTGGGCGTGTCCTTACCTTGACCAACCAGGAAGAGCTCAGTGGGCGTGTCCTTACCTTGACCAGCTCCATGACCAGGAAGAGCACAGTGGGCGTGGCCTTACCTTGACCAACCAGGAAGAGCACAGTGGGCGTGGCCTTACCTTGACCAACCAGGAAGAGCTCAGTGGGCGTGTCCTTACCTTGACCAGCTCCATGACCAGGAAGAGCTCAGTGGGCGTGTCCTTACCTTGACCAGCTCCATGACCAGGAAGAGCTCAGTGGGCGTGGCCTTACCTTGACCAACCAGGAAGAGCTCAGTGGGCGTGTCCTTACCTTGACCAGCTCCATGACCAGGAAGAGCTCAGTGGGCGTGTCTAGCTCCTCGATTAGCATGATGATGTTGGGGTGTTTGACCCTCCGCAACACCGCCACCTCGTTCTCGATCAGGTGCTCCTGGACACACACACACACACACACACACACACACACACACACACACACACACACACACACACACACCACCATGCACACAAACATATCAGAAGTTATAATCGTTAGTTAGCAGATGTGTATACTAACATAGCACTGAACATGGCCATGTCATCCCACTGCCACAATCCAGATATGAACTGTGGGATTATGTGACTTCAACAACATCCAATATAACATTGTTAGAAGTTAACTTGCGCTGTGCTACTCATTGATCTACCCTGAGAAGCAACAGCTCAGTGACATGAGCTTTCATTTTATGAATACTAGTGTTGCTGACAGCTTTAATACAGCGCCTGGTCTCTATCTGAGGCTTACTCTTTTCATCCTCAGTGTGTGTGTGTGTGTGTGGTGTGTGTGTGTGTGTGTGTGTGTGTGTGTGTGTGTGTGTGTGTGTGTGTGGTGTGTTTGTGTGTGTGTGTGTGGTGTGTTTGTGTGTGTGTGTGTGTGTGTGTGTGTGGTGTGTTTGCGTGTGTGTGTGTGTGTGTGTGTGTGGTGTGTTTGTGTGTGTGTGTGTGTGTGTGTGTGTGTGTGTGTGTGAGTGAGTGTGAACACCTTACCTTCCCACTGCATTTGGCCTTGTCAATAACCTTCAGTGCAAACTCCTTCCCTGTGGACCTGAACAAACATGTACGCATCACTGTGACATATGTCTGCCAAATCACACACTATACACTACACACTACACACTAGATTATATACA
>NC_140253.1:21441212-21446212 GCF_949987555.1 Borostomias antarcticus
CCTGGACTACTGCAACTCCCTCCTCGCGGGGGCACCGGCGTCAGCCATTAAACCTCTGGAACTTGTCCAGAAAGCTGCTGCTCGCCTGGTGTTCAACCACCCCAAGTTCTCCCACACAACTTCCCTTCTCCGTTCCCTACACTGGCTCCCTGTAGCGGCTCGCATCCAGTTTAAAACTCTGGCGCTAACCTACAGGGCAATGAAAGGAACAGCCCCCTCCTACCTCCAGGCC
Organism: Borostomias antarcticus; assembly: GCF_949987555.1. Classification (NCBI taxonomy): domain Eukaryota; kingdom Metazoa; phylum Chordata; class Actinopteri; order Stomiiformes; family Stomiidae; genus Borostomias; species Borostomias antarcticus. The sequence continues at coordinate 21,441,445 of NC_140253.1, forward strand.
ATGGTCAAACCCTACATCCCCTCCCGACCACTACGCTCTGCTACCTCAGGGCGACTGGTTGCCCCGTCACTCCGAGGCTCCTGCGGTCGATCGACACGGTCACGGCTCTTCTCTGTCCTGGCCCCGCAGTGGTGGAATGAGCTGCCCACTGATGTCAGGACAGCAGAGTCGCTGCCCATCTTTCGTCGCAGGCTCAAAACTCATCTCTTCAAGAAGTACTACAACAATCCTCCCACCTAAGCACTTATTATATTATATTGCACTGTACTTTAGATTGTGATTCTTGCACTTTGCTTCAGCACTAGATTATGCTCTTAGTCACTTGTTTGTTTTAGAAAGAAGATGCACTTGTGAGTTCTGGCAAGTAGTAGTACATTGGCTCTTCCTACGTTAAATGCAATTATTGTTAGTCGCTTTGGATAAAAGCGTCTGCTAAATGACTGTAATGTAATGTAATGTAATGAGAGGAAAGAGGAGAGAAGAAGAGATTACAGGACAGGATGAGAGGAAATAGGAGAGGAGATTACAGGACAGGAGGAGAGGAAAGAGGAGAGGAGATTACAGGACAGGAGGAGAGGAAAGAGGAGAGGAGATTACAGGACAGGAGGAGAGGAAAGAGGAGAAGAGATTACAGGACAGGAGGAGAGGAAAGAGGAGAGGAGATTACAGGACAGGAGGAGAGGAAAGAGGAGAGGAGATTACAGGACAGGAGGAGAGGAAAGAGGAGAGGAGATTACAGGACAGGAGGAGAGGAAAGAGGAGATAGTTCAGACAGCGATGCCTACCCTCTGGACTCAGGTGGCTGGCGTGCTCCTGGTGGTTACTGGTGGAGCCGTTGCTGTTGGGTGCAGTCGTGTGATGTGAAGGAGGGATCTGGAGGAGGAGAGGAGAAGGAGGGATCTGGAGGAGAAGAGGAGGGAGAGATGAAAAAACAAAAACACAGATCAAAACCTGGAGGGACATCACCATGGCAACCAGAGGTCACCCAAAGAGAAATCAGGCATAGACTAACCCTAACCCTACTGGACTGTTAACAGCTACTAGAGCAGGCCTCCCATCCGAGCACTTGACCCACACCAAAAGGATAAGAGGACGCTATTCATAGGCCTGTGTTACCGATGCATTGGTCCTGGAATAAGTTCCCCCTTCAGGAGGAGGTTGAGCGATGGATCCCTCTGCTCCTCAGACTCACCAGCAGAACAGACACACCCTGATGCTACCGTATTATTACACATACATCTATACAAACTGTATGTATGTATGTATGTATGTATGTATGTATGTATGTATGTATGTATGTATGTATGTATGTAAGTATGTATGTATGTATGTATGTAAGTATGTATGTATGTATGTATGTATGTATGTATGTATGAATGGGATGTCATCATTCAGATGAATCAGTTAAATGTAATATTTCTCAGACGCCATGATGGATCAGTTACAGTACGCCCAGGTCATGTCATGTTCACTTGGGCTGAATTGCTAAAATGCCAGAACCCTTGGGTGCTGCCATGTAGGGCGGCTGGGGCTCAGGAGGTAGAGCAGGTCGGCGGTTCAAATCCCGGCTCCTCCTGTCCACTTGTCAAAGTGTCCTTGGGCAAGACACTGAACCCCAATTTGCTCCCAATGAGCAGGATAGCATCTTGCATGGCAGCTGCCATCATTGGTGTATGCACGTGTGTGAGAATGGGTGAATGAGAGGCCATTGTAAAGCACTTGAGTGCTATGTGTGATGTACGTAAGTGTCGTAGATTTACCATTTACCATTCCAATAAAAGCCTTGAGTTTGGAAAAATGGACATTGGAGGACAGACAGTGAAACAACTGGGATAAGTGTACTACAATCATAGCCACATCTCCAGAATGTGGAGGGATACAGCTGTGGACCTAGCCTGGGATAGCTGTTCTGTGTGGAGGGATACAGCTGTGGACCTAGCCTGGGATAGCTGTTCAGTGTGGAGGGATACAGCTGTGGACCTAGCCTGGGATAGCTGTTCTGTGTGGAGGGATACAGCTGTGGACCTAGCCTGGGATGGCTGTTCTGTGTGGAGGGATACTGTATGCCTGGGGACTTGGCCTGGGATAGCTGTTCTGTGTGGAGGGATACTGTATGCCTGGGGACTTGGCCTGGGATGGCTGTTCTGTGTGGAGGGATACTGTATGCCTGGGGACTTGGCCTGGGATAGCTGTTCTGTGTGGAGGGATACTGTATGCCTGGGGACTTGGCCTGGGATAGCTCTTCTGTGTGGAGGGATACTGTATGCCTGGGGACCTGGCCTGGAATGGCTGTTCTGTGTGGAGGGATACTGTATGCCTGGGGACTTGGCCTGGGATGGCTGTTCAGTGTGGAGGGATACAGCTGGGGACCTAGCCTGGGATGGCTGTTCAGTGTGGAGGGATACTGTATGCCTGGGGACTTGGCCTGGGATAGCTGTTCTGTGTGGAGGGATACTGTATGCCTGGGGACTTGGCTTGGGATAGCTGTTCTGTGTGGAGGGCTTGCCAGCTGGATAGAGCTGTTAGAGTGGCATTTTTATGCACCAACAAATCATCTTAGTCTCTAATAGACATTTCATTAATTAGGTCAATTAATCAGCTTAGTGGAATTACTATAATCAATCTGCAACTCTCCCTGGAACGCAGTAATGACCTTGATTTTTACTGTACAAAACAGTGAATTTTGAATTTTTAGCTGCGACCAGTAGTTCTATACTGTAGCTCACTCTGTCGGTAGGTTGGTTGGTTGGTTGGTCGGTCGGTCGGTCGGTCAGTTGGTTGGTCGGTTGGTCGGTCGGTCGGTCGGTCGGTTGGTCGGTAGGTTGGTCGGTCGGTAGGTTGGTTGGTCGGTTGGTTGGTTGGTTGGTTGGTTGGTCGGTAGGTTGGTTGGTTGGTTGGTTGGTTGGTCGGCCGGTCGGTCGGTCGGTCGGTCGGTCGGTTGGTCGGTAGGTTGGTTGGTTGGTTGGTTGGTCGGTAGGTTGGTTGGTTGGTCGGTTGGTTGGTTGGTTTGTCGGTTGGTTGGTTTGTCGGTTGGTTGGTTGGTTGGTCGGTAGGTTGGTTGAGTGGTTGGTCGGTTGGTCGGTAGGTTGGTTGGTTGGTTGGTTGGTTGGTCGGTCGGTCGGTCTGTTGGTTGGTCGGTAGGTTGGTTGGTTGGTCGGTAGGTTGGTTGGTTTGTGGGTTGGTCCAGCTTTTCCTTTATAACTCCAAAAGTCTTCTTCCAAAAATGCTGCAACTAGAGGCCATGAGTAACTATGCCAGAAATAATTACCATGATTTGTTCATAGGTGGCACTAATAGTAACCGATTCAAAACACACATTTCAAAATGCTAGCTTTGCTAATATAGTGCTTTAAAACTCACGTTGTCATGAACGCTTAACTGGATTCACTCACCAACTCGTGTATTCTTGTGTATTCACTCCATCAAAAGTGATAAGGACAAGTCGTTTAGCTAAATTGCGTGATTTGTAGTGTTGTAAAGTTAACACTTTATGCTAATAATTTTCCCATTTTGACCATTATTCTTATTCTCATTCTTATTAGCTGGGGCTAGCAGCTCTACAGCTCGCTCTGTCCGTCGATCGGCTGCTCCACAAAAACAGAGTCCGGCTGCACATGACCATACTGGATGAGGTCGCAGCTAGTGAGAGTTTGTGCTTGTTAACTGTTAACTCAATATGATCAGCCACAATGGCAAGAGACAAGGAGTGTGTGTGTGTGTGTGTGTGTGTGTGTGTGTGTGTGTGTGTGTGTGTGTGTGTGTGTGTGTACATGTGTGTGTATGTATGTGTGTGCGTGTGTGTGTGTGTGTATGGGGTGTGATTAGTGCCAGCACACCATACTGAAATTCTTGACTTGCGCCTACTTAAGAAGACGCAATGACATCAAACGTCTAAACGCACGTGTATAATTTCCATTGACAAACAATGGAGAGACAGACGTCTCATAGCTGTAACGTACCTGTAACGCAGACGCTGTGCACATGTTGTTTACACGTATTGCGCATCGTGTGCGTGACGGCAACACTACAGGTTAGATGCGCCTCACATATGCGACACCAACACTACACATGACAGTTTGGTAAAATCATAGATGTATGTCCGTACGTACGTCTTGTAATGTGTACAGAAATTGCATAGCGACGTGTCAAACGTGCCAGTGCCTTGCTAGCGCAGCAGACGTGTTAGCGGCCGCACGTGTAAGGTCAGTTGCCTTTAAATCATAGCTGGTTCTAATCTCGTCCTTGCCAATTGGTAATGCATTCTCAATAAATGGAATTCGCACATGTTAAGCAACTTGTTTTTAATAAAGCCTAATATCTGAATGACTCTTTCTTCGCAATTTAAAACAAATGTTCAGATACACGTGTTTCTTGTCAATAGAGGGCGCTGCAGCACCGTCAGCACCAGTTCGAACAGCCAAAATGTAGCGATAGTGGAGATAAAACGACACATATCTAGGAAAAGTTATGCAAGGAGGGTCCTGGAATTTGATTGAGTGCAAATAAATATTCTTAATTTTTATTCAATATGGACAAATGAGCCCCGCTCGCAGCTTCTAGTGCCCGCTGACTTAACACGAGCGTGCAAACGTTACATGCATGTGCGCAAAATTGGCACGGCACTTTTTACACGTCACCCTCTGAGAATGCGAGCGACTCGTAATGCGTGCGTATATGCACGCCTATTAATCAGCTCGCCAAAGTACCTTTATACACGCAATGCAGGCGACGAAAGCACTGAGTGTTTGTTACGCTGGCACGAATCACA
>NC_140253.1:21451212-21466212 GCF_949987555.1 Borostomias antarcticus
GAGTATACTCACTTCTTTATTCAGAGTATACCCACTTCTTTAGTCAGAGTATACCCACTTCTTTAGTCAGAGTATTCCCACTTCTTTAGTCAGAGTATACCCACTTCTTTAGTCAGAGTATACCCACTTCTTTAGTCAGAGTATACCCACTTCTTTAGTCAGAGTATACCAGCTTTTTTAGTCAGAGTATACCCACTTCTTTAGTCAGAGTATACCCACTTCTTTAGTCAGAGTATACCCACTTCTTTAGTCAGAGTATACTCACTTCTTTAGTCAGAGTATACTCACTTCTTTAGTCAGAGTATACCCACTTCTTTAGTCAGAGTATACACACTTCTTTAGTCAGAGTATACCCACTTCTTTAGTCAGAGTATACCAGCTTTTTTAGTCAGAGTATACCCACTTCTTTAGTCAGAGTATACCCACTTCTTTAGTCAGAGTATAGACACTTCTTTAGTCAGAGTATACCCACTTCTTTAGTCAGAGTATACCCACTTCTTTAGTCAGAGTATACCAACTTCTTTAGTCAGAGTATACCCACTTCTTAAGTCAGAGTATACCCACTTCTTAAGTCAGAGTATACCCACTTCTTAAGTCAGAGTATACCCACTTCTTTAGTCAGAGTATAGACACTTCTTTAGTCAGAGTATACCCACTTCTTTAGTCAGAGTATACCCACTTCTTTAGTCAGAGTATACCAACTTCTTTAGTCAGAGTATACCCACTTCTTAAGTCAGAGTATACCCACTTCTTTAGTCAGAGTATACCCACTTCTTTAGTCAGAGTATACCCACTTCTTTAGTCAGAGTATACTCACTTCTTTAGTCAGAGTATACTCACTTCTTTAGTCAGAGTATACCCACTTATTTAGTCAGAGTATACCCACTTCTTTAGTCAGAGTATACTCACTTCTTTAGTCAGAGTATACCCACTTATTTAGTCAGAGTATACCCACTTCTTTAGTCAGAGTATACCCACTTCTTTAGTCAGAGTATACTCACTTCTTTAGTCAGAGTATACTCACTTCTTTAGTCAGAGTATACCCACTTCTTTAGTCAGAGTATACCCACTTCTTTAGTCAGAGTATACTCACTTCTTTAGTCAGAGTATACTCACTTCTTTAGTCAGAGCATACCCACTTATTTAGTCAGAGTATACCCACTTCTTTAGTCAGAGTATACTCACTTCTTTAGTCAGAGTATACCCACTTATTTAGTCAGAGTATACCCACTTCTTTAGTCAGAGTATACCCACTTCTTTAGTCAGAGTATACTCACTTCTTTAGTCAGAGTATACTCACTTCTTTAGTCAGAGTATACCCACTTCTTTAGTCAGAGTATACCCACTTCTTTAGTCAGAGTATACCCACTTCTTTAGTCAGAGTATACTCACTTCTTTAGTCAGAGTATACTCACTTCTTTAGTCAGAGTATACCCACTTCTTTAGTCAGAGTATACCCACTTCTTTAGTCAGAGTATACTCACTTCTTTAGTCAGAGTATACCCACTTCTTTAGTCAGAGTATACTCACTTCTTTAGTCAGAGTATACTCACTTCTTTAGTCAGAGTATACCCACTTATTTAGTCAGAGTATACCCACTTCTTTAGTCAGAGTATACCCACTTCTTTAGTCAGAGTATTCCCACTTCTTTAGTCAGAGTATACCCACTTCTTTAGTCAGAGTATACCCTCTTCTTTAGTCAGAGTATACCAACTTCTTTAGTCAGAGTATACCCACTTCTTAAGTCAGAGTATACCCACTTCTTTAGTCAGAGTATGGCCACTTCTTTAGTCAGAGTATACCCACTTCTTTAGTCAGAGTATACCCACTTCTTTAGTCAGAGTATACTAACTTCTTTAGTCAGAGTATACTCACTTCTTTAGTCAGAGTATACCCACTTATTTAGTCAGAGTATACCAGCTTTTTTAGTCAGAGTATACCCACTTCTTTAGCCAGAGTATACCCACTTCTTTAGTCAGAGTATACCCACTTCTTTAGTCAGAGTATACCCACTTATTTAGTCAGAGTATACCAGCTTTTTTAGTCAGAGTATACCCACTTCTTTAGCCAGAGTATACCCACTTCTTTAGTCAGAGTATACCAACTTTTTTAGTCAGAATATACCCACTTCTTTAGTCAGAGTATACCCACTTCTTTAGTCAGAGTATACACACTTCTTTAGTCAGAGTATACCCACTTCTTTAGTCAGAGTATACCCACTTCTTTAGTCAGAGTATACCCACTTCTTTAGTCAGAGTATACACACTTCTTTAGTCAGAGTATACTCACTTCTTTAGTCAGAGTATACCCACTTCTTTAGTCAGAGTATACCCACTTCTTTAGTCAGAGTATACTCACTTCTTTAGTCAGAGTATACTCACTTCTTTAGTCAGAGTATACCGACTTCTTTAGTCAGAGTATACCCACTTCTTTAGTCAGAGTATACACACTTCTTTAGTCAGAGTATACCCACTTCTTTAGTCAGAGTATACACACTTCTTTAGTCAGAGTACACCCACTTCTTTAGTCAGAGTATACCCACTTCTTTAGTCAGAGTATACCCACTTCTTTAGTCAGAGTATACACACTTCTTTAGTCAGAGTATACCCACTTCTTTAGTCAGAGTATACACACTTCTTTAGTCAGAGTATACCCACTTCTTTAGTCAGAGTATACCCACTTCTTTAGTCAGAGTATACACACTTCTTTAGTCAGAGTATACACACTTCTTTAGTCAGAGTATACACACTTCTTTAGTCAGAGTATACCCACTTCTTTAGTCAGAGTATACACACTTCTTTAGTCAGAGTATACCCACTTCTTTAGTCAGAGTATACACACTTCTTTAGTCAGAGTATACACACTTCTTTAGTCAGAGTATACACACTTCTTTAGTCAGAGTACACCCACTTCTTTAGTCAGAGTATACCCACTTCTTTAGTCAGAGTATACACACTTCTTTAGTCAACACTACACCCTGGCTGGGGCTGAGCCTCATCTCTTCCACAGCAGCTCAGCACAGCTGCACCTGTAGAGGCTCGTTAGGAGCTGGCCTCCCCCCAGCAGGGGCAGACCGGTGGAGCCTGGTGATTGCCCAGTCTACAAACACTTCATCACATCGGATGATTGTTCAAAGTCAACTCTAACGTCAAACGTAAGCACTATTCTCAATGGCCTCCAGCAGTAATACATGGTGGTTTGACACCCTGCCAACTCCGAGACTCATCTGACATGACGACTAAATAAAACACAAATGGCTTGCTGTAATGTCGATGCGGGTCTGAGTGCAACGTAGAAACAAATCTCAAATGTCACTTGAATGAACACTTACTGTAGCTAGCAGCTGAAAAGGTGAATCATTCAGTTTGGCACCAAAAGGATGTAGGTTAGACAGAGAACATTACAGGGGGGGTCCATGTTTGCAAACATAACTTTTTCATTGTTTTTGCATGTACATTTGAGTCTCTGATGGGCCTACTAACACATAACGTATGAAGTGAAACAACCCAGTCTTTTTGTTGTGGTCAGCCGAAATGGAAACATTAGAAAAAAAGTGAGTCCCAGCAAGCCATTCAAATCTCCCGTGTCAAATTACGTCACAGTCGGGGACCTATTATAATAATCCCGCCCCCATCTGAATACCTCCAATCACCTGCGTTTGTTTACCTAACTATAAAGGCTGATATTATTTGCAGGTCCCGCTAGCTAGCATAATGTCTTCGCACAGAAAAAGCTTTGTTCTTGGATGTACTAAGCAGCACAGATCATCTCCCAAGCTCAAAGGACAGCAGAGCCGAGTGGATAAATTGACAAAACACTGAGTGGTATTTTCAGCAAAAATACTCAAAGACATGTTTTGGGGACTCCAAAGACTTATATTAAATTGTTGAAAATTAGCATAACCGGATCTCTTTAAAGCGTGTCTTTCTGTGGGAATGTGCACAGGAACATGAGGGGAGTCAGCAGTACAGTCATAGCGTTTAGTCTCTTGAAAACAAATGCTATGTTTACACTGCTCAGTTCAGATTTATCAGCTAACCCCTTGGCTGCACTGTGGCCATCAGGGTCGACCAGCAGCCTCGACGTTCTACCGTTAAAAATCAAGAAATGACCCTTGAACAATTTTGTAACATTGGACACATCGAATGAAATGCAACGGCTGCAGTGTGATTCCATGTGATTAGTGCTGATCACAATTATGAAACAAACAGATCTGAGTCCCATACAGTATATGACCACCACTGGAGGTGTGGTCTTTATGTCTGCAGTCTTCAAAATGCACTTTTTATATATTTTTTACTGAAAGATTTACTGAAAAAGTTTTTTTAAGATAACGGAAATACAAGTTGCGAAGAACCCACTCAATATACAGTAACAAACAACCATTTTAGGATTGCTAAATAATCATATTTTGTCGAAACCACAATAGCTACTACCACATATACGCATGTGCAGACAGACTCACTTTTTGTCGACTGACCAGCCGACCAGCCGACAGTGCGAGATAGAGTCCAAGCATTTTCGATCTTTCCTCTCTTGTCTACTTAGTGGATTAGTACTACGGTAACAGCTGTGGTGTAGGCAGTAAAGAGCTGATAAGGTACTGTTGTGCACATTTTTGTGCTGCAACCAAACGACAGAGTTGCTAAAAATCCGATTTGGGCCACTTTTGCCGGCAGTGTGATGTCTTTCACAGAGATGCCCTGTGAACACAAGCTGAGCTCAATGAGGGCTTATTCACAAAGCTCTAACTGCAGGACTCCACTCTCACTGATGTGGTGATGTGTGTGTGTGTGTGTGTGTGTGTGTGTGTGTGTGTGTGTGTGTGTGTGTGTGTGTGTGTGTGTGTGTGTGTGTGTGTGTGTGTGCAGGGACGTGCACAAATAGACACTAGGTGGTGCTAGAGCACCTGCCCTTTGCCCTCTGGACCAGGCAAGTGCCCTTTTGAAAGTTATTTTTTTGTAACTTTTTTTTGTGTGTGTACTGTATGTGGCCCATGGTGACATCGATCAATTCTCAATTAAGAGTGTAATAATAATGCCCCAAAATGCGTTGTAATTTTGCCAGACCCCCCCCCCCCCCACACACACACACATGCCCGAGGCACACCCGTGCCCCTCCCTCCCTCCCTCCCTCCCTCCCTTCCTTTGACAGCGTGAACGTGGATATAAACAGCAGCACACACACACACACCTCCTCCCTGCCCTCTCCCCATCCAGAGAGATGAGCAGCACACACACACACCTCCTCCCTGCCCTCTCCCCATCCAGAGAGATGAGCAGCACACACACACACCTCCTCCCCCCTGCCCTCTCCCCATCCAGAGAGATGAGCAGCACACACACACATCTCCTCCCCCCTCCCCTCTCCCCATCCAGAGAGATGAGCAGCACACACACACACACCTCCTCCCCCCTGCCCTCTCCCCATCCAGAGAGATGAGCAGCACACACACACACACACACCTCCTCCCCCCTGCCCTCTCCCCATCCAGAGAGATGAGCAGCACACACACACCTCCTCCTCCCTGCCCTCTCCCCATCCAGAGAGATGAGCAGCACACACACACACCTCCTCCCTGCCCTCTCCCCATCCAGAGAGATGAGCAGCACACACACACACCTCCTCCCTGCCCTCTCCCCATCCAGAGAGATGAGCAGCACACACACACACACACACCTCCTCACTGCCCTCTCCCCATCCAGAGAGATGAGCAGCACACACACACACCTCCTCCTCCCTGCCCTCTCCCCATCCAGAGAGATGAGCAGCACACACACACACACCTCCTCCCCCCTGCCCTCTCCCCATCCAGAGAGATGAGCAGCACACACACACACCTCCTCCCTCCCCTCTCCCCATCCAGAGAGATGAGCAGCACACACACACACACACACCTCCTCCCCCCTGCCCTCTCCCCATCCAGAGAGATGAGCAGCACACACACACACCTCCTCCTCCTCCCTGCCCTCTCCCCATCCAGAGAGATGAGCAGCACACACACACCTCCTCCTCCCTGCCCTCTCCCCATCCAGAGAGATGAGCAGCACACACACACACCTCCTCCTCCCTGCCCTCTCCCCATCCAGAGAGATGAGCAGCACACACACACACACACCTCCTCCCTGCCCTCTCCCCATCCAGAGAGATGAGCAGCACACACACACACCTCCTCCTCCCTGCCCTTTCCCCATCCAGAGAGATGAGCAGCACACACACACACCTCCTCCCTGCCCTTTCCCCATCCAGAGAGATGAGCAGCACACACACCTCCTCCTCCCTGCCCTCTCCCCATCCAGAGAGATGAGCAGCACACACACACACACACCTCCCCTGCCCTTTCCCCATCCAGAGAGATGAGCAGCACACACACACACACACCTCCTCCCTGCCCTTTCCCCATCCAGAGAGATGAGCAGCACACACACACACCTCCTCCCCCCTGCCCTCTCCCCATCCAGAGAGATGAGCAGCACACACACACACACACACCTCCTCCCTGCCCTCTCCCCATCCAGAGAGATGAGCAGCACAGCACACACACCTCCTCCCCCCTGCCCTCTCCCCATCCAGAGAGATGAGCAGCACACACACACACACACACCTCCTCCCTGCCCTCTCCCCATCCAGAGAGATGAGCAGCACACACACACACCTCCTCCCTGCCCTCTCCCCATCCAGAGAGATGAGCAGCACACACACACACACCTCCCCCCTGCCCTCTCCCTATCCAGAGAGATGAGCAGCACACACACACACCTCCCTTGCCCTCTCCCCATCCAGAGAGATGAGCAGCACACACACACACACATCTCCTCCCTGCCCTCTCCCCATCCAGAGAGATGAGCAGCACACACACACACACACATCTCCTCCCTGCCCTCTCCCCATCCAGAGAGATGAGCAGCACACACACACCTCCTCCTCCTCCCTGCCCTCTCCCCATCCAGAGAGATGAGCAGCACACACACACACACCTCCTCCCTGCCCTCTCCCCATCCAGAGAGATGAGCAGCACACACACACACACCTCCTCCCTGCCCTCTCCCCATCCAGAGAGATGAGCAGCACACACACACACACCTCCTCCCCCCTGCCCTCTCCCCATCCAGAGAGATGAGCAGCACACACACACCTCCTCCTCCTCCCTGCCCTCTCCCCATCCAGAGAGATGAGCAGCACACACACACACCTCCTCCCCCCTGCCCTCTCCCCATCCAGAGAGATGAGCAGCACACACACACACCTCCTCCCCCCTGCCCTCTCCCCATCCAGAGAGATGAGCAGCACACACACACACATCTCCTCCCCCCTGCCCTGTCCCCATCCAGAGAGATGAGCAGCACACACACACCTCCTCCCTGCCCTCTCCCCATCCAGAGAGATGAGCAGCACACACACACACCTCCTCCCCCCTGCCCTCTCCCCATCCAGAGAGATGAGCAGCACACACACACACCTCCTCCTCCCCCCTGCCCTCTCCCCATCCAGAGAGATGAGCAGCACACACACACCTCCTCCCCCCTGCCCTCTCCCCATCCAGAGAGATGAGCAGCACACACACACCTCCTCCTCCCTGCCCTCTCCCCATCCAGAGAGATGAGCAGCACACACACACACCTCCTCCCCCCTGCCCTCTCCCCATCCAGAGAGATGAGCAGCACACACACACACCTCCTCCTCCCTGCCCTCTCCCCATCCAGAGAGATGAGCAGCACACACACACACACCTCCTCCCTGCCCTCTCCCCATCCAGAGAGATGAGCAGCACACACACACACACCTCCTCCCTGCCCTCTCCCCATCCAGAGAGATGAGCAGCACACACACACACACCTCCCCCCTGCCCTCTCCCCATCCAGAGAGATGAGCAGCACACACACACACACCTCCTCCTCCCTGTCCTCTCCCCATCCAGAGAGATGAGCAGCACACACACACCTCCTCCCCCCTGCCCTCTCCCCATCCAGAGAGATGAGCAGCACACACACACCTCCTCCCCCCTGCCCTCTCCCCATCCAGAGAGCCCTGAGCGATGACAGCTAACCAGCCAGGTAACACATGATGAGTGTATTGTTTGCCCCCTAAGCCTCAGTTGCCAAACTATAATTTGCATTTATTTGTCTCTGTTGTGAAGTAAGTACGTACAACATGTGACTAATGTTTTTTTTTATTTTTTTTATTTTATTCTCACACTACTATAAGTCAGCCGGCGGTTCCGCGTGCCGCACAAGGTCCTCCACTGAGCACCTGCACCCCAAAATATCTGCACGCCACTGTGTGTGTGTACGCGTGTGTGTGTGTGTCTGTCCGTCTATCTGTGAATGTGTGTCTGTACACCCCTAAACATTCATTTATACTATCACTGAGATACACCCCTAAACATTCATTAATACTATCACTGAGAGATACACCCCTAAACATTCATTTATACTATCACTGAGAGATGCACCCCTAAACATGCATTTATACTATCACTGAGAGATACACCCCTAAACACTCATTTATACTATCACTGAGAGATACACCCTAAACATTCATTTATACTATCACTGAGATATACACCCCTAAACATTCATTTATACTATCACTGAGAGATACACCCTAAACATTCATTTATACTATCACTGAGAGATACACCCTAAACATTCATTTATACTATCACTGAGAGATACACCCTAAACACTCATTTATACTATCACTGAGAGATACACCCCTAAACATTCATTTATACTATCACTGAGAGATACACCCCTAAACATTCATTTATACTATCACTGAGAGATACACCCTAAACATTCATTTATACTATCACTGAGAGATACACCCTAAACATTCATTTATACTATCACTGAGAGATACACCCCTAAACATTCATTTATACTATCACTGAGAGATACACCCTAAACATTCATTTATACTATCACTGAGATACACCCCTAAACATTCATTTATACTATCACTGAGAGATACACCCTAAACACTCATTTATACTATCACTGAGAGATACACCCCTAAACATTCATTTATACTATCACTGAGAGATACACCCCTAAACATTCATTTATACTATCACTGAGAGATACACCCTAAACATTCATTTATACTATCACTGAGAGATACACCCTAAACATTCATTTATACTATCACTGAGAGATACACCCTAAACATTCATTTATACTATCACTGAGAGATGCACCCTAAACATGCATTTATACTATCACTGAGAGATACACCCTAAACATTCATTTATACTATCACTGAGATACACCCTAAACATTCATTTATACTATCACTGAGAGATGCACCCCTAAACATTCATTTATACTATCACTGAGAGATACACCCTAAACATTCATTTATACTATCACTGAGATATACACCCTAAACATTCATTTATACTATCACTGAGAGATACACCCTAAACACTCATTTATACTATCACTGAGAGATACACCCTAAACATTCATTTATACTATCACTGAGATATACACCCTAAACATTCATTTATACTATCACTGAGAGATACACCCTAAACACTCATTTATACTATCACTGAGATGCACCCCTAAACATTCATTTATACTATCACTGAGAGATACACCCCTAAACACTCATTTATACTATCACTGAGAGATGCACCCCTAAACATTCATTTATACTATCACTGAGAGATACACCCTAAACATTCATTTATACTATCACTGAGAGATACACCCTAAACATTCATTTATACTATCACTGAGAGATACACCCCTAAACATTCATTTATACTATCACTGAGAGATACACCCTAAACATTCATTTATACTATCACTGAGATACACCCTAAACATTCATTTATACTATCACTGAGAGATACACCCCTAAACACTCATTTATACTATCACTGAGAGATACACCCTAAACATTCATTTATACTATCACTGAGAGATACACCCCTTAACATTCATTTATACTATCACTGAGAGATACACCCCTAAACACTCATTTATACTATCACTGAGAGATACACCCTAAACATTCATTTATACTATCACTGAGAGATACACCCCTAAACATTCATTTATACTATCACTGAGAGATACACCCCTTAACATTCATTTATACTATCACTGAGAGATGCACCCCTAAACATTCATTTATACTATCACTGAGAGATACACCCTAAACACTCATTTATACTATCACTGAGAGATACACCCCTAAACATTCATTTATACTATCACTGAGAGATACACCCCTAAACATTCATTTATACTATCACTGAGAGATACACCCCTAAACATTCATTTATACTATCACTGAGAGATACACCCTAAACATTCATTTATACTATCACTGAGATGCACCCTAAACATTCATTTATACTATCACTGAGAGATGCACCCCTTAACATTCATTTATACTATCACTGAGAGATACACCCTAAACATTCATTTATACTATCACTGAGAGATACACCCTAAACATTCATTCATACTATCACTGAGAGATACACCCCTAAACACTCATTTATACTATCACTGAGAGATGCACCCTAAACATTAATTTATACTATCACTGAGAGATACACCCTAAACATTCATTCATACTATCACTGAGAGATACACCCCTAAACACTCATTTATACTATCACTGAGAGATACACCCCTAAACATTCATTTATACTATCACTGAGAGATACACCCTAAACATTCATTCATACTATCACTGAGAGATACACCCCTAAACACTCATTTATACTATCACTGAGAGATACACCCCTAAACACTCATTTATACTATCACTGAGAGATACACCCCTAAACATTCATTTATACTATCACTGAGAGATACACCCTAAACACTCATTTATACTATCACTGAGAGATACACCCCTTAACATTCATTTATACTATCACTGAGATACACCCCTAAACACTCATTTATACTATCACTGAGAGATACACCCCTTAACATTCATTTATACTATCACTGAGAGATACACCCCTAAACATTCATTTATACTATCACTGAGAGATACACCCTAAACATTCATTTATACTATCACTGAGAGATACACCCTAAACACTCATTTATACTATCACTGAGAGATACACCCTAAACATTCATTTATACTATCACTGAGAGATACACCCCTAAACATTCATTTATACTATCACTGAGAGATACACCCTAAACATTAATTTATACTATCACTGAGAGATACACCCTAAACATTCATTTATACTATCACTGAGAGATACACCCTAAACATTCATTTATACTATCACTGAGAGATGCACCCCTAAACATGCATTTATACTATCACTGAGATATACACCCCTAAACATTCATTTATATTATCACTGAGAGATACACCCTAAACATTCATTTATACTATCACTGAGAGATACACCCTAAACATTCATTTATACTATCACTGAGAGATACACCCTAAACATTCATTTATACTATCACTGAGAGATACACCCTAAACACTCATTTATACTATCACTGAGAGATACACCCCTAAACATTCATTTATACTATCACTGAGAGATGCACCCCTAAACATTCATTTATACTATCACTGAGAGATACACCCCTAAACATTCATTTATACTATCACTGAGAGATACACCCCTAAACATTCATTTATACTATCACTGAGAGATGCACCCCTAAACATTCATTTATACTATCACTGAGAGATGCACCCCTAAACATTCATTTATACTATCACTGAGAGATACACCCTAAACATTAATTTATACTATCACTGAGAGATACACCCTAAACATTCATTTATACTATCACTGAGAGATACACCCTAAACATTCATTTATACTATCACTGAGAGATGCACCCTAAACACTCATTAATACTATCACTGAGAGATGCACCCCTAAACACTCATTTATACTATCACTGAGAGATACACCCCTAAACATTCATTTATACTATCACTGAGAGATACACCCTAAACATGCATTTATACTATCACTGAGAGATACACCCTAAACACTCATTTATACTATCACTGAGAGATACACCCTAAACATTCATTTATACTATCACTGAGAGATACACCCTAAACATTCATTTATACTATCACTGAGAGATACACCCCTAAACATTCATTTATATTATCACTGAGAGATACACCCTAAACATTCATTTATACTATTACTGAGAGATACACCCCTAAACACTCATTTATACTATCACTGAGAGATACACCCTAAACACTCATTTATACTATCACTGAGAGATACACCCTAAACACTCATTTATACTATCACTGAGAGATGCACCCCTTAACATTCATTTATACTATCACTGAGAGATGCACCCCTAAACATTCATTTATACTATCACTGAGAGATACACCCCTAAACACTCATTTATACTATCACTGAGAGATGCACCCCTAAACATGCATTTATACTATCACTGAGAGATGCACCCTAAACATTAATTTATACTATCACTGAGAGATACACCCTAAACACTCATTTATACTATCACTGAGAGATACACCCTAAACATTCATTTATACTATCACTGAGAGATACACCCCTAAACACTCATTTATACTATCACTGAGAGATACACCCTAAACATTCATTTATACTATCACTGAGATATACACCCCTAAACATTCATTTATACTATCACTGAGAGATACACCCTAAACATTCATTTATACTATCACTGAGAGATACACCCCTAAACATTCATTTATACTATCACTGAGAGATACACCCTAAACACTCATTTATACTATCACTGAGAGATACACCCCTAAACATTCATTTATACTATCACTGAGAGATACACCCCTAAACATTCATTTATACTATCACTGAGAGATACACCCTAAACACTCATTTATACTATCACTGAGAGATACACCCTAAACACTCATTTATACTATCACTGAGAGATACACCCCTAAACATTCATTTATACTATCACTGAGAGGCACCCCTAAACATTCATTTATACTATTACTGAGAGATACACCCTAAACACTCATTTATACTATCACTGAGAGATACACCCTAAACACTCATTTATACTATCACTGAGAGATACACCCCTAAACATTCATTTATACTATCACTGAGAGATGCACCCCTAAACACTCATTTATACTATCACTGAGAGATACACCCCTAAACATTCATTTATACTATCACTGAGATATACACCCCTAAACATTCATTTATACTATCACTGAGAGATACACCCTAAACACTCATTTATACTATCACTGAGAGATACACCCTAAACACTCATTTATACTATCACTGAGATACACCCCTAAACATTCATTTATACTATCACTGAGAGATACACCCCTAAACATTCATTTATACTATCACTGAGAGATACACCCTAAACACTCATTTATATTATCACTGAGAGATACACCCTAAACACTCATTTATACTATCACTGAGATACACCCCTAAACATTCATTTATACTATCACTGAGAGATACACCCCTAAACACTCATTTATACTATCACTGAGAGATACACCCTAAACATTCATTTATACTATCACTGAGATATACACCCCTAAACATTCATTTATACTATCACTGAGAGATACACCCCTAAACATTCATTTATACTATCACTGAGAGATACACCCCTAAACATTCATTTATACTATCACTGAGAGATACACCCTAAACATGCATTTATACTATCACTGAGAGATACACCCCTAAACATTCATTTATACTATCACTGAGAGATACACCCCTAAACATTCATTTATACTATCACTGAGAGATACACCCCTAAACACTCATTTATACTATCACTGAGAGATACACCCCTAAACACTCATTTATACTATCACTGAGAGATACACCCCTAAACATTCATTTATACTATCACTGAGAGATGCACCCCTAAACATTCATTTATACTATCACTGAGAGATACACCCCTAAACACTCATTTATACTATCACTGAGAGATACACCCCTAAACATTAATTTATACTATCACTGAGAGATGCACCCCTAAACATTCATTTATACTATCACTGAGAGATACACCCCTAAACACTCATTTATACTATCACTGAGAGATACACCCTAAACATTCATTTATACTATCACTGAGAGATACACCCTAAACACTCATTTATACTATCACTGAGAGATACACCCTAAACATTCATTTATACTATCACTGAGAGATACACCCTAAACACTCATTTATACTATCACTGAGAGATACACCCCTAAACATTCATTTATACTATCACTGAGAGATACACCCCTAAACACTCATTTATACTATCACTGAGAGATACACCCCTAAACATTCATTTATACTATCACTGAGAGATACACCCTAAACATTCATTTATACTATCACTGAGAGATACACCCTAAACATTCATTTATACTATCACTGAGAGATGCACCCCTAAACATTCATTTATACTATCACTGAGATATACACCCCTAAACACTCATTTATACTATCACTGAGAGATACACCCCTAAACATTCAATTATACTATCACTGAGAGATACACCCCTAAACATTCATTTATACTATCACTGAGAGATACACCCCTTAACATTCATTTATACTATCACTGAGAGATAAACCCCTAAACATTCATTTATACTATCACTGAGAGATAAACCCCTAAACATTCATTTATACTATCACTGAGAGATACACCCCTTAACATTCATTTATACTATCACTGAGAGATGCACCCCTAAACATTCATTTATACTATCACTGAGAGATGCACCCCTAAACATTCATTTATACTATCACTGAGATATACACCCCTAAACATTCATTTATACTATCACTGAGAGATACACCCCTAAACACTCATTTATACTATCACTGAGAGATACACCCCTAAACATTCATTTATACTATCACTGAGAGATACACCCCTAAACATTCATTTATACTATCACTGAGAGATACACCCCTAAACATTCATTTATACTATCACTGAGAG
>NC_140253.1:21471212-21486212 GCF_949987555.1 Borostomias antarcticus
TGGCTAATTACGGGTTGGTGTTGGGTAATTATGGGCTGGTGTTGGGTAATTACGGGCTGGTGTTGGTTAATTACGGGCTGGTGTTGGGTAATTATGGGTTGGTGTTGGGTAATTACAGGCTGGTGTTGGGTAATTACGGGCTGGTGTTGGGTTATTGAGGGCTGGTGTTGGGTAATTACGGGCTGGTGTTGGGTAATTATGGGCTGGTGTTGGGTAATTAGGGGCTGGTGTTGGGTAATTAGGGGCTGGTGTTTGGTAATTACGGGCTGGTGTTGGGTAATTACGGGCTGGTGTTGGGTAATTATGGGCTGGTGTTGGGTAATTACGGGCTGGTGTTGGGTAATTAGGGGCTGGTGTTGGGTAATTAGGGGCTGGTGTTTGGTAATTACGGGCTGGTGTTTGGTAACTATGGGCTGGTGTTGGGTAATTACGGGCTGGTGCTTGGTAACTATGGGCTGGTGTTTGGTATTTACGGGCTGGTGCTTGGTAACTATCGGCTGGTGTTTGTTAATCACGGGCTGGTGTTTTGTTGTTACTGGCTGGTTTTGGCTAATTACGGGTTGGTGTTGGGTAATTACGGGCTGGTGTTGGCTAATTACGGGTTGGTGTTGGGTAATTATGGGCTGGTGTTGGGTAATTACGGGCTGGTGTTGGTTAATTACGGGCTGGTGTTGGGTAATTATGGGTTGGTGTTGGGTAATTACAGGCTGGTGTTGGGTAATTACGGGCTGGTGTTGGGTTATTGAGGGCTGGTGTTGGGTAATTACGGGCTGGTGTTGGGTAATTATGGGCTGGTGTTGGGTAATTACGGGCTGGTGTTGGGTAATTACGGGCTGGTGTTGGCTAATTACGGGTTGGTGTTGGGTAATTATGGGCTGGTGTTGGGTAATTAAGGGCTGGTGTTTGGTAATTACGGGCTGGTGTTTGGTAATTACGGGCTGGTGTTGGGTAATTACGGGCTGGTGTTGGGTAATTATGAGCTGGTGTTGGGTAATTACGGGCTGGTGTTGGGTAATAAGGGGCTGGTGTTGGGTAATTGTGGGCTGGTGTTGGGTAATTACGGGCTGGTGTTTGGTAATTACAGGCTGGTGTTTGGTAATTACGGGCTGGTGTTGGGTAATTACGGGCTGGTGTTGGGTAATTATGAGTTGGTGTTGGGTAATTACGGGCTGGTGTTGGCTAATTACGGGTTGGTGTTGGGTAATTACGGGTTGGTGTTGGGTAATTACGGGCTGGTGTTGGGTAATTATGGGCTGGTGTTGGGTAATTATGGGCTGGTGTTGGGTAATTACGGGCTGGTGTTGGGTAATTACGGGCTGGTGTTTGGTAATTACGGGCTGGTGTTTAGTAATTACTGGCTGGTTTTGGCTAATTACGGGTTGGTGTTGGGTAATTACGGGCTGGTGTTGGCTAATTACGGGCTGGTGTTGGGTAATTAGGGGCTGGTGTTGGGTAATTACGGGCTGGTGTTGGCTAATTACGGGTTGGTGTTGGGTAATTATGGGCTGGTGTTGGGTAATTAAGGGCTGGTGTTTGGTAATTACGGGCTGGTGTTTGGTAATTACGGGCTGGTGTTGGGTAATTACGGGCTGGTGTTGGGTAATTATGAGCTGGTGTTGGGTAATTACGGGCTGGTGTTGGGTAATTAGGGGCTGGTGTTGGGTAATTGTGGGCTGGTGTTTGGTAATTACGGGCTGGTGTTTGGTAATTACAGGCTGGTGTTTGGTAATTACGGGCTGGTGTTGGGTAATTACGGGCTGGTGTTGGGTAATTATGAGTTGGTGTTGGGTAATTACGGGCTGGTGTTGGCTAATTACGGGTTGGTGTTGGGTAATTACGGGTTGGTGTTGGGTAATTACGGGCTGGTGTTGGGTAATTATGGGCTGGTGTTGGGTAATTATGGGCTGGTGTTGGGTAATTACGGGCTGGTGTTGGGTAATTACGGGCTGGTGTTTGGTAATTACGGGCTGGTGTTTGGTAATTACTGGCTGGTTTTGGCTAATTACGGGTTGGTGTTGGGTAATTACGGGCTGGTGTTGGCTAATTACGGGCTGGTGTTGGGTAATTAGGGGCTGGTGTTGGGTAATTGTGGGCTGGTGTTTGGTAATTACGGGCTGGTGTTTGGTAATTACAGGCTGGTGTTTGGTAATTACGGGCTGGTGTTGGGTAATTACGGGCTGGTGTTGGGTAATTATGAGTTGGTGTTGGGTAATTACGGGCTGGTGTTGGGTAATTATGGGCTGGTGTTGGGTAATTGCGGGCTGGTGTTGGGTTATTGAGGGTTGGTGTTGGGTAATTACGGGCTGGTGTTGGGTAATTACGGGCTGGTGTTGGCTAATTACGGGTTGGTGTTGGGTAATCATGGGCTGGTGTTGGGTAATTACGGGCTGGTGTTGGGTAATTACTGGCTGGTGTTGGCTAATTACGGGTTGGTGTTGGGTAATTACGGGCTGGTGTTGGGTAATTATGGGCTGGTGTTGGGTAATTACGGGCTGGTGTTGGGTTATTACGGGCTGGTGTTGGCTAATTACGGGCTGGTGTTGGGTTATTACGGGCTGGTGTTGGGTAATTACGGGCTGGTGTTGGGTAATTATGGGCTGGTGTTGGGTAATTAGGGGCTGGTGTTGGGTAATTAGGGGCTGGTGTTTGGTAATTACGGGCTGGTGTTGGGTAATTACGGGCTGGTGTTGGGTAATTATGGGCTGGTGTTGGGTAATTACGGGCTGGTGTTGGGTAATTAGGGGCTGGTGTTGGGTAATTAGGGGCTGGTGTTTGGTAATTACGGGCTGGTGTTTGGTAACTATGGGCTGGTGTTGGGTAATTACGGGCTGGTGCTTGGTAACTATGGGCTGGTGTTTGGTATTTACGGGCTGGTGCTTGGTAACTATCGGCTGGTGTTTGTTAATCACGGGCTGGTGTTTTGTTGTTACTGGCTGGTTTTGGCTAATTACGGGTTGGTGTTGGGTAATTACGGGCTGGTGTTGGCTAATTACGGGTTGGTGTTGGGTAATTATGGGCTGGTGTTGGGTAATTACGGGCTGGTGTTGGTTAATTACGGGCTGGTGTTGGGTAATTATGGGTTGGTGTTGGGTTATTACAGGCTGGTGTTGGGTAATTACGGGCTGGTGTTGGGTTATTGAGGGCTGGTGTTGGGTAATTACGGGCTGGTGTTGGGTAATTATGGGCTGGTGTTGGGTAATTAGGGGCTGGTGTTGGGTAATTAGGGGCTGGTGTTTGGTAATTACGGGCTGGTGTTTGGTAATTACGGGCTGGTGTTGGGTAATTACGGGCTGGTGTTGGGTAATTATGGGCTGGTGTTGGGTAATTACGGGCTGGTGTTGGGTAATTAGGGGCTGGTGTTGGGTAATTAGGGGCTGGTGTTTGGTAATTACGGGCTGGTGTTTGGTAACTATGGGCTGGTGTTGGGTAATTACGGGCTGGTGCTTGGTAACTATGGGCTGGTGTTTGGTATTTACGGGCTGGTGCTTGGTAACTATCGGCTGGTGTTTGTTAATCACGGGCTGGTGTTTTGTTGTTACTGGCTGGTTTTGGCTAATTACGGGTTGGTGTTGGGTAATTACGGGCTGGTGTTTGGTAATTACGGGCTGGTGTTGGGTAATTACGGGCTGGTGTTGGGTAATTATGAGCTGGTGTTGGGTAATTACGGGCTGGTGTTGGGTAATTAGGGGCTGGTGTTGGGTAATTGTGGGCTGGTGTTTGGTAATTACGGGCTGGTGTTTGGTAATTACAGGCTGGTGTTTGGTAATTACGGGCTGGTGTTGGGTAATTACGGGCTGGTGTTGGGTAATTATGAGTTGGTGTTGGGTAATTACGGGCTGGTGTTGGGTAATTATGGGCTGGTGTTGGGTAATTGCGGGCTGGTGTTGGGTTATTGAGGGCTGGTGTTGGGTAATTACGGGCTGGTGTTGGGTAATTACGGGCTGGTGTTGGGTAATTACGGGCTGGTGTTGGGTTATTGAGGGCTGGTGTTGGGTAATTACGGGCTGGTGTTGGGTAATTACAGCTGGTGTTGGGTAATTATGGGCTGGTGTTGGGTAATTATGGGCTGGTGTTGGGTAATTACGGGCTGGTGTTGGGTTATTGATGGCTGGTGTTGGGTAATTATGGGCTGGTGTTGGGTAATTACGGGTTGGTGTTTGGTAATTACAGGCTTGTGTTGGGTAATTATGGGCTGGTGTTGGGTAATTATGGGCTGGTGTTGGGTTATTATGGGCTGGTGTTGGGTAATTATGGGCTGGTGTTGGGTAATTACGGGTTGGTGTTTGGTAATTACGGCTGGTGTTGGGTTATTGAGGGCTGGTGTTGGGTAATTATGGGCTGGTGTTGGGTAATTATGGGCTGGTGTTGGGTAATTATGGGTTGGTGTTTGGTAATTACGGGCTGGTGTTGGGTTATTGAGGGCTGGTGTTGGGTAATTATGGGCTGGTGTTGGGTAATTACGGGTTGGTGTTTGGTAATTACGGCTGGTGTTGGGTTATTGAGGGCTGGTGTTGGGTAATTATGGGCTGGTGTTGGGTTATTATGGGCTGGTGTTGGGTAATTACGGCTGGTGTTGGGTTATTGAGGGCTGGTGTTGGGTAATTATGGGCTGGTGTTGGGTTATTATGGGCTGGTGTTGGGTAATTACGGCTGGTGTTGGGTTATTGAGGGCTGGTGTTTTTTCCTTTTCCTACCCCGATCCTACCCCTGACCCTGCCTCTATCTGGGCCCAGGCACATTTATGCACACACAGACATACACCAATGTTTGCCATGTCTCTCCTATGATGTTATTAGCCTCTCTTACTCTGAAAATATAATTTAATGTTATTTATTGTTCTATAAATGTTCTTAGCCGGTAGACAAACATACTCCTGGAGCTTGCTCCATCGCCTTGTTGAGAGGGGGCAGGGAAGAATTTTTACAGCTCACTTATCTGGCCCCCGGGTGATTACTGTTTTTTTGCTTCCCTCTGGAATATGTAGAGGTGGGATGTCTGCCCACCTCCCTTGTTCTCTGTAAAGCGCATTGTGTTGCCTCTGGGTATGACATGTGCTATATAAATAAAGCTTTGATTGATTGATTGATTGATTGATTGATTGAGATGTTGAGCTGTAATGAGGCCGCTGGTGAAGACGTTAATGAGATGGCAGGTGTTAATGAGAATGTGACACTGAGGCCACAAACATGCAGACGCATGCACACACACACACACACACACACACACACACACACACACACACACACAGAAAGAAAAAAAGAAAGAAAGAAAGAAAGAAAGAAAGAAAGAAAGAAAGAAAGAAAGAAAGAAAGAAAGAAAGAAAGAAAGAAAGAAAGAAAGACAAGGGTGACAGCATGCAGACAACAACGACAGTGTACCAACTTGCAAACAACAATTACAGTAATGCAGTAGCACATTATGAAAAATTCAAAGTAATGACATTGTACAAAGGTGTAGAGTAGAATAATTAAGTACAATAAGGAAATGACTAGCAGTGATGGCATTTACAAACTACAGTCCCATACATATCAGTTAATAATGATTATTTAAGTGTTTGCAGGGGAATATTGGATGAGAGCGTGTTTTGTGTCTAGTTCAGGGATCTGCGATGGGAAAAGCAGCGTTTCCTTCATTCTAGCTGTAAGGATGTTTAATGCTGTGAGCTAGTGGAATAGTTTGAAACACAAAATGAGATCAGGCTGGATAGGTACAGAGGTGATTTGGCAATGAGGGCTCTACACAGTATGTAAATAAGACTCCATGTTGTATTCTCCTGAGTTCAAGAGAGGGCCACTCAAATCTTTGGTAGAGCATGCACACAACTACACACGCCAGATACATTACAACTAGTGTGTAGTTGTAATGTCTCTGTAGTGTGTAGTTGTGTGTAACATGTAGTTGTGTGTAGTGTGTAGTTGTAATGTCTCTGTAGTGTGTAGTTGTGTGTAGTGTGTAGTCGTATGTAGTCGTGTGTAGTGTATAGTCGTATGTAGTCGTGTGTAGTGTATAGTTGTATGTAGTTGTGTATAGTGTGTAGTTGTAATGTCTCTGTAGTGTGTAGTTGTGTGTAACATGTAGTTGTGTGTAGTGTATAGTTGTATTTAGTTGTGTGTAGTGTATAGTTGTATGTAGTTGTGTGTAGTGTATAGTTGTATGTAGTCGTGTGTAGTGTATAGTTGTATTTAGTTGTGTGTAGTGTATAGTCGTGTGTAGTGTGTAGTCGTATGTAGTCGTGTGTAGTGTGTAGTTGTATGTAGTTGTGTATAGTGTGTAGTTGTAATGTCTCTGTAGTGTGTAGTTGTGTGTAACATGTAGTTGTGTGTAGTGTATAGTTGTATGTAGTCGTGTGTAGTGTATAGTTGTATGTAGTCATGTGTAGTGTGTAGTTGTGTGTAACATGTAGTTGTGTGTAGTATATAGTTGTATGTAGTTGTGTGTAGTGTGTAGTCGTATGTAGTCGTATGTAGTGTGTAGTTGTATGTAGTCGTGTGTAGTGTGTAGTTGTGTGTAACATGTAGTTGTGTGTAGTATATAGTTGTATGTAGTTGTGTGTAGTGTGTAGTTGTAATGTCTCTGTAGTGTGTAGTTGTGTGTAGTGTATAGTTGTATGTAGTCGTGTGTAGTGTGTAGTCGTATGTAGTCGTGTGTAGTGTGTAGTCGTATGTAGTCGTGTGTAGTGTGTAGTCGTATGTAGTTGTGTGTAGTGTATAGTTGTATGTAGTCGTGTGAAGTGTGTAGTCGTATGTAGTCGTGTGTAGTGTGTAGTCGTGTGTAGTGTGTAGTCGTATGTAGTTGTGTGTAGTGTGTAGTTGTATGTAGTCGTGTGTAGTGTGTAGTTGTATGTAGTAGTGTGTAGTGTGTAGTTGTATGTAGTCGTGTGTAGTGTATAGTTGTATGTAGTCGTGTGTAGTGTATAGTTGTATGTAGTCCTGTGTAGTGTGTAGTTGTATGTAGTCGTGTGTAGTGTGTAGTCGTATGTAGTTGTGTGTAGTGTGTAGTTGTATGTAGTCGTGTGTATTGTATAGTTGTATGTAGTCGTGTGTAGTGTGTAGTCGTATGTAGTCGTGTGTAGTGTGTAGTCGTGTGTAGTGTGTAGTTGTATGTAGTTGTGTGTAGCGTGTAGTTGTGTGTAGTCGTGTGTAGCGTGTAGTTGTGTGTAGTTGTGTGTAGTGTATAGTTGTATGTAGTTGTGTGTAGTGTATAGTTGTATGTAGTTGTGTGTAGTGTATAGTTGTATGTAGTCGTGTGTAGTGTGTAGTTGTATGTAGTAGTGTGTAGTCATGTGTAGTTGTGTGTAGTGTATAGTTGTATGTAGTCGTGTGTAGTGTGTAGTCGTATGTAGTAGTGTGTAGTCGTGTGTAGTGTGTAGTTGTGTGTAGTGTATAGTCGTATGTAGTCGTGTGTAGTGTATAGTCGTATGTAGTCGTGTGTAGTGTGTAGTCGTATGTAGTTGTGTGTAGTGTGTAGTTGTGTGTAACATGTAGTCGTGTGTAGTGTGTAGTTGTGTGTAGTGTATAGTTGTATGTAGTCGTGTGTAGTGTGTAGTCGTATGTAGTCATGTGTAGTTGTGTGTAACATGTAGTCGTGTGTAGTGTGTAGTTGTGTGTAGTGTATAGTCGTATGTAGTCGTGTGTAGTGTGTAGTCGTATGTAGTCGTGTGTAGTGTGTAGTTGTGTGTAACATGTAGTCGTGTGTAGTGTGTAGTTGTGTGTAGTGTATAGTCGTATGTAGTCGTGTGTAGTGTGTAGTCGTATGTAGTCGTGTGTAGTGTGTAGTCGTATGTAGTCGTGTGTAGTGTGTAGTCGTATGTAGTCGTGTGTAGTGTGTAGTCGTGTGTAGTTGTGTGTAGTGTGTAGTCGTATATGTCACTTCAACAGCAGGACTGTTTGTTTCTTTGTGTGTTTCTCTACTCTGTCTCGTCCAGTGAGTTTGAATGTGATGGCGTTCCTCCGCCAGGTCACCTGACGGTGGAGCAGCCGTATCTGGGACGCCTCTCCCAGCTCCCCCGTACAGACAGGGGAGGGTACAGTGGTGCGAGCTGTTTTTGGTGTCACAGACCTAATTCTTCAAAGTGGAGCATGCAGAGTGGGACGAGAGCTCCGAACACACACGGAGCAGACCCGGCCGGGGCGTCCGAACCCACTCCTGTCAGGATGAGCTGTTTAACGCGGAAGCGCGCATGCTCGCCTGTGTTTATGTCAAACGTTACGCCCGCTGAACAGAGCCGTCATAACAGGATGCCACTCCTGGGGAAGAGTCGGAGGCCTCAAGTGTCGCTAAAATTAGCTTCTCTCCTCCCCTGGTGAGGTCCGGCTTCGAAGACCTTTGAACTGTCTAGGGTCAGGCGCTAGCCAAGGTGGGTGTTATAGCCATGATGGAGGGGCCAGGCACTAGTCAGGGTGGGTGTTATAAGCATGGAGGATGCTAGTCAGGGTGGGTGTTATAACCATGGAGGATGCTGGCCAGGGTGGGTGTTATAAACATGGAGGATGCTAGTCAGGGTGGGTGTTATAACCATGGAGGATGCTGGCCAGGGTGGGTGTTATAACCATGGAGGATGCTAGCCAGGGTGGGTGTTATAACCATGGAGGATGCTGGCCAGGGTAGGTGTTATAAACATGGAGGATGCTGGCCAGGGTGGGTGTTATAGCCATGGAGGATGCTGGCCAGGGTGGGTGTTATTAAGCATGGAGGATGCTGGCCAGGGTGGGTGTTATAACCATGGAGGATGCTGGCCAGGGTGGGTGTTATAAACATGGAGGATGCTGGCCAGGGTGGGTGTTATAACCATGGAGGATGCTAGCCAGGGTGGGTGTTATAAACATGGAGGATGCTGGCCAGGGTAGGTGTTATAAACATGGAGGATGCTGGCCAGGGTGGGTGTTATAAACATGGAGGATGCTGGCCAGGGTGGGTGTTATAACCATGGAGGATGCTGGCCAGGGTGGGTGTTATAAACATGGAGGATGCTGGCCAGGGTGGGTGTTATAAACATGGAGGATGCTGGCCAGGGTGGGTGTTATAACCATGGAGGATGCTGGCCAGGGTGGGTGTTATAAGCATGGAGGATGCTGGCCAGGGTGGGTGTTATAACCATGGAGGATGCTAGCCAGGGTGGGTGTTATAAACATGGAGGATGCTAGCCAGGTACTAGCCAGGGTGGGTGTTATAACCATGGAGGATGCTAGCCAGGGTAGGTGTTATAAACATGGAGGATGCTGGCCAGGTGCTCCATCTCTGGAGCCATCATCAGGGGCGTCATGCAACCCAAAAAACCGAGGGGGCACAAGATAGCGAGGCGTTATTAGCTTATTTTAGTTGCAATTTTTGATGCATTTTTGCAGTTTAAAATCAGGACACGGCACACTACCAGTTGCCACTCAAGCGGTGTGAAATTAAACTTACCGGTAGCGTTCTTTCAAGGAATTTCAAAGTAAAAGTAAGGGAAAACAAATCTACTTTTTGTTACTCACTTGGCATTGGTCCGAATGATATACTGTATACTGAGGTATGAAGTATATTGAATCTGATATACTGAATAGCCTAATATTTGGAGGACCTGTTCATCAGTTAAGGACAACCTTAATCTAAATGTATGCAAGCAGACCATGAAAGCGTGTTTATCTGAGGCGAGGCGAGGGTGCTTCCAGGTTAGTGTTAATTTGGAAGAAACCAAATCCACCGGGAAAGAGGGTGTTTGGCTTTTTGAAAGAGGTTATGGTGGCTTTTCGAGGTGGTCTATAACATAATTAAAATACTACATTCAGCTCAGTAGAGAAAATAATCATAGCTCCGCATTGTAAAATGTAATGGTAAACAAACAATAACAGAAATGTAAAAAAAAAAAATAAATAGTAATAATAAATAATTGTATAGGCATGACGCCTCTGGCCATCAGGCATGTGATTCTCAAGAACGTGAGTGGCCTGTTGGGGTTCGCAAGGTCCCTGTTTCAACCCCCGCTCCCGGGAGTGTGCTGACGTGTCCTTGATCAAGATACTGAGCCCCAGAATCGCTCCCGGGAGTGTGCTGACGTGTCCTTGATCAAGATACTGAACCCCAGAACCGCTCCCGGGAGTGTGCTGACGTGTCCTTGATCAAGATACTGAACCCCAGAACCGCTCCCGGGAGTGTGCTGACGTGTCCTTGATCAAGATACTGAACCCCACAATCGCTCACGTGCAGCACGGTGGCGCAGTACTTAGCACTGTGGCCTCACAGCAAGGACTCCGGGCCTTTCTGTGTGGAGTTTGCATGTTCTCCCCGTGTTCACAAGGGTTTCCTCCCAAGAACCGGAAAAACATGCAAAGGAACAGATGCTCTTCAGTCCGGTCCCTGACCAGGACCTGGACTGAGCACTTGGACTTGGTCCCCGGGCGCCATGAACGATGGCTGCCCGCTGCTCCTGGCTGCTCCTGGAGGACAACAGCTTGGATGGGAGAAATGCAGGGAACAATTTCCACCGGTGACCACTGAAGACATGTGTGTGTGTGTGTGTGTGTGTGTGTGTGTGTGTGTGTGTGTGTGTGTGTGTGTGTGTGTGTGTGTGCTGTGTCGCCCTTTTCACGTGTGTTGTGTGTCTCACTATGTGGTCAATAAAAACCCTCGAGGTCCAGATTATAATATGTCTTGACACACGTGCGCATGCACACACACACACACACACACACACACACACACACACACACACACACACACACACACACACACACAAACACAAACTAAAACTGGGAAAAGTCCCAGAGCTGTGGAAAATATCATGCCTGGTGATCATCTATCACTATCATCGCTGCCCTCACTAGTCTCACGTCACTCCAGTCCCTCCTCTCCTGGCCCTCTAGTTCCCCCCTCTAGTTCTGCCCAGTCCCTTTCCCTGTCCCAGCCTTGTTCCCTGTTCCCTTCCATTGTGTCCTTGTTCCTGTGTCCTTGTGTAGGTGTCTTGTTGGTATCCCTCCATGTCCTTGTCTGGGTGATTGTCTGCACCTGTGTCTCGTTATGTCCTGTTGCACACCTGTACGTTGTTCCTTGATTGTTCTCCCAGAGTATATATGCCCTCCTGGTTCCTTTGTTCTCTGTTGGTTCATTGTCAATGTTAGTGTTTCCGCAGTCTGAATTGAATCTGGGTGGTGGCCGAATCAGATTAATTTCCTCCTAATCAAAATTCCCGCTGTTGCCGACAGTTGGTGCTGGATGTGCTGTGAGCTGCTGAGCTCGCGAGGCCCTCGCTGGGTCACAGAGGCGAGGGGGGGAAAGTAGGCTACTGTACATTGTTGATTGGATAGCTTGCTGAACGCAGCTGTCAACCAGGCCTTAATTCCCAACCATTTTGCTTTTGCAAGTTGGGAATGGTAATTAAAAACTACAATTTTCACTCTGTATTATTTTTGGTAGGGACAATTCGTGTTTCCGTGGCTTTGGTATGGACATGTCCATAGCGTCCATACCTAAAACTACGCTTGTGTACCAGTACCAGTACCCGGCAACAGCGTGTGGTTGGACAGAGACGACTCTACTTCCTGAGGAGGCTCAGGTTGATGTATGAAGGTCAACATCAACCTGAACACGTTCCTCAACATGTTCTACCAGTCTGTTGTAGCGAGCACCGTCTTCTTCGCGGTGGTGTGCTGGGGTAGCGGTATCAAAGCAGCGGACACTCACAGGATAGACAAGCTGATCAGGAGGGCGGGCTCTGTTCTGGGGGTCAGCCTGGCTCTGTTCTAGGGGTCAGCCTGGCTCTGTTCTGGGGGTCAGCCTGGCTCTGTTCTAGGGGTCAGCCTGGCTCTGTTCTGGGGGTCAGCCTGGCTCTGTTCTGGGGGTCAGCCTGGTTCTGTTCTGGGGGTCAGCCTGGCTCTGTTCTGGGGGTCAGCCTGGCTCTGTTCTGGGGGTCAGCCTGGCTCTGTTCTGGGGGTCAGCCTGGTTCTGTTCTAGGGGTCAGCCTGGCTCTGTTCTGGGGGTCAGCCTGGCTCTGTTCTGGGGGTCAGCCTGGCTCTGTTCTAGGGGTCAGCCTGGCTCTGTTCTGGGGGTCAGCCTGGCTCTGTCCTGGGGGTCAGCCTGGCTCTGTTCTGGGGGTCAGCCTGGCTCTCTCCTGGGGGTCAGCCTGGCTCTGTTCTGGGGGTCAGCCTGGCTCTGTCCTGGGGGTCAGTCTGGCTCTGTCCTGGGGGTCAGCCTGGCTCTGTTCTAGGGGTCAGCCTTGCTCTGTTCTGGGGGTCAGCCTGGCTCTGTTCTAGCGGTCAGCTGGGACGTCCATCATAGACAATGTCTCCCACCCTCTTCACAACACTCTGGCCAGGCGGAGGAGCACCTTCGGTGGCAGACTGATCCTGACAGGATGCTCTACGGAGCGCTGCTCTAGGTCCCTCCTACCAGCCATCAGACTATTCAATCAACCCCTGACACTGGATACCATGGGCCTGGGCCAGCTTTTTACACTTTAAGTACTTTCTGTTCACCTGTGGACTGTAGACTGTTCACCTGTAGACTCTTCACCTGTAGACTCTTCACCTGTAGCCTGTTCACCTGTAGACTGTGCCCTTTACACCTGTAGACTGTACCCTGTTCACCTGTAGACTCTTCACCTGTAGACTGTACCCTGTACACCTGTAGACTGTGCCCTTTTTGTGCTTTATTGTACTGCCCCTTTTGTACATATCTGTGCCCACTGTGCCTTTCTGTTGAGTTTTCTATTGTACTGTTGTGTGTATCTTTGGCTACACACACACGCACACACGCGAACACACACACACACACACACATGAACACACACACACAGTAGCACCCTTGAAATGGAATATGCGTGCATACACTAACACGGATGCAGAACACTTTCCCCTAGATCAAGACAGGATGTGTGTGCTGTGAGCAGTAGCTCCTCTGTCTTATCCACATTGTAGAGTCACAGTCGCTCTGTGTTTCTGTGACTGACCCCAGACAGCAGATAGGGTTTATCATGCCAGCGTTCCTGCTCACACACATTTCATTCTGCTTTTAACTTCTAGAAGGGGAAAGCGCTTTGGGAACCTATGGTCCAGTATGAGAGAGGGAGGGAGAAGACTAAGAAGGAGAAGGACATGGAGAGACACCCAGTTGTCACAAAGAGATTGGCCACGTTCCAATATCCACACTAGCATACTACCTAGTCTAAGGGGCAGACGTACTAGCATGTCTGCGCCCATTTTAGGCGTAATTTTGTTGCAACGTGCCTAAAAAATGGCATGGTATGTACAAACAGACCACATTCTGCCTGGCACAGGCCCAGAGAAAGGCGAGTTGCACTTTTCCTACTCATGCGTATGCATTCATGAGAGGGCCGAGGGAAAAGTGGGAGTTGATGGGAGGAGATGCACAAGCTATGTATGAAAACTGCATGTTAAAGCACACGTCTGTTTTGTGGTGAAATTTCCCCGCCTCTCAAAAGCAGGTGTAGTCCATCTAGCGCCACCTAGTGTACGCCCGGCCCTTAGCGCGCTGCTGTGGTGTGGGTATTGGGAGGTGTGGTGTGGGTATTGGGAGGTGGGAGGTGTGTTGTGGGTATTGGGAGGTGGGAGGTGGGAGGTGTGGTGTGGGTATTGGGAGGTGGGAGGTGTGGTGTGGGTATTGGGAGGTGTGGTGTGGGTATTGGGAGGTGGGAGGTGTGGGTATTGGGAGGTGGGAGGTGTGGTGTGGGTATTGGGAGGTGGGAGGTGTGGGTATTGGGAGGTGGGAGGTGTGGGTATTGGGAGGTGGGAGGTGTGGGTATTGGGAGGTGGGAGGTGTGGTGTGGGTATTGGGAGGTGGGAGGTGTGGTTATTGGGAGGTGGGAGGTGTGGGTATTGGGAGGTGTGGTGTGGGTATTGGGAGGTGGGAGGTGTGGGTATTGGGAGGTGGGAGGTGTGGGTATTGGGAGGTGGGAGGTGTGGGTATTGGGAGGTGGGAGCTGTGGTGTGGGTATTGGGAGGTGGGAGGTGTGGTGTGGGTATTGGGAGGTGGGTATTGGGAGGTGGGAGGTGTGGTGTGGGTATTGGGAGGTGGGTATTGGGAGGTGGGAGGTGTGGTGTGGGTATTGGGAGGTGGGAGGTGGGAGGTGTGGGTATTGGGAGGTGGGAGGTGGGAGGTGTGGGTATTGGGAGGTGGGAGGTGTGGGTATTGGGAGGTGGGAGGTGTGGGTATTGGGAGGTGGGAGGTGTGGGTATTGGGAGGTGTGGGTATTGGGAGGTGGGAGGTGTGGTGTGGGTATTGGGAGGTGGGAGCTGTGGTGGGGGTATTGGGAGGTGGGAGCTGTGGTGGGGGTATTGGGAGGTGGGAGGTGTGGGTATTGGGAGGTGGGAGGTGTGGTGTGGGTATTGGGAGGTGGGAGGTGTGGGTATTGGGAGGTGGGAGGTGGGAGGTGTGGGTATTGGGAGGTGGGAGGTGTGGGTATTGGGAGGTGGGAGGTGTGGTGTGGGTATTGGGAGGTGGGAGGTGTGGGTATTGGGAGGTGGGAGGTGTGGGTATTGGGAGGTGGGAGGTGTGGTGTGGGTATTGGGAGGTGGGAGGTGTGGTGTGGGTATTGGGAGGTGGGAGGTGTGGGTATTGGGAGGTGGGAGGTGTGGTGTGGGTATTGGGAGGTGGGAGGTGTGGGTATTGGGAGGTGGGAGCCGTGGTGGGGGTATTGGGAGGTGGGAGGTGTGGTGTGGGTATTGGGAGGTGGGAGGTGTGGGTATTGGGAGGTGGGAGGTGTGGGTATTGGGAGGTGGGAGGTGTGGGTATTGGGAGGTGGGAGGTGTGGTGTGGGTATTGGGAGGTGGGAGGTGTGGGTATTGGGAGGTGTGGTGTGGGTATTGGGAGGTGGGAGGTGTGGTGTGGGTATTGGGAGGTGGGAGGTGTGGGTATTGGGAGGTGGGAGGTGTGGGTATTGGGAGGTGGGAGGTGTGGGTATTGGGAGGTGGGAGGTGTGGGTATTGGGAGGTGTGGTGTGGGTAATGGGAGGTGGGAGGTGTGGGTATTGGGAGGTGGGAGGTGTGGGTATTGGGAGGTGTGGTGTGG
>NC_140253.1:21498712-21507667 GCF_949987555.1 Borostomias antarcticus
CTTTGGGGTACACAGCAATACTTTGCAGTACTCTGCAGTATACTTTGGGGTACTTTGAGGTACTTTGCAGTACTCTGCGGAATACTTTGAGGTACTTTGTGGTGTGCTTTGGAGTACTTTGCGGTACTCTGTGGTATACTTTGTAGTACTTTGCAGTACTTTGTGGTATACTTTGGGGTACACAGCAATACTTTGCAGTACTCTTCAGTATACTTTGGGGTACTTTGAGGTACTTTGTGGTAGTCTGCGGAATACTTTGAGGTACTTTGTGGTGTGCTTTGGAGTACTTTGTGGTACTTGTGGTATTCTTTGGGGTAATCTGTGGTATACTTTGCAGTACTTTGCAGTACTTTGTGGTATACTTTGTGGTACACAGCAAATATTTTGCAGTACTCTGCAGTATACTTTGGGGTACTTTGAGGTACTTTGATATTTTGCAGTAGTTTGCAGTAAACGTTGGGATACTTTGCAGTACTTTGCGGAATACTTTGAGGTACTTTGTGGTCTGCGTTGGAGTACTTTGCGGTACTCTGCAGTACTTTGCAGTAAGCTTTGGGTACTTTGCGTTATACTTTGGAGTACTATGAAGTACTTTGTGGTATACATTGAGGTACTTACCCATACTTTGCAGTAATGTGTGGTAATTTGTGGTATACAGAGGTACTTTTCAGTATGCTTTGGGGTACTTTGTGGTACTTTGCTGTATACTTTGGGGTACTTTGCTGTATACTTTGGAGTACTTTGCGCTATACTTTGGAGTACTTTGTGGTATACTTTGGAGTACTTTGAGATACTTAGTGATTAGTAGGGCCCTTCAAAAAGGGGTTCAGTATTTTATCTTAGCCTATATAGTAGGAGACAGGAACTGATTTAATTCTATGAATTGAAAGCAAAGTGTATGAGGCAAATTATGTGAGGCTGCTGTCCATCGACTATATTTCAGATTGCAATACCATAACTCCCCATACTCATCTCCAAACGCAGGATGGAGATTGGAGATTAAACCCTTCCTGCACAGGTGGATCCTCAACTTCCTGACGGGCAGACCTCAGGGGGCGAGAGTGGGCATCATCTTCTCTCACCCTAAACACTGGAGAAAGTCACCCTCTCACCCTCAACACTGGGCTGTTTCATATCCTCTGTACAAACACGACTGCATAGTTACCTACAATTCCAGCTCAATTATCAATTCACTGATGACACAGCTGCGGTAGGCCTGATCTCCAACAATAATGAGAAGGCCTACTTGGAGGAGGTGGCATGCCAAACTAAATGTTGTCAGGACAACAACCTCCACCTGAACGTCAGTAAGATAATGGAGATGCTAGTGGACTACAGCAGGAAGCAGGAAGATGAAAGTGATTCTAGTGGACTAGCAGGAAGCAGGAGCGGCCAATTGCCTGAACAGCAGTAGGACCCCTGTGGAGACAGTGTATTTACAAGTACAGTATATTGATGTACAGATCACTAGACATGGACAACAAACATCCCTGCATATGCATGCTTGAGAGGGTGTCGGACTGAGAACATCAACACTACCAACATGCTATGGAAGCAACACCATGCAGGACAAGTCACTGTAGAGAGTGTTTGGTCAGCAGAACATATCTCCCACACCTCCAGGACATCACACGGCGCTGCAGGACCAAGGTTAGGAGAATGTTGAAACATCCCAGCCACCCGGACAACAGCCTCTTCTCTCTGCTCAGGTACTGCCTACTGAAGAGGATCGACTCACAGAGGCTCAGAAGAAGCTTCTACCTTCAGACCATCCACATCCGGAATGAGTACACTCTGCTCATCTCTGTCCTTAACTCAGTACTATACTCTGCACAACAGCACTGTATATTTATACCTGCTAGATTATAAAAATCTACATTCTGTAAATAAACGTGAATATACATACATTTACTCTCTCTAGATCCATATGTATACTTCTCTATTTAGGTGAACTGTCCAATTTCATATGTCATCTCAGCTCATTTTATTTCATTCCATTAATAAATATTTTATATTTTGGACTTGGTTTACATATGTTTGGTGTGTATAGTACGTTTCTCCTTTTTACTTTGCCTAGTGTACATATTTAGCAGCTAGTGGAAACATCACTGCTCATTGTCAGGGTATGTTGCATGTTACCGATAAAACTTTAACTTGAATATGCTATGTTTACTCCTTCACCCTCTAAGTTCCCTAGATCATACAACATATTTTTATGCAATATTCGATGCATACTCTCTACTTTTCTTTGACTTTGTGGATGATAAGGGGAAATTTCATTGATCTTTACTTTAAGCTACTGCATGAGTTCCCTCAGCACCTTGGTCATTTTGGATTACTGTATGAGGACCATGTTTAATATAAATGTGGTTGTTTGTTTGGCTATTTCATTGCTACCTTTCCCTGTCAGCTGCTTAAGCCAGAAATATCTACTGAAGATGTCTGGCACCATTAGAATATATCTTTATGTGGCTTTGCCATTCCATACTTTCCATCTATTCATATCTACAAGATCAATCTGGTGTCTGGTCTGGACATCCTTGATTAGCACTTACACTTTGCTTTCAATTCATATTATTAAATCTATGTCTTAAATTAAATCCTGTCTCCTACTATATAGGTTAAGATAAAATACTGAACCCCTTTTTGAAGGGCCCTACTAATCACCAAGTACCTCAAAGTACTCCAAAGTATACCACAAAGTACCGCAAAGTACTCCAAAGTAAAGCGCAAAGTACTGCAAAATATTGCAAAATACTAAAGTACCCCGAAGTATACAGCAAAGTACCCCAAAGTATACAGCAAAGTAGTACCTCAATG
Source organism: Borostomias antarcticus (assembly GCF_949987555.1). Taxonomy (NCBI): domain Eukaryota; kingdom Metazoa; phylum Chordata; class Actinopteri; order Stomiiformes; family Stomiidae; genus Borostomias; species Borostomias antarcticus. The sequence continues at coordinate 21,501,533 of NC_140253.1, forward strand.
TATACCACAAAGTACCCCAAAGTATACTGCAAAGTACCCAAAGTTTACTGCAAAGTACTGCAAAGTACTACAAAGTACCCCAAAGTATACCACTAAGTACCGCAAAGTACTCCAAAGCACACCACAAAGTACCTCAAAGTATTCCGCAGAGTACCGCAAAGTACCTCAAAGTACCCCAAAGTATACTGCAGAGTACTGCAAAGTATTGCTGTGTACCCCAAGTATACCACAAAGTACTGCAAAGTACTACAAAGTACCCCAAAGTATACCACTTAGTACCACAAAGTACTCCAAAGCACACCACAAAGTACCTCAAAGTATTCCGCGGAGTACCGCAAAGTACCTCAAAGTACCCCATAGTATACCACAAAGTACTGCAAAGTACTGCAAAGTACTACAAAGTACCCCAAAGTATACCACTAAGTACCGCAAAGTACTCCAAAGCACACCACAAAGTACCTCAAAGTATTCCGCAGATTACCTCAAAGTACCCCAAAGTATACTGCAGAGTACTGCAAAGTATTGCTGTGTACCCCAAAGTATACCACAAAGTACTGCAAAGTACTGCAAAGTATACCACAGAGTACCCCAAAGTATACCACAAGTACCACAAAGTACGCCAAAGTATACCACAAGTACCACAGCGTACGCCAAAGTATACCACAAAGTACCCTAACAGTATTATTCATTCACTTTTTAGATTATTACATTATCAGTCAATATTACATTACCAGTTTTGAAAAAAAAAGACCCACCTGATAAGGTAATAACTTGACCAATAATGTAATAAGGTATTACATTATCAGAAAAATGGTATTACATTATCAGTCAGGACATTTTATTACATTATTGGTTAAGTTATTACATTATCAGGTTTTATTACATTTTCGATGGACTTAAGTCAAACCTTTATTACATTATCAGGCGTTATTACATTATCGGTTGATTATTACATTATCGGGTGCTACAAGGCCTAACAGAGACTGCTCCCCTCACCCCTGCTCCCAGGAGGCCGAGCTAGCAGACACACACACACACACACATACCTCCAACCCCCCCCCCCCCCCCCCCCCCCCCCATCGAGCTAGCAGGTCCACATCCCTGGCTGTGTTCACAGTCTCAGACACATGGAAGCACAGGCTGGTAGACCAATCGCTGGAATCATGGGCTACACCAACCCATGCAGTCCTACACACACACACACACACACACACACACAGATACGCGCGCACATACGCACACACACACATGCATACGCACGCGCACACACACACCTCCAAATCCCCCATCAGGGCAGGACTGTGTCTCATGTGGGTGGCAGTCAATTCCTGGTGTGATCTCTCAAAATGAGGGAACGAGAGGAGAATGGTCGAAATAAGGAGAGAGAGAGAGAGAGAAGGAGTGAGAGAGGAGACAGGAGAGAGTAGAGAGAGAAGAAAGAGAGAGAGAGAAGGAGTGAGAGAGGAGAGAGGAGACAGGAGAGTAGAGAGAGAAGAAAGAGAGAGAGGAGTGAGAGGAGAGAGAGGAAAGAGAGAGGAAAGAGAGGAGAGAGAGGAAAGAGAGAGGAGAGAGGAGACAGGAGTGAGAGGAGAGAGAGGAAAGAGAGAGGAAAGAGAGAAGAGAGAGGAGAGAAAGAAAAGAGAGAGGAGAGAGGAGACAGGAGAGAGTAGAGAGAGGAGAGAGGAGTGAGAGGAGAGAGAGGAAAGAGAGAGGAAAGAGAGAGGAGACAGGAGACAGGAGAGAGAGAGTAGAGAGAGAAGAAAGAGAGAGAGAGGAACGACCAATGTACGTTGCTCTTAGCATGGCCAAATCACTCAGCAGGCTGGCCCAGGACAGAGTGCATTGTGGGATTCTGAGGGTGTTGTCCTCGCCAGGGGAAACCCAATATTCAGAGCTGCTAGCAGACTACATAATAACATGCTAATTCATGTGCATAGCCAGTGAAAGGATAATTGCATTGCTGTTATGAAGGCCGTGCGTCTGGGCCCCATGCTGCTCACACAGGATGGATTAGAGAGTTTAACACGCCGCTCACACACATATTTCAGCAGACTAATGGTTTATTCTTCTGGATTAGTCTTTAAACTCGGGCCTGCGTTGGACGCCTCCTCGGGGAGGCGGGGGGAAGTCCTTCATTAGCCTGTAGCGGTTAGCTGGGAAACGCTGCAGCACAGAAACACGCTGCTGTTCTTTCTCTCCACTCAAGTGTCATTGGGCCGAGAGCATCACGCTGTGACTGGAGGGCTTAACCACGGATCCAGAGAGGGAGCCAGCCTCTAATACCCACAAGGCACCTCCAGAGAGGGAGCCAGCCTCTCATACCCACAAGGCACCTCCAGAGAGGGAGCCAGCCTCTCATACCCACAAGGCACCTCCAGAGAGGGAGCCAGCCTCTCATACCCACAGATCCAGAGAGGGAGCCAGCCTCTCATACCCACAGATCCAGAGAGGGAGCCAGCCTCTCATACCCACACCTCCAGAGAGGGGGCCAGCCTCTCATACCCACAGATCCAGAGAGGGAGCCAGCCTCTCATACCCACACCTCCAGAGAGGGAGCCAGCCTCTCATACCCACACCTCCAGAGAGGGAGCCAGCCTCTCATACCCACAGATCCAGAGAGGGAGCCAGCCTCTCATACCCACAGATCCAGAGAGGGAGCCAGCCTCTAATACCCACACATCCAGAGAGGGAGCCAGCCTCTCATACCCACAGATCCAGAGAGGGAGCCAGCCTCTAATACCCACACATCCAGAGAGGGAGCCAGCCTCTCATACCCACAGATCCAGAGAGGGAGCCAGCCTCTAATACCCACACATCCAGAGAGGGAGCCAGCCTCTAATACCCACAGATCCAGAGAGGGAGCCAGCCTCTAATACCCACACATCCAGAGAGGGAGCCAGCCTCTCATACCCACAGATCCAGAGAGGGAGCCAGCCTCTCATACCCACAGATCCAGAGAGGGAGCCAGCCTCTCATACCCACAGATCCAGAGAGGGAGCCAGCCTCTCATACCCACAAGGCACCTCCAGAGAGGGAGCCAGCCTCTCATACCCACAGGGTAGCTCACTTGAAGGGACACTAATGAAGAAGCTTTAAAGCCCCACTATGTTGTTGATTTCATCTTAAAATATCAGTTGTAAAGTGGATCTATTGGTGTGCTGGATTATTATAGTGAGAACAGCAGCTCTTCCATCCCTCAGAGGGGTCCGGCGGCCTGGATTTGCACTATGGAACTTTTGACCGCGAGCCGCGGTTTTCTCTCACATGAACCTTCTGCTTTATCTTCAGCTCTCCTCTTCCAATTTACCGGCAGACTCCGTTTTCCTCAGCTTGTCAGTTGTGAACAAATGCACGTGAGAGGTTTTAACAGGCGTTTCTCAGCGTTTTACAACAATGGTACTGCGGTTGTTATGGCTCCAGTGGCAATTGTACAAAACTGGACCGCTACATAATGGGGCTTTAAGACAAATGAGCTCGTCACTATGGTCCCTTTAAGATGAGGGGAGCCACGCGATGCACCACCACGCATACGCAATATACACTATATGGACCAAAGTATGGGGACACCTACTGTACACATTACACCTACAGGAGCTGTCATGACATCCCATTCTAAATGTGTAGGCATTCATATGGAGTTGGTCCCCCCTTTGCAGCTATAGCAGCTTCCAGTCTTTCTACAAGATTTTGGGGTGTGTCCGTGGGAATGTGCCCCTTCATTCAGAAGAGAGTTCAGAGGTCAGACCCTGATGCTGGACCCCCGCCCCTCAGGCTGCATCACCAGGGGCAGAGAGGAACGAACAGAGGAGGGGTGGAGGAGAGGAATGAAGAGAGGAGGGAAGGAGGAGAGGAACGAAGAGAGGAGGGAAGGAGGAGAGGAAAGAAGAGAGGAGGGGTGGAGGAGAGGACAGGGGAGAAGAGAGGAGGGGTGGAGGAGAGGAACGAAGAGAGGAGGGGTGGAAGAGAGGACAGGGGAGAAGAGAGGAGGGAAGGAGGAGAGGAAAGAAGAGAGGAGGGGTGGAGGAGAGGAAAGAAGAGAGGAGGGAAGGAGGAGAGGAAAGAAGAGAGGAGGGGTGGAGGAGAGGAAAGAAGAGAGGAGGGGTGGAAGAGAGGACAGGGGAGAAGAGAGGAGGGAAGGAGGAGAGGAAAGAAGAGAGGAGGGGTGGAGGAGAGGAAAGAAGAGAGGAGGGAAGGAGGAGAGGAAAGAAGAGAGGAGGGAAGGAGGAGAGGAAAGAAGAGAGGAGGGAAGGAGGAGAGGAAAGAAGAGAGGAGGGAAGGAGGAGAGGAAAGAAGAGAGGAGGGGTGGAAGAGAGGACAGGGGAGAAGAGAGGAGGGAAGGAGGAGAGGAAAGAAGAGAGGAGGGGTGGAGGAGAGGAAAGAAGAGAGGAGGGGTGGAGGAGAGGACAGAAGAGAGGAGGGAAGGAGGAGAGGACAGAAGAGAGGAGGGGTGGAGGAGAGGACAGAAGAGAGGAGGGGTGGAGGAGAGGACAGAAGAGAGGAGGGGTGGAGGAGAGGAAAGAAGAGAGGAGGGAAGGAGGAGAGGAAAGAAGAGAGGAGGGGTGGAGGAGAGGACAGAAGAGAGGAGGGAAGGAGGAGAGGAAAGAAGAGAGGAGGGGTGGAGGAGAGGAAAGAAGAGAGGAGGGAAGGAGGAGAGGACAGGGGAGAAGAGAGGAGGGAAGGAGGAGAGGAAAGAAGAGAGGAGGGGTGGAGGAGAGGAAAGAAGAGAGGAGGGGTGGAGGAGAGGAAAGAAGAGAGGAGGGAAGGAGGAGAGGAAAGAAGAGAGGAGGGGTGGAGGAGAGGAAAGAAGAGAGGAGGGAAGGAGGAGAGGACAGAAGAGAGGAGGGAAGGAGGAGAGGACAGGGGAGAAGAGAGGAGGGAAGGAGGAGAGGAAAGAAGAGAGGAGGGGTGGAGGAGAGGAAAGAAGAGAGGAGGGAAGGAGGAGAGGACAGAAGAGAGGAGGGAAGGAGGAGAGGAAAGAAGAGAGGAGGGGTGGAGGAGAGGAAAGAAGAGAGGAGGGAAGGAGGAGAGGAAAGAAGAGAGGAGGGAAGGAGGAGAGGACAGAAGAGAGGAGGGAAGGAGGAGAGGACAGGGGAGAAGAGAGGAGGGAAGGAGGAGAGGAAAGAAGAGAGGAGGGGTGGAGGAGAGGAAAGAAGAGAGGAGGGAAGGAGGAGAGGACAGAAGAGAGGAGGGAAGGAGGAGAGGAAAGAAGAGAGGAGGGGTGGAGGAGAGGAAAGAAGAGAGGAGGGAAGGAGGAGAGGAAAGAAGAGAGGAGGGAAGGAGGAGAGGAAAGAAGAGAGGAGGGAAGGAGGAGAGGACAGAAGAGAGGAGGGAAGGAGGAGAGGACAGGGGAGAAGAGAGGAGGGAAGGAGGAGAGGAAAGAAGAGAGGAGGGGTGGAGGAGAGGAAAGAAGAGAGGAGGGGTGGAGGAGAGGAAAGAAGAGAGGAGGGGTGGAGGAGAGGACAGAAGAGAGGAGGGGTGGAGGAGAGGACAGAAGAGAGGAGGGGTGGAGGAGAGGAAAGAAGAGAGGAGGGAAGGAGGAGAGGAAAGAAGAGAGGAGGGGTGGAGGAGAGGACAGAAGAGAGGAGGGAAGGAGGAGAGGAAAGAAGAGAGGAGGGGTGGAGGAGAGGAAAGAAGAGAGGAGGGAAGGAGGAGAGGACAGGGGAGAAGAGAGGAGGGAAGGAGGAGAGGAAAGAAGAGAGGAGGGGTGGAGGAGAGGAAAGAAGAGAGGAGGGGTGGAGGAGAGGAAAGAAGAGAGGAGGGAAGGAGGAGAGGAAAGAAGAGAGGAGGGGTGGAGGAGAGGAAAGAAGAGAGGAGGGAAGGAGGAGAGGACAGAAGAGAGGAGGGAAGGAGGAGAGGACAGGGGAGAAGAGAGGAGGGAAGGAGGAGAGGAAAGAAGAGAGGAGGGGTGGAGGAGAGGAAAGAAGAGAGGAGGGAAGGAGGAGAGGACAGAAGAGAGGAGGGAAGGAGGAGAGGAAAGAAGAGAGGAGGGGTGGAGGAGAGGAAAGAAGAGAGGAGGGAAGGAGGAGAGGAAAGAAGAGAGGAGGGAAGGAGGAGAGGACAGAAGAGAGGAGGGAAGGAGGAGAGGACAGGGGAGAAGAGAGGAGGGAAGGAGGAGAGGAAAGAAGAGAGGAGGGG
>NC_140254.1:5000-7500 GCF_949987555.1 Borostomias antarcticus
TGTGTGTCTGGTGTGTGTGTGTGTGTCTGGAGTGTGTGTGTGTGTGTGTGTGTGTGTGTGTGTGTGTGGTGTCTGGTTGTGTCAGGGGTAGAAGTATCAGTGTCAGCAGGCTAAAGGATTCAGGTGATGTTGAGTGTGCAGGAAGTCAGATATGATCCAGTAATCTGAACAGCAATCCCATGATCATCATCATCGCTGCTCTCTCACTGCAGTGCTGAGGAGGAGGTAATGGGGACACGCGCACACGCACGCACGCACACACACACACACACACACACACACACACACACACACACACACACACACACACACACACACACACACACACACACACACTCTCCTTCTCTCTCTATCTTCTCTCTCTCTCTTTCTCCCCCCATCTCCCTCGTCTACTTTTAGTTAATAGTCTGGTCTTTTAACGATCCCGTGGTCGGTCCTGTCTCTCTCTCAATCAGTCAGTCAGCCCATTAGTGAGCTGAATAGGAACCTTCCCGCTCCTGACAGAGGGGACCACTTAAAACTGCAACAACAGATATACATGGAAAACAACTAAAGGGACCAAAATAAACTAATATGTGAAAAGCTCAAACAATATTCGCACTCTCAGGGCGGATTCATAGTCGACGCAAACTACACTACGCAAGCTTCACAAGGCCACGCAAGATCTCGTTGGGTCCTTGCGTGTGTCATGCCGAAATTTGTCACTTGACGCAAGCGATAGTGCAATTCCTTGTGTTTCCACAAAACAAAACACAGAACGCAAGCTCTCGAGTCATGTTGGAGCTTGCGTTCACAACGTAGCTTTGTAGCGCTAGTGTAACGCGGCGTTGTTTACATCGACTATGAATCAGGCCTTACGATTGGGCGACGCAGGAGTGGTCGAAGCCACATGCGTGGAGGTGGAGGCAGGCAGAGAGGATTCTGGGAGGTTAATGATGACACAGGCAGCAGGAGGCAGGAACACAAGGAGCGTAACCATACATCAAACAATGAATCGATGACAAAACAAAGGATCTGGCCTCCTTTATAAAGCAAGAGAGGCCTAACGAGGGAAGGAGGTGCTGCACAGTACAGGTGACGCTAATAAAGAGGAGGGACAGGTGCAGATAATCACACTGAACGGACACAAGGAGCATCGACCAAAACAGGAACACAACACAACACAGGTCACAGGTCATAGGTCATAGGTCACAGGTCACTGGGGAACAGGGAGGAGTCACAGGGGACCAGCCACTGGAGGGCGGGGCAGAGTGAGACACAGGCTGAGGGGAACGGGGACTAGAGGTGGAGTTACTGCCTCCAAGGGGCAGATCACAGACCACCCTCAAGGCACACCGGCCGGACCTCTAAGGCGGACGGGACGGCCTGGGGGCAGCTCTGGGGTCAGCTCTGGGGGCAGCTCTGGGGGCAGCTCTGGGGGCAGCTCTGGGGGCAGCTCTGGGGGCAGCTCTGGGGGCAGCTCTAGGGTCAGCTCTGGGGTCAGCTCTGGGGGCAGCTCTGGGGTCAGCTCTGGGGTCAGCTCTGGGGGCAGCTCTGGGGTCAGCTCTGGGGGCAGCTCTGGGGTCAGCTCTGGGGTCAGCTGGGGTCAGCTCTGGGGGCAGCTCTGGGCGGTGAGTAGGAGTCAGGGTCAAAGGGCGGGGGCTGGTATAGTAGTAGCTAGCATACGGGGGGTTCTGCCGAGCTCACACTACAGGATTTCTGGGACAATTTAGCCCCTGGGTGTGTTATGTACATGCTATAGCTATGATAAATAATCCCGGGGGGGGGTATTGACATTTCCATTTGCATGTGGTTATGTTATACACACTACACACTAGTAATAGTGGTACGCATTATCTCCGTGGGGACAGCAAGATGGCTGCAGAAAGGGTGCGCGCCATCTTGGTCATTATCGTCATTATTATAATGTGAGGTGTTTACAGATGGCATAAATAATAGCCACTGTCAGCGATGTATCAAACCCTGCTGTGACCTGTACCTGTTGCCCTCTGTGACCCCTGCTTTGACCCCTCTGTGATAAACGCTTTGGGTGACCCTTGCATTCCTCTGTGTGTGTGTGTGTGTGTGTGTGTGTGTGTGTGTGTGTGTGTTGTGTGTGTGTGTGTGCAGGAGTTGTGATGATTGTGGTGTTTGGGATGGAGTACGTCATCAGGGTGTGGGCGGCGGGCTGCTGCTGCCGCTACCGAGGGTGGAAGGGACGCCTCCGATTCGCCAGGAAGCCCTTCTGTGTCATAGGTACTGTACTTAACACCTCAGCTCCCAAACAGTGACAGTAGGATTCCAAGGTGATAGTCGGTAGCTTGTTACATGCTGTTACATATGTTACATGTATGTGTTCCCGCATACAGGAGTTCATTTGCCACTCATGCTTTTAGTCACAAAAGCGTCGGCTAAATGACTGTAATGTGACGTGATGCGTTTTGCATGTGCATGTTTGTGCATGTGATACTTTACATGTCTCTGTTGACTCAATAACTCTCTTTCACTCACTCACTCTCTC
>NC_140254.1:12500-22500 GCF_949987555.1 Borostomias antarcticus
CCCTCTCCTCCTCCCTTCCTCTCCTCCCTCTCCTTCTCCCAGCCACCCTTCACCCTCTCTCCCTCTGCCTTGTGTGTCCTCAGTCAGCTCGCCAATAAAAAGCGGGGTCTCTTCAGGATTCACGCTGGCCGCAAGCAGAGGTATCACCACGGCGACTGGCCTGTGCACGGGGCACGCGAGAGCACCGGAATCCCCCCTGCACCCCCGCACCACTCACACACACACGCCCCCACACACACACACACCCCTTACTCACTTTGCCTGTGGGGTTTAACAGAACATACACCCCCTACTTGCCTTGCCTGCGGGGTTTAAAACGTTTGGAAGCAGCACAGTGTGTGTGTCCTCCTCATCGTCCCACACGGGGGGGTGTTAGATTGGGCCAAGCGTCTGGGAGCCAACGGTCATACCTCAATGAAGAAGATGCTCAGTCTGGAATAAACAGATTCAAGGAATTAGCAGATTCACTCGGCGTTGTCCTGTATTTCAAATACAGCGGGTACGGGACACACACTCTGGACTGGTTCATACAACGCTTGAGTAACGCCTTGACCGTGTGAGAGAACGAAGAGGTGCTTTGCTCTGTTCTGTTCAGAAGACAGCTCTGTTTCCGTCACTCGGGGGAAACCAGTGCTGATTTCTCTTGCCTGATTTGAGCGGACTAGTAAACCATGTAGCGACACGGAACAAATCCTGGAGAATTGTTTCATGGTTTATTGAATGTCTGAGTTGTGCGCTGTCCCTTTTCATAACGTTTGAACAGCCTAGTACAGCAGGCCCTCATACTGTATCTCAAGAGCTTGTGGTGATACTGTTGGGCCAAATGTTTGACTTCTTTGGGCAAAGAATCAAAGTCAAACATGCCTCTCCGTTAGTTGGGAATGTCTTGGTTGGAGATAGTACTACACTCTCAGAAAAAAGGTTCTAGCTAGAACAATTTCACCAATAAACAGTTCTACCGGGAACCAAACGATTCTTAAAGGGATTTTCAGTGGGTTCCCCTACAGGGACAATTGAAGAACCCTTGTAGAACGCTATTTTCTAAGAGTGTACGGAACCGCATGGCTATTCTCATTTAGGCATGCGTCCTTCCGTTTGTCCTGCTTTCATTTTTGAGAGACGGCTCACAGTCCTTCATAAAGACGACAATTTTCAATTGGTCATCTCTTTACACTTTCCCAATTTCAGCACCAAGCCGTGCAGAAATATTTACCCCTTTATACATTTTTGCTTGTCATTTGCTGATCTGTTTCAAGTCTGAGTCTTTTTGTACAATATGCCCTGCTTGACTTTGTGAGACTCAGCTGAATTTGAACTCAACCAATAGTAAATTCCTAATTATTTATTTGCTTTTCCCAATAGCATGGAAAGGTACCCAGTAATCTCACTTCGCTTTTTCGTGGGGACATGAATGTTATTTACCATGAATGCCTCTGATGCTTATTTAAAAATTAATATAAATGGCTGGCCAGTCAAAGCACACACACACACACACACACACACACACACACACACACACACGTATATCATTGTAAAACCACAAGAGGGAACATATCCCAAATCGTCCTGTCATGCATGATATTTGAGGTGCCTTGGCGATGTGTAGTTGTGTATAAAATCAAATGTGGAGTGGTCTGTGAGATTGTATACTGTGCTCAAGAGAGGTGCTATAGTCCCAGTGTTAGGCATGTGTCAGCTTGAATGGCCACCAGCTTGTAAACAGATAACCTCACGTTAGGGCTTACTTACCCTGCAGGGTGGAATTCTGGGTAATGGGTTCAGCGAGAGGGCGAAAGAGGGCTTTCCCTATTTTCAGGCGGAGCGCCATCTGGTGGGCGATTTGATCCTGATACACGTTTTAATGGAACCCTGGAATCCCACGGGACTGGAGTTGAGAAACTCCTATTTACACATCAGGTGTGAGTGGTGCATTGTGGTCCCTACCCCCTGAATACATGGGCCTACCTGTCAGTCTAACCACCTCAACGTCTACAGCATCTCTGTCCTGTTCTCCGTCTGCTCGTTGGTCCATCTGCTCTTCCGAACCTAGCCACTGTTTCTATGAAGGTTTTGGGCTTCATGTTAGTGTTAGCGGTTTCCGCGGTAACTCCCCCGCACCTCTGTTGCTTTGCTAATCTCTGGCTTCAATACAGCCTGGTTCTCCAATGCGTTCAACGTAGAGCAAAGCCATCCCTTCCCCGGGAGTCCACAGAGAGGGGGAGGACGAGGAGACACAAGTCGCACATGTAGGCTAACGGTTCTGCATCCCGTGTGTGTGTGTGTCCCACGTCAGCAGCAAGATGGGATTTCGAGACCGGATCCGGATGAGCAACTCGCGTTCGTCCCAGGCCATCCGCAACAAGGCGTCGCCGCTGCCCCCGGGGTCCGGCGTGCGTCGCACCCCCAGCACGGAGCACGTTCCGGAGGCCACCAGCCCGGGGAAGGTGCAGAAGAGCTGGAGCTTCAACGACCGCACGCGCTTCCGCACCTCGCTCCGCCTCAAACCCCGCCCCCCCGTTGACAGTGGGTACCTGGAACGCGCAGGCGCCTCGTTCGCTCACGCGCGCGCACGTTCACACCCACAGACCTACATACTGTACACACACACACACACATACACACACACACGCACATATACATATATATATACACACACACACACACACACACACACACACACACACACACACACACACACATATACATATATATACACACACACGCGCACACACACACACATGTACATATATATACACACACACACACACACACACACACTGTGCTGTGTGTTGTGAAATCATGCATAACTGTGGCACAACAAAAGGCAAACACCACACACACACACACACACACACACACACATGCACACACACACACACACACGCACGCGTGCATTCACCCATCATGGCTTGGTGTTCCTCTGTTTGCAGTGGAAGGAGTAGGGGAGGACAGCGTGGAGGACAAGGCCTACTGTGACGTGGCGATGGAGGAGGTGATCCCAGCAGTGAAGACTCTGATACGAGCTGTCAGGTGAGCTGGCGTGGTTCACTTCATCTAGAGATGAGAGGGTTGCCCTGTCCAGATCACCTCAGAACACCTCAGTCCTCAAGGTCAAGGTCAACAAGGGCAAGGTCAAAAAAGAAACACAAACAAACGAAAGAATCAAACATACTGTATGTTGATTTAGCATTTTTGGGGGTTTTGACCCAAGTCTCCTGTCCTCACACGGTCTCCGTTCTGGTCCTGAAGACTCCTTTGGGCACTTCCTGCTTGTCGTGTCTACTTCCTGTCCTGAGTGTCCATAGTTACATGCTCAGTAGATAAATGAGTCGCTCCTCCAGGAGGTTCTGCTGTGTGTAGTTTCAGCTGATTGAGGGGAAATGTCAGGAGGTAACTGAGCTTTGCTGCGAGTGACAGGTCCTCTGCTCTGACCTTGTGGTTTAGACAGTCAGTCAGTCAGTCAGTCAGTCAGTCAGTCAGTCAGTCAGTTAGTCAGTCAGTCAGTCAGTCAGTCAGTCAGTCAGCCAGTCAGTCAGTCAGTCAGTCAGTCAGGTACAGTAGTCAGTCAGTCAGTCAGTCAGTCAGTCAGTCAGTCAGTGAATCAGTGAAATTACTTAATTTGTTTGAAAAAAATAGTTTAGATGAATGACAAAGCTTTGTCTTTCTCTGACTGCTGTGGTGTAGGTGTAGTGCATTCTATTTTCTTTATGTTTTAAAGGACTAATCCACTGTAAATGAAAACTATTTCAGGTAGTAATGTGACTTACTTCAAAGGTGGAAAAACTGAAATAGAGAGGAATGGAGAAATGGAGAAAAGTGTGTGTGTGTGTTTGTGGGGGGGGGGGGGGGGGGGGTGCTGAGCTAGCAAGCTTATGTGCTAATTAACAGATGAATGTGTTCAGGGCCAGAAACAGGACCCTTGAGGTTTCTCTGTATGCTTAACCGTGTAACTAGCTCATAGTGTTACAGTACCTGCCTACCTGTCTCCCTCATCACACACACACACACACACACACACACAAGCACAAAGAGAAAAATAGGCCTGAGGTTTCTACTGAGGGTTGCAGAAAAAAACTACAATTGCCAGCAAACATCTGGCATTGAGGTGTGTGTGTCTCTGGGGAGCACACATAGTATGAGTGGATTATATGACATCACATCCAGGTCCCCTGGGGTCAGACACATTGATGCATAGCATATTTTCCACGTTCTCTCTGTGTTCCCATATATGGTCTGGGAAGTTAATATATTTCTATATATGTAGTGTGGTGAGCGGGTGCAGCGCAGCGCGGGCTTGGACACGCAGGCATGCGTAAACACCCTGCTGGAGAAGACGGCTTGGTCCAGTGGTTACCTGGTGTTTTCAGGCCTGTGACAGAGCAGGACTCCTACAGTCTTAGACTCCTTCCTGTCTTATATCCTACTATGCAGTTTTCTACCTTTACATATATGAAAATACAAATAATTATGTCTATGACATTGTTTCATGTAGAATATATAATCTATCAAACATGATATTCATAATATTATGATCAGATAAATATTGTGGTATTATATTGATGCATTACACATATGGAAAGTATTCACACTCCTTCACTTTTACCACTTTTAGTTATGTTACAGCCTTATTCCAAAATTGATCAAATTATTTTTTTGCCTCATCAGTCTACACACGATACCCCTTAATGAAATAGTGAAAAAACCTTTTTAGGAATTTTTGCAAATTTATTAAAAATAAAAAACTTAAATATCACATGTACATAATGGCGCGTTCCAGGCAACCCGTAACTTTTTCCGACCTTCTACACATGAAAATGCACTGGAATGGCAGTCAAACCTGTGAACTCCTACCAGATCAATGTACTCCCAGTTGCGCTCTCTGACGTCACACAGCCCTCTAAGCAAGATGACAGTCCCCATGGGTATGGCGACAAAGATAACTTTAGGGCAATGTAATAATACAAGCAATTATGCACTACAATCTGCTATGTGTATGTAAGTATGCCCAAATATGTTGACAAGAGATAGCTAGTGCTAGCTAGCTAATATTAAGGTAAACCTGAACATGACCATGCAAACGGTGGAAAGTCGATGATGTCAATAAATAAAATGTAACGTACAATTTCTTAGCATAGCAAAATTAGGCATACAATGTTTAGCTTGCCAGCTCTGACAATGTGCCAAATCTCAAGCTTTTACCATATCGGCTTGTTAACATTTATCCAGAATGCCACGCATTCAGCCAGTTTGCCTGGAACGCTATGAAGTCGTGAGTCGTGACTTGAAGTCATAACTCACGGGCTCAAAATCCTATCTGGAACGCGGCATAAGTATAGGGCTTTGGAAAATGTAGTCCCAGACATGACCATCTTGTTTCTACACAGGTGTATCTATTATCTGATTGCATAGGATTCTATGCAGTAGAGCCAATCAGACAAATAGATACACCTGTGTAGAAACAAGATGGTCGTGTCTGGGACTACATTTTCCCGAGCCCTATTCACTTTGCTATGGCACCCAAAATTGAGCTCAGGTGCATCCTGTTTCCACTGATCATCCTTGAGATGTTTTTACAACTTGATTACCACCTGTGGTAAATTCAATTGATTGGACATGATTTTGAAAGGCACACGCCTGTCTATATAAGGTTCCACAGTTGACACTTGACTGCATACATTATATCAGAGCACAAACCAAGCCATGAAGTCAAAGGAATTTTCTGTAGACCTCCGAGACAGGATTGTATCAAAGCACAGATCTGGGGAAGGGTAAAAAAATAAATCAGCAGCATTGAAGGTCCTGAAGAGCACAGTGGTCTCCATCATTCGTAAATGGAAGAAGATGGAACCACCAGGACTCTTCGTAGAGCTGGCTGCCTGGCCAAACTGAGCCATCGGGGGAGAAGGGCCTTGGTCAGGGAGGTGACCAAGAACCCGATGGTCACTCTGACAGAGCTCCAGCGTTCCTCTGTGGAGATGGGAGAACCATCCAGAAGGACAACCATCTCTGCAGCACTCCACCAATCAGGCCTGTATGGTAGAGTGGCCAGACGGAAGCCACAACTCAGTAAAAGGCACATGACAGCCTGCTTGGAGTTTGCCAAAAGGACTCTCGGACCATGAGAAACAAAATTCTCTGGTCTGATGAAACCAAGATTGAACTCTGGCCTGAATGCTCATCTATTCAAGAAGTACTACAACGATCGTCTCTCTCATGCACCTTTTGTATTTTAGATTGCTATTCTTGCCTTCAGCACTAGATTATGCTCTTAAGTCACTTGTACTGTAGGCAGCTCATCCCACCACTGCAGGGCCAGGACAGAAAAGAGCTGTGATCGGGTTGAGTGACCACAAGGGCCTCAGAGCGACGGGGTAACCAATCGCCTCGAGGCAGCTGAGTGAAGTGGACACACACACACACACACACACACACTGTGACCTCAGCCTGCAGATACAGCAGATGAGTTCCTTTACAGCAGTGCAGGTGTGTGAACACACACTCACACGCATACACACATGCACACACACAAAGGTGCATCACAAGGGCCAGATAAATACTGGAGTCTTAGTTACTGTACATACAGTACCCTGGCCCCACACCCATAAGATTGATGCTCTTGAAACGCAGGTAGATTTCTGCAGCGGCCATTAGTGCTGATGCTTCATTTTAGGGAGACATGCGTAGTTAATCAGGCACTGCTTTCCTGCCCGTACAGATCTGTGCAGTATGGAGGGATGGTTAGAGGAAGAGAGAGAGTGTACATATCTGTGCAGTATGGAGGGATGGTTAGAGGAAGAGAGAGAGAGTACAGATCTGTGGAGTGTGGAGGGATGGTTAGAGGAAGAGAGAGAGTGTACAGATCTGTGGAGTATGGAGGGATGGTTAGAGGAAGAGAGAGAGAGTGTACAGATCTGTGGAGTATGGAGGGATGGTTAGAGGAAGAGAGAGAGTGTACAGATCTGTGCAGTATGGAGGGATGGTTAGAGGAAGAGAGAGAGTACAGATCTGTGGAGTGTGCCGTTTAGGTACGGAGGGATGGTTAGAGGAAGAGAGAGAGAGTGTACAGATCTGTAGAGTATGGAGGAATGGTTAGAGGAAGAGAGAGAGTGTACAGATCTGTGGAGTATGGAGGGATGGTTAGAGGAAGAGAGAGAGTGTACAGATCTGTGGAGTGTGGAGGGATGGTTAGAGGAAGAGAGAGAGAGTACAGATCTGTGGAGTATGGAGGGATGGTTAGAGGAAGAGAGAGAGTGTACAGATCTGTGGAGTGTGCCGTTTAGGTACGGAGGGATGGTTAGAGGAAGAGAGAGAGTGTACAGATCTGTGGAGTATGGAGGGATGGTTAGAGGAAGAGAGAGATAGTGTACAGTATGTGGTAGCTAAATGTACTGTAGCACTCCAAGTGAACTCCTGTAACCAGTGAGCGAGCACACTAGATAATGAGCCTGGGTCATCTCCGCCTGGTAGAGAACCTTGTATGTGATTGAATGTGGTAGGAAATGGTACAGTACGATTATTTGCCTGTCCTTTGATCTCAAGTTATTCTATAGCGTCTTTCATAGCAATATACAGTAAGTATGATTTCAACAAACCGTTGCTTCTACATTGAGCGGACCGGATTTTTACCTCTATGGGGAGCTGTGCAAGATTGTACAGTACAGTACAAAGTCTGGAGAATCTATTATTGTGGTCAGTGGTGTTATTGTGAGAAAAAATGTGCTGACTTGCGAAGATTATTTCCAGGTATTCAAAAAGTCTTTGGAGTCCAGATATGGGTGCGATTGCTTCCCCCCTCTCTCCTCCCAATCCTCCCTCTCAGACCCCAGATAAAGATCTACTACCGTATGTGCAGTTACGGCAGCGCCAGCTTTAATATGTCTTTATGAACTAGATTCAGGGGCCGTTCGAGGGGCCACGCCTACAGAGACTCAGCACTCTGAGGAAACCCTCCGAGAATCAAACTGAAATGTTTCTTTTCCTGAGACCAACACCTGAGACCCAACTTGCTGGAAAAAAATCTGCATCTACCTGCAAAAGAAACTATACACCCTGCAAAATAAACTACACCCTGCAAAATAAACTATACACCCTGCAAAATAAACTATACACCCTGCAAAATAAACTATACACCCTGCAATAGAAACTATACACCCTGCAATAGAAACTATACACCCTGCAATAGAAACTATACACCCTGCAAAAGAAACTATACACCCTGCAATAGAAACTATACACCCTGCAATAGAAACTATACACCCTGCAATAGAAACTATACACCCTGCAATAGAAACTATACACCCTGCAATAGAAACTATACACCCTGCAATAGAAACTATACACCCTGCAATAGAAACTATACACCCTGCAATAGAAACTATACACCCTGCAATAGAAACTATACGCCCTGCAATAGAAACTATACACCCTGCAATAGAAACTATACACCCTGCAAAAACCATTCCAAACTCAGGTCATCAATAAACGACGTGCTGAGTGCAGAGGCGGGGCTGACGGCTGCTTCTGTTTGGCACCGCCTGAGGACCACCTCCTCTCCTTCCACACCTCCTCTTCTCCTTCCTCTTCTCCTCTTCTCCTTCCTCACCACCTCCTCTCCTTCCACACCTCCTCTTCTCCTTCCTCACCTCCTCTTCTCCTTCCTCTCCTCCTCTTCTCCTTCCTCACCTCCTCTTCTCCTTCCTCACCTCCTCTCCTTCCACACCTCCTCTTCTTCTTCCTCACCTCCTCTTCTCCTTCCACACCTCCTCTTCTCCTTCCTCACCTCCTCTTCTCCTTCCTCACCTCCTCTTGTCCTTACACACCTCTTCTTCTCCTTCCTCACCTTCTCTTCTCCTTCCACACCTCCTCTTCTCCTTCCTCACCTCCTCTTCTCCTTCCTCTCCTCCTCTTCTCCTTCCTCACCTCCTCTTCTCCTTCCACACATCCTCTTCTCCTTCCTCACCTCCTCTTCTTCCTCTCCTCCTCTTCTCCTTCCTCACCTCCTCTTCTCCTTCCTCTCCTCTTCTCCTTCCACACCTCCTCTTCTCCTTCCTCTTCTCCTCTTCTCCTTCCTCACCACCTCCTCTCCTTCCACACCTCCTTCTCCTTCCTCACCTCCTCTTCTCCTTCCTCACCTCCTCTCCTTCCACACCTCCTTCTCCTTCCTCACCTCCTCTTCTCCTTCCTCACCTCCTCTCCTTCCTCACCTCCTCTTCTCCTTCCTCTTCTCCTCTTCTCCTTCCTCTCCTCCTCCTCTCCTTCCACACCTCCTCTTCTCCTTCCTCACCTCCTCTTCTCCTTCCTCACCTCCTCCTCTCCTTCCTCACCACCTCCTCTCCTTCCACACCTCCTCCTCTCCTTCCACACCTCCTCTCCTTCCACACCTCCTCTTCTCCTTCCTCTTCTCCTCTTCTCCTTCCTCTCCTCCTCCTCTCCTTCCACACCTCCTCTTCTCCTTCCTCACCTCCTCTTCTCCTTCCTCACCTCCTCCTCTCCTTCCTCACCACCTCCTCTCCTTCCACACCTCCTCCTCTCCTTCCACACCTCCTCTCCTTCCACACCTCCTCTTCTCCTTCCTCACCTCCTCTTCTCCTTCCTCACCTCCTCCTCTCCTTCCACACCTCCTCTTCTCCTTCCTCACCTCCTCTTCTCCTTCCTCACCTCCTCCTCTCCTTCCACACCTCCTCTCCTTCCACACCTCCTCTTCTCCTTCCTCACCTCCTCTTCTCCTTCCTCACCTCCTCCTCTCCTTCCACACCTCCTCTCCTTCCACACCTCCTCTTCTCCTTCCTCACCTCCTCTCCTTCCACACCTCCTCTCCTTCCACACCTCCTCTTCTCCTTCCTCACCTCCTCTTCTCCTTCCTCACCTCCTCCTCTCCTTCCACACCTCCTCTCCTTCCACACCTCCTCTTCTCCTTCCTCACCTCCTCTTCTCCTTCCTCACCTCCTCTCCTTCCTCACCACCTCCTCTCCTTCCTCACCTCCTCTTCTCCTTCCTCACC
>NC_140254.1:30000-50000 GCF_949987555.1 Borostomias antarcticus
GGCTTGACTCATGGCTCTCTCACAAGGGCATTTCATGTACAGTAACCATTCTGATGGACAGAACTGGAGAACAAACGCGCACACACATGCGCACGTGCGCACAGCACGCATGTAGGCCTACACACACAACACGAACAGTAATTTTACTTAAACTGAATGGAATCAGGTATACTCCTCATCAATGTTTTTTCAAATTCTTATGTTGTTTTTGTTTACTGATGTCTTGCCTTTTTGTCCTCATGTTCATGCACTCTACTCTTGGCCATCTACTGTAGATGATGAAACATTTCTGTTTTTTTATGTTTTTGATTGTTAAAAATTTTAGTCAATATGATACGTTGTCAGACATGATCTTTGAAAGAAATAAATGTAGCATTTTCTGTCAAGTCGACAGAACGACAAAATTGGCTGCGACTGAGTTAGGCAATATTCTCTCACACGCACACACACGACACACACAAACACACACACACACAAATCCCCAAACTCTGAAGACTGATTTGACTGTCGTCAGACTTGCCTAATTGCGTCTGGGCTCCAACAATAGAAAACATTTCTTCGCACACAACAGCTCTGCCAATACAAGAATGTCCTTGAGCTCACGATAGGCTTATACTCGTTGGTTCAATCAAGCCAGCAGTTCATTGACTCAGGTTTCCCAACTATTCCATTCAAATCCCTGTTCAGATTCTGAGCTCTGAATGTAGCCACCCTGACTCAATCCGGTGCTATTGTTGCTAGGCAATGGCACAGTCACTCCACCTCTGTCTACCATTTTGTATCGTTGAATAAAGACCCCTCAGTTTCGTCCTACGACATGCCAGCCTACTTCAGCTTGAATAACCTACTTCATTGTTGATTCATGATCGTATTACTCTTCGGTCGAGTTTGTTGCATAAAACACGTTGTCCTGGGAGTCTTTCAACCTGACCTCGAATCTTGACACGAAAGAAATCATGTGCCTTCTGAGTTCTACGTCAACGGTATTGAGCGGCCACAGAGCAGGACATGCCAGTTGTGTTTTCATGTATCATCAGAGACTTGAAAACATTCATATTTTATTATTGCATCACATCACACCAGGGCACAACCTAATCCGATTTTACTACACCCTGATTCTAAACCAAGAGAAACAGATTGGGGTAAATGTACTGATTATTTTTCGCAGGATTTTAAAACAATATTCCTCCAAGGAGGGTTTGGCCACATCACGAAGGTTGACAGAGTTGCTCTTCCTATGTATTCAAACTGTGTCAGATCCCTAAGTGGGTGTTAGAGGCTTGGTTGTTTTGCATCAGGCAGCCAAACTGTACAGGCATGTGGGCCATCCCAAGCATGTCACACAGGTCATCCTGGCTTCAGCACAACTACCTCGGAGACCAAATGTGGAGCATTTAGTCTAGGGTACGAGTCTAGGAGATCTCTTGATTGGCTAACAGAGATGAATGCTATGCATGATCCAAATCTTATTCTACTAATTCTTCTGCATGTTGTCTATCCCTTTAAGACATTCACACCCATCATCACTCTGACTTGCTGCCATTCAACATTCCACCCCCTCCCCTTTAAATGCCCTAATGTCTGGGCATTGTTGTATAACAGAAACAATTACACATCGTCAAAGCAATAAAGCAAATGCTAGCAAGCAAATGCTAAGTCTTCCATGGAATTTCAAAAGATTGATGAAGTCACCGCTGGATGAATAAAAAAAAGAAGCTTTTCAGAGGTTTTTATTATTTATTTTCTAATCTAATGCACACCTGATTTGGTTTCAGGATAGATCAACAATGCTTACTTGTTGAGTATGAAAATAATTTCGCGTGACTAACTTATTAATTTATTTGTTTCAATAAACTTATTTGAATTGAACGGCATGTTGCTGTATTTCTCTTCTTGGTAAACGACTGTGCTCTCTTGCTTCTCCACACATTCAGACTGAGAAATTAAAATCTCATGGCTTACTTATACCACAGACTAACAACAAGTGATTTAAATCTAATCTAATCACACTTTGAATTACATGTCTTTCAGTATATGTAGTGTTATTGGTTATCACAGGTTAGAAGAGGTCTTTGAACCACAGGAATCTCATAATGTTTATAATCTACACGCCTGAAGAAGCTCCAGTTATAAAGTTTGTGTGTGAAAAGCATGTTTGTTTATGAATGGTTGGATGACATGTGCTGCATGATTGTGTGTGTGTGTGTGTGTGTGTGTGTGTGTGTGTGTGTGTGTGTGTGTGTGTGTGTGCGCGCGTGTGTGTGCGTGTGTGTATGTGTATGTGAATAACAAGTCCACTATTCTCCTATTCCATACACAGATAGACTACAGTATGTCTTCCTCTCCAGTGTGTGTGTGTGTGTGTGTGTGCGTGTGTGTGCGTGTGTGTGCGTGTGTGTATGTGAATAACAAGTCCGCTATTCTCCTATTCCATACACAGATAGACTACAGTATGTCTTCCTCTCCAGTGTGTGTGTGTGTGTGTGTGTGTGTGTGTGCGTGTGTGTGTGTGTGTGTGCGTGTGTGTATGTGAATAACAAGTCCACTATTCTCCTATTCCATACACAGATAGACTACAGTATGTCTTCCTCTCCAGTGTGTGTGTGTGTGTGTGTGTATGTGTGTGTGTGTGTGTGTGTGTGTGTGTGTGTGTGCGTGTGTGTGTGTGTGTGCGTGTGTGTATGTGAATAACAAGTCCACTATTCCATACACAGATAGACTACAGTATGTCTTCCTCTCCAGTGTGTGTGTGTGTGTGTGTGTGTGTGTGTGCGTGCGTGTGCGTGTGTGTACAGTATGTGAATAACAAGTCCACTATTCCCCTATTCCATACACAGATAGACTACAGTATGTCTTCCTCTCCGGTGTGTGTGTGTGTGTGTGTGTCTGTGTGTGTGTGTGTGTGTGTGTGCGTGTGTGTGTGTGTGTGTGTGCGTGTGTGTGCGTGTGTGTGTGTGTGCGTGTGTGTGCGTGTGTGTATGTGATTAACAAGTCCACTATTCTCCTATTCCATACACAGATAGACTACAGTATGTCTTCCTCTCCAGTGTGTGTGTGTGTGTGTGTGTGTGTGTGTGCGTGTGTGTGTGTGTGTGTGCGTGTGTGTATGTGAATAACAAGTCCACTATTCTCCTATTCCATACACAGATAGACTACAGTATGTCTTCCTCTCCAGTGTGTGTGTGTGTGTGTGTGTGTGTGTGTGTGTGTGTGTGTGTGTGTGTGTGTCAGCAGGTTGTCTCCAGCAGGGTGTCTTCACCTCCGCCCACCTGCTCTTGTCTCTCAGTCTTTCACAGTTCCCTTCTCTCCTGGATACTCTAGTCTGGAATGTCGGCTCCTGTCTTTTGATCCACATTCCTGGGAGATGGACCCCCGGTCCATATTAATACCCGGAGAGGGGGCACCAAGGGGGGCTGGTCCTGCTGAGAAGCCCCCCTCTCCCAGGGAGGAGGAGGAGGAGGAGGAGGAGGAGGAGGAGGAGGAAGATGATAGTGTAGGACTACAAAACCTGAGGTTTCACAGCTCGGCTGTCTTCTCCAACGAAAGTCAAAATGATCACTGTGGAAACGGACACAGAACAGAACATTTAAGTGAGGCTATGAGGACATGTTTCGACCGATAATAATCTGCTCAGCCCAACTTCCTCTTTTGATTAATCAAGCGATGCCTTTGGGCCTCATCACTTATTACAGTACCACTGATTACGTACAATTAATCTAAACGACATACTATTATTGGATGACACAAAATGACAGTTAGATATTGCCTATATAAATAACGAGAAAGATGATGACACAAAATGTATGTTTTTACTCTTTTTGAGACGAGACTTTCGTCGTTCGTCTCAAGGTCATAAGTGTCTGCTTATTACAGTTAATGTATTATACGCTCTGTTCTCATAGTGTGGCTGATTCATGGGCTGATTGCAGACAATGTGGCAATTTCCTGGAAAGACTGCAGGTGTGAGGATGTCACAGCTGTGGAATGCTGGGAGCTGCGGGTGAAACAACGTTTTGACATCAGCTTTTGTTTATGTTGAAGAAGCTCACGACGAGGCAAGACTTGCTGATGGGACACGAAGACATGCAGGGGCTGTTTTTGTGATTTCTCTCTCTCTGTCTCTCTCTCTCTCTCTCTCTCTCTAACTCTCTCTCTCACCCTTTTATTCAGACAGTAGCCTATATCACTTTAAACAATTTTGAACCTCTGACATTGACTTCACAATCTGTTGCGTGGATGAACTGTATGAATGTCACATGACCACTAGAGGGCAGTCTGCAACAGCCAACAGACACACTGAACTGACTGGCTATTAGAGGACATGAGATTATGTGAAAAGATAACAGTCACATCATAACTAGAACAGAACGTTTACAATCATCAATCAAGGAATAGGACAGATGAACAAAAAGAGACCATAATCAGTGTCAGCTGGGTCAATAGACTTCGAGGACTCTGAAACATCCAGAGTTGGGGCGGGGTTATTGCCCTGGGGATATCGCCCTGGCCCCTCACAGGTGGCAAAGACGACCCCCATTCTGACTCCGAATTCCTTCTGCGAGGCTTTTCCTGGTGTCAGCAACTTGTCCAAGGCACGCGTCTCTTCCTCTGAGCCCCCAACACCATTCCACGCATACTGTAGAAGAGAGGGAGACACACATAGCTGAGGTGACATGATGTTTTATCCTCCAGATGGTCGACCGGGCCGCACTTTACTGTCTGGGTGGTGAGTGGTAGGTTTGACCAGGTCAGGTTCTGTATCTACACCACATTACACTTTTGACCAGCATCTAAAGAGAGGGAGAGAGGAAGAAAGAGAGAGTGGGACTTGGGAGAGAGAGTGGTTAGTTGTGTGTAATGGGTTAGTGGGACTAAGGAGAGAGAGTGGTTAGTTGTGTGTAATGGGTTAGTGGGACTAAGGAGAGAGAGTGGTTAGTTGTGTGTAATGGGTTAGTGGTGTGTAATGTGTTAGTTGTGTGTAATGGGTTAGTTGTGTGTAATGGGTTAGTTGTGTGTAATGGGTTAGTTGTGTGTAATGGGTTAGTTGTGTGTAATGGGTTAGTTGTGTGTAATGGGTTAGTTGTGTGTAATGGGTTAGTTGTGTAATTCTATACAACCTGCAAGCCAAAGTGGAGCCTTAAGAGGTCCGGTTATTGATTCTGTGTCTCTAAAATCAGATTATCTGCATCAGTGTACATACAGGCTGTGCTCCCGATCCCCAAATGTCAATCACTTTACATTATTACATTACATTACCGTCATTTAGCAGACACTTTTATCCAAAGCGACTTACAGTACAAGAATTGCATTAAACGTAGGCATCGTATTACTACTCGCCAGAGCAGTAACTCACAAGTGCATCTCCTTTCTAAGCAAGCGACTAAGAGCTTAAACTAGTGCTAAAGTCAAAGTGCAATAGGTGCTTAAAGGAGTAGTAAAGGGAAAATGCATGTTTAGCCCTGTTTTAAGGTTACTTATGATCATATACAATGATTCAACTGAAAGTTTGTGCTGTACCGAGTGGGACCTGTTAGTTACTCAGTAACTACTCATTTTTTGTGTACCGTATTGTAAAGTGTTACCCACGGCTCTTTCCTTTCCTGGCCAGGCAGTGGTGGAACGAACTGCCCACTGACGTCAGGGCAGCAGAGTCACTGCCCTTCTCCTCGTTTTAAGGTTACTTATGATCATATACAATGGTTCAGATCAAAACGCTGACAAAACTAGCATTTTCTAGGAAGTTGATAATTGCTCTACCACCGTTTTGGTCATACAATGGATGTGGATGGGCATCTTGAAAGATCATTCAAAAACATGTTAAACTCTCGATTTGAAAGACAAGAAGCTCACTGAGGGGGTAATAGGTGTCCGTTGGTGTTCTGACATCAAATTCGCCGCAAAGTATGAATCCTGTAGGGTTTTATTGATCATTTTATGAAATCCATTGACTTGTATTGAAGTTACTGTTGTACAGTAGATGTGTAGATCAATCCGCAGAGGGGATTCAGGAAGCGGAACTACTTACGGTAGCTATTGTTATTGTTTATGTTGTTAGGCTACCTGGTTTGCGGAAGTTTACACATGTTGTGCTGCAACTAAATAGTTCTATGCTAAATATTTAAAAAAGCCTTTCCAGATGAACTATAATCTTACTTTATGGCGAATTATATGTCAGAACGCCAACTAACACCTCGGTGAGTTTCTTGTCTTTGAAATCGAGAGTTTAACATGTTTTGAATGATTTTTCAAGATGCCCATCCACATCCATTGTATGACCAAAACGGTGGTAGAGCAAATATCAACTTTCTCGAAAATGCTAGCTTTGTCAACGTTTCGATCTGAACCATTGTATATGATCATAAGTAACCTTAAAACAGGGCTAAACATGCATTTTCCCTTTACTACTCCTTTAATAGAGTACTTACTGATTAACTATGAATCCTAATCACTAACTAATGATAAAGTAATGAGGAGGTAATGAGGGACTACCTAGTAACTACTCTGTATGATGTCTGACTTTACAATAAGGTACACAAAAGAGTAAGAGTACACCAAAGAGTAGCTTATCATTAATCATTAGGATTCAGAGTTAATCAGTAACTACTCATTAACGAATCATTGTTTATTGATAGTAGTTCCCAGTCTGTTCTCTACTAACCCATCATTATCTACTATACAGTCATGGATTGATAGTTAATCAGTACCTACTCATTCACTTATCATTGGTTCCTCACTAACTACTATAGTCCCCAGTCTGTTCTCTAGTTCCTCACTAACTACTATAGTAGTCCAGTCTGTTCTCTAGTTCCTCACTTACTACTATAATAGTCCAGTCTGTTCTCTAGTTCCTCACTAACTACTATAGTAGTCCAGTCTGTTCTCTAGTTCCTCACTAACTACTATAGTAGTCCAGTCTGTTCTCTAGTTCCTCACTAACTACTATAGTAGTCCCCAGTCTGTTCTCTGGTTCCTCACTAACTACTATAGTAGTCCAGTCTGTTCTCTAGTTCCTCACTAACTACTATAGTAGTCCAGTCTGTTCTCTAGTTCCTCACTAACTACTATAGTAGTCCAGTCTGTTCTCTAGTTCCTCACTAACTACTATAGTAGTCCAGTCTGTTCTCTAGTTCCTCACTAACTACTATAGTAATCCAGTCTGTTTTCTAGTTCCTCACTAACTACTATAGTAGTCCAGTCTGTTCTCTAGTTCCTCACTAACTACTATAGTAGTCCACTCTGTTCTCTAGTTCCTCACTAACTACTATAGTAGTCCAGTCTGTTCTCTAGTTCCTCACTAACTACTATAGTAGTCCAGTCTGTTCTCTAGTTCCTCACTAACTACTATAGTAGTCCAGTCTGTTCTCTAGTTCCTCACTAACTACTATAGTAGTCCAGTCTGTTCTCTAGTTCCTCACTAACTACTATAGTAGTCCAGTCTGTTCTCTGGTTCCTCACTAACTACTATAGTAGTCCAGTCTGTTCTCTAGTTCCTCACTAACTACTATAGTAGTCCAGTCTGTTCTCTAGTTCCTCACTAACTACTATAGTAGTCCAGTCTGTTCTCTAGTTCCTCACTAACTACTATAGTAGTCCAGTCTGTTCTCTAGTTCCTCACTAACTACTATAGTAGTCCAGTCTGTTCTCTGGTTCCTCACTTACTACTATAGTAATCCAGTCTGTTTTCTAGTTCCTCACTAACTACTATAGTAGTCCAGTCTGTTCTCTAGTTCCTCACTAACTACTATAGTAATCCAGTCTGTTTTCTAGTTCCTCACTAACTACTATAGTAGTCCAGTCTGTTCTCTAGTTCCTCACTAACTACTATAGTAGTCCAGTCTGTTCTCTAGTTCCTATAACTACTATAGTAGTCCAGTCTGTTCTCTAGTTCCTCACTAACTACTATAGTAGTCCAGTCTGTTCTCTAGTTCCTCACTAACTACTATAGTAGTCCAGTCTGTTCTCTAGTTCCTCACTAACTACTATAGTAGTCCAGTCTGTTCTCTGGTTCCTCACTAACTACTATAGTAGTCCCCATCAGTAACTACTCATTAAATAGTCTCAGAGTTACTCAGTAACTACTCATTTTTTGTGTACCTTATTGTAAAGCGTTACCGAGCCGTGACCTGGTCGATGAACCACAGGGGCCTCGGAGCGAAGGGGCAACCAGTCGCCTTCGAGGCAGCAGAGTGTAGTGGGCGGGTGGGTAGTGGTTGGGCAGGGAGTGTAGGGCTTGGCCATGACCTGAGGTACGAAGGAGCTGTTCCTTTCAGAGTGTAGTGGTCGGGTGGGTAGTGGTTGGGCAGGGAGTGTAGGGCTTGACCATGACCTGAGGTACGAAGGAGCTGTTCCTTTCATTGCCCAACCAGACAGCATTAGAACCCATTTAACAGTCCCTAAGGTTTTTTGTCATTTCTGCTCTCTCATATCAGTACGGATGAATGACTAGACACATGGGAGGGAGGGTGGGGGTGGGGGGGGGGGGGGGCGTAGGGTGGAGACATAGGGTGGAGACATAGGGTGCCTTTACATAGGGCGCCTCTCCTCAAGCGAACTCTTGAGGAGGATGGGGGGTTGGGGGCGGAGGGTGGGGGGAGGAGAGGGGGGGTTGGGTCCTGCCCAGGCTTGGAGAGGAATGGAAAAAGGGTGCTGGAGTGTTGAAACTATTGCATCAATAGTTGAATGGTTTCCTAATGATGTCAGTACTGGATGAACCCAGTGCCACCGAGTTCCTCATTCTGCTCCCGTCCAGGTCGGTCGGTCGGTGGAGGGTGAGAAGATATCGGGATTCGGTCACTCACACTCATTCAGCTCCACATAATGTCCCTGGTGTGTATTTGTGTAACGACACTGAGGTGGCAGAGAACGGCGCGCCCTGCGGGAGCGTGGTGTATCTGTATCACAAGGTCAGAGAGTGGTTGTGAAAATTTTTGGGCGGCCTTCTGTTCGGTGGCGGATTTAACCTCTGGCACACTTTGTGCTGATCCAGCATTGACAAAAACGGTGCGTTGGTGCAGCGTGTGAGGGAAGTTTCTTCAACAGACCACATGATAAACTACCATAACCACCCCCGCCCCAGGGCTCCACCCTAATATCTCCTGTCTTTTAATATCTCCCGTCTTTTCTCATCTCTCTTTGATGGATAGGTATCTTCTCAAGACGCTGCCAGGTTTCTCTATACTGCTCTCTCTGGCATCTGAAGGTTACCCCCCCCCTCCCCCCCCTCTCTTCGCTGTAAGCGAAATGTTGTGTCTTCCTCTCTGCCTGCTCTCCTTTTTTTATTTTCTCTCGTTCTTTCATTCTTCCCATCAGACCCTGCGATACAGTATCTCAGGAATCCTGGGAATTCTCTAGACGAGGGGACCGTGTGAGCACAGGTCTGGGACGGGACAACACAGACTGCTACTCTTCCACTTTGGCTTCAGCTCTAGATTCTGCTCTGTCTCCTTGTTTAGAAGGGAGATGCACTTGTTCATTCATTCATTCATTCATTCATTCATTCATTCATTCATTCATTCATTCATTCATTCATTCATCCATTCATTCATTCATTCATTCATTCATTATTTAGTACTCGGAGATACAATTGAGAGCAAGCCCTCATTTTCAATGTAGCCGAATTTCCATAAAATATTAAATAAAAGGCAAAACATTAAACACACCTAATAAAACAACAACAGCAAGCAATAACAATCAATAAACACAATTACAGTTAGAGACCGGGATGCTCAATAACTGATCTCTGAACTGCCCATAAGAAGGTAGAGTGATATATTGTAACGTCTGTTGTAGTCTATTCCATGATGAAGGCTGATTTCCCAAGTTCAGTGGTCAGTGTCAGTTCTGGTGCGTAGTAGTACACTGACCACCTACGTTAAATGCAAATATTGTACGTCGCTTTGGATAAAATCATCTGCTAAATGTCGGTAATGAATTACATTACATTACATTACAGTCATTTAGCAGACACTTTTATCCAAAGCCACTAACAATAATTGCATTCAACTTAGGAAAAGCCAATGTACTACTACTTGCCAGAACTCACAAGTGCATCTTCTTTCTAAAACAAGTGACTAAGAGCATAATCTAGTGCTGAAGGCAAAGTGCAAGAACAAAATGGTATAATTAGACCCGCACTCAAGGAAACTTTGCTATTTCTCTTTTATTCAGCAGCTACCGCCATTGGTGTGTGAATGTGTGTGTGAATGGGTGAATGAGAGGCCATTGTAAGGGCTTTGAGTGCCGCTAAGGTGGAAAAGCGCCATATAAGTGCATTCCATTTACCATTTAAAGGAGAAGTAAAGGGAAAATGCATGTTTAGCCCTGTTTTAAGGTTGCTTATGATCATATACAATGGTTCAGATCAAAACGTTGTCAAAGCTAGCATTTTCGAGAAAGTTGATAATTGCACTACCACCATTTTGGTCATACAATGGATGTGGATGGGCATCTTGAAAAATAATTCAAAAACATGTTAAACTCTCGATTTCAAAGACAAGCGAGTCTGACTGCATGTAAGATCATTTTTGAATAAAAGACAAACGGCAAAGTTTCCTTGAGTTCTGGTCTAATGATACCATTTTGAATTTCTCCTGGCTTGGAGTGACCCTGACCGGAACAAACAGTTTGATCAATTACCAAGGGTGAGCACTCTGATCCACTGAACCAAAGTGCAAGAACAGCAATCTCAAATATAATGGGTGCTTATGAGGGAGGATCGTTGTCGTACTTCTTGAAGAGATGAGTTTTGAGCCTGCGAAGAAAGATGGGCAGCGACTCTGCTGAGAGAAGAGCCGTGTCCATCGACCGCAGGGGCCTCGGAGTGACGGGGCAACCAGTCACCCCGAGGTAGCAGAGAGTAGCGGTCGGGAGGGGGTGTAGGTTTTGACCATACCCTGGAGCTAGGAGGGGGCTGTTCCTTTCATTGCCCTGTAGGCTAGTGCCAGAGTTTTAAACTGGATGAGAGCCGCTACAGGGAGCCAGTGTAGAGAATGGAGAAGGGAAATTGTGTGGGAAAACTTGGGGTGGTTGAACACCAGGCGAGCAGCAGCTTTCTGGACAAGTTCCAGGGGTTTAATGGCTGACGCTGTGGCCCCAGCAAGGAGGGAGTTGCAGTAGTCCAGGCGGGAGATGACCAGGGCCTGGATGAGTATCTGCGCCATTTCACCAGTGAGGAAAGGTCGAAATCCTCCTGATGTTGTAGAGCATGAATCTGCAGGAGCGTGTGACGTGATGTCATGTAAAGGACAGGAGAAGGGGGATGGAGGGAGGGGGGAGAGAGGCAGAGATGAGGAGTGACCCGGGACCGTATATGAACAGAATCACAGCCCCACTGGTACCCCACCTCAGCCAGACGCTGTCAACTGCTACTCTTAAGAGGTATCGACGGTTTGCAGGTGCTGTCGTTGGATATTGATCACCACAGCAGGAATCAATGTTAT
Source organism: Borostomias antarcticus (assembly GCF_949987555.1). NCBI lineage: Eukaryota > Metazoa > Chordata > Actinopteri > Stomiiformes > Stomiidae > Borostomias > Borostomias antarcticus. The sequence goes on from NC_140254.1 coordinate 41,439, forward strand.
CGACAGAGAAGCTTTTAAGAGCCTCGGAGGGGGTGGGGGGGGGGGTCCTAACCACTACAGACACCGTGTCTCTCTGCCTGTTCTAAAACAAAGTGCGAATATCACATCTCTGTTGTGTTGATTTGTGTGTGATTTTGTTTCCTTTTACTTCTGGTGCTTGGATGAACATCTCGGTTAAATATCCGCTACAGAAGATATGGAATGAATGAACTGTAGTCTCTGATCTATTCAGCGACCTAGTGTAGCCATCTTGGCCTGTCGTCCTCTCTCAGAGTCTAATCTCTCTCCCAGGCCTGTTTGTTGCACGACGGACTGCTCTTTCAAGGACTACTTGCTCCCAAGACTGGACCTGCACTTCTCATCTCACACCAGGTGGGTGTTTGGAGATACAACAGGACAGTTATGTGCTCGTACCTGTACGGTGTATGAATGATGGCTTTTCCTTTTGAAAGACTGTGGTTAACCAAACAGGGAAACTTTTCTTCGATGCTTGTTGGTATTCTTTTGATATTTCTCTGGGAAAATCCCCCATGGTCCTATCGGGCTTTCGTAGCAGAGCACAACAAACACTGTCTCCTCACCAGGAAGAGTGTGTTTGGCCCGTCGTCTCGGCCCGTCGCCACGGTAACCCTCTGTCCCTGAACGACTCACTGAGATGGAACATGACGCTGGATGTTCCGCAGGCGTTCAAGAATGTCCTAGTATCTCTCTCTCTCTCTCTCTCTCTGTCTCTGTCTCTCCCTCTCTCTCTCTCTCTCTCTCTCTCTCCCTCTCTCTCTCTCTCTCTCCCTCTCTCTCTCTATCTCTCTCTCTCTCTCCTTTTGACATTTCTGCTCCTCTGTCATTGGCTGGAGAACAAGGCCTCTGCTCAGAGCAACCTCGCCTTAGCCGCCCACAACTGCAACGGAGAGGGGGAGACGACATCACTTCCTGTCGGCAAGAGATCGTCAAGTGTCCCCGCTGCTTAGGAACTCAAATACTACAGACTAGGGGGTAAACAACGGAAAAAGAGAGAGAGAAAGAGAGAGAGAGAGAGAGAGAGAGAGAGAGACAGTGGAAAAAAAGAGTAGGAGAATTTGATAGGCTTCCCACAGAGGATGAACATCTGCCTTTAACCATTTAACATTCTAAAAGAGGTCATTTGACTTCATGAACAATTGAATGTCATCTCTATCCATCTCGTTATAATTGTTTTGTCAACTCCGACCAAGTTTGGAGGCCGATGATCTGGAGAAGAGATCTGTAAGCAGAAGCGGGATAGAATCAACAACCCTGTGAGCTGCTGCTGAAGACGCCGCCACCCCCACAGTCACACTACAGTCCCTCTTCACATTCTCTGGGCCGTAAGAGAAACAAAACCCCTCCTCTGGGTCCTGCTCCAGTCCAAAACAGACCTCTATTTGGGTAAAACCGCTCCTCAGCCGTGGTATAATCTGTGTAGAGGTGACTCAGAGCCTGGTTAGGGCGAGGGAGGGATGGAATGGAGGATGGTGAGGAGGGGAGTGGAGGAGAGGATGATGGGTATTGAACGACCACCAGTGCTAGGTCAGCCCCCGTGGGGATGGAGGGATAGAGAAAGGAGGAGGGAGGGAGGGAGAGACATGAATAGCGACCACCTGAGACCAGCCCTCTCTAACGACCACCGGGACGAAGGGATGATCATCGAGGCACAGCGAAGGTCAAGGAGGTCGTTAGGCCCCGCCCCTCCTTCTAGACACAAAAAACCTGAATCTGGCCACGCCTTTTCCTCCATATGAGCTTTCTGTCTTCCTCTTTTTCGCAAGTTAAACCACCCATACCTCCCACAGATGAGACCTCCCATCCATTATCAGGATAGATTTTTAATTTCCTTTTACAGAGGCCATCAAACCAGGTTATGTTATTACTGCTTAGTTCCTGTGTAAATGCAACACCAGAAGCAAACATCCGGAGCCTCTCCCACACTTTCAAATAAACAACGAATCAAAGAATTACAATACTCTCAATAGGGCTTCTTACCCAAGAAATGCGGGCATCCAGAAACCTGTGTACAGACCTGTGTGCTGTCATCTAACGCTAAGACAATATCAACATCAAGGCGAGCCTTTACACGCCACACAATGGATGCTCTGAGTGCTCGGAGTGTGTTGTGTGCCGCTCTCACAAAATGTAGGAGTCCAAAAGCCTTTTCTCCAGAAGAAAGGACTAATCAAAGAGCCTTGGCTCGTCGGTCGTCACAGAGGAGAGAAAAGGGCTGGTCTGAAGATGATGGGTGCGTAGATGAATGGGTGCGTAGATGAATGGGTGCGTAGATGCTTGCGTGAAGGGTGTTCGGTGGTGGCAGTGTGCGCACTTACTTCCAAGTACACATAAAGCGCGCACACACACACACACACACACACGCACACACACACACACACTATGTTATGCTATGTTGCCATACCTGTGGCACATATAATACAGTATAAAGACTACTGTACCATCCAGTGAGTGGAGTCCACCCCCCCCCCCCCCCCTCCCTCCCCCCCCTCCCCATTCCTGGAGACAGAAGGAGAGGGAGCGTGAGGCGGCTTGTACCGGGCTCACAGACGAACAAAAGAGCCAGACAAACACGTGTGTTCACAGTCTGGTGCACATTTCACAGGTGTGTGCGTGTGTGTGTGTGTGTGTGTGTGTGTGTGTGTGTGTGTGTGCATGTGTGTGTGTGTGTGTGTGTATGTGTGTGTGTGTGTGTGTGTGTGTGTGTGTACAGTAAATATCACGGGTGAATGCTGTAGCCAGTGCGTGATGCTTGCATAATCAGATACATAGAAGTGCTTTGCTTTGCAATTTGCTTTACATATCAAGAGTACGTTTCCACAGATACCCGTAATTTCCTCATTTAACTATGGAAAGTATGATTCAGGGCCGTTCTCTCAACACCGTCAGCAACTGACACAACTAGTCAGTGGTTCCTCGATCAGCGGTAACATGTTGCGCCAGAGACAACCGCTTTCAACCCTACGGTGACCTCAGGGAGATAGGCTGAGTGAGAGGATTTTACACCATGGATGTAGTTTAACACTCACTGATCACACCACTGAGATCCCATGAGTGTGAGCGTGTTAAAAAGCCCATCAGACTATTAGCTTCAGAGTGAACAAGACTTAGGCCTCTGGCTCTGTGTATCAAAGGAGTAGGTGATGAAAAGAGTGTTTCACCTCCTCTTCCATAGGCTGGTTTTCCAGACGTGTTTATACCTTTAGCAAACTCCTATGACGATTAGATAAGGAACATATCAGACAAATAAAGCTTAGATCTGGACATGAACAACACCTACATCAAGATACTATTCACTGACTACAGTTCTGTCTTCAACACCGTAAGCCTCATCGACCTGGTCCCGAAGCTGAGGTGTACTGTAGGCCTTCGCTGTGGTTTTTATGGCTCTATGTGCTACTAACCCTGTTCTGCCTTCCCTCTCCCTAGTGCCTCTCTCTCTCCCTCCTATCTTCTAACCAGGTCCAGTGGATGCCCCACTGTCACCAGCAGACCTCCCGGAGTCCGATAGATACCCCCGTGTCTGCTGTGGATGTCGTAGCATGTCCGTAGAATATTCTCTCCCCTATGATGCTTTTTTAGCCTCTCTTACTCTGAAATGTAATTTAATGTAATGTATTGCTTTTTAAATTTTCTTTGCCGGTAGACAAACATACTCCTGGTGCTTGCTCGATCGCCTTGTTGAGAGGGGTCAGGGAAGAATTTTTACAGCTCACTTATCTGGCCCCCGGGTGATTACTGTTTTTTTGCTTCCCTCTGGAATATGTAGGTGTGGGTCGTACACCCACCTCCCTTGTTCTCTGTAAAGCGCATTGTGTTGGCTCTGGGTATGAAATGCGCTATACAAATAAAGCTTTGATTGATTGATTGATTGATTCGCTGCTCCTTATGCAACTGGACAATGGACTTCCTCACAGACGGACCACAGGTGGTGAGAATAGGCAGCAGCACCTCATCCACACTGAACATCAGTTAGGGTGTCCAGCCAGGCTGCTGCCCGGGACCCCTTGTCCCACAACGGGTCTGTTCTGACGGGCCGGTCGCTCCGTCCCGCCCCCCTGTCCTTGCCGGACCCTCGCGCAGTCCTTCACCCTTCCCCCTTTGTGTTTTATTTAGAACTGGACCCTGTGTGTCCCTCATTATTATGGTTGTTAACTGGATTGTTGCTGGTGATTTGGGGTTTTCCTTTTATTTATAGTTGGGTATGTTTTGTGTTTACATCCACCTTCATCATTCTCTCCACACCAGTCTGTGCGCTTATGGGCCGTTCTGTCAGCCTCTTTCCCTGTCAGCCTCTTTCTCTGTCAGCCTCTTTCCCTGTCAGCCTCTTTCCCTGTCAGCCTCTTTCCCTGCCAGCCTCTTTCCCTGTCAGCCTCTTTCCCTGTCAGCCTCTTTCCCTGTCAGCCTCTTTCCCTGCCATCACAAAGGGGCGTAACAGTTAATAATATCACCGCCAGCAGTAATGGGATGGGGTCCTACAGACGTGCCCCCATAACCATGATCAGGAGACAGACAGACAGAGCCAGACTGACAGACAGAACAGAGCCAGACTGACAGACAGAACAGGGCCAGACTGACAGACAGAACAGGGCCAGACTGACAGACAGAACAGGGCCAGACTGACAGACATATGTAAATATGTAAATGTTTAGATAGGTTTAATAGTACTACAGTAGATACTTATATTAATACAAATACATCAAAATAGATTATGAACAGTATCTAATGAGAATAAACCGTGTACAGTATAAATAGTATCTAAATAAAAGCATAAATGTATTCAACCCTTCACTCTTAAGGCAAGAGAGTGATAAATAACTAGAGAATTGCATTTCCTGCAGAAAAAGTGTGTATATGCTGAGCAGCTGAAATAAATCAAAAAAGCATTGCTGAAAATGTATAAATGTGAAAAACCGGAAGCCTCAAATGAATCACTGCACAGCGGAAAAACCTGGAAGCTGAAATGTGAAAATGGCAGAATTGGAAGCTGAACTGTATTACAGTACCTAAATAATTTAAGAACTTAAATACATTGCTACAAAACCTGGAAGATAAACTGTAATACTGTCAAAGTTGAGAGATTGAAAGAATTGCCTGAATATCAATATAAAACTACTATAAATACTAGTACTACTGCTACTACTCTAACTCCCTAAACAACTACTGCTAGGCCTATAAATGCATTAAAGCTGCATGAGATCATTTTTTATAGTTAAATATTCAAAAAAACAACAACAAACATCTTTATTTGTCACACGGTGACACACACGGTGTAGAATTAACAGGCTACTGTTACAGCCTAGTGTAAGAGTTAACAGTAGTGTAAGGGTTAACAGTAGTGTAAGGGTTAACAGTAGTGTAAGTAGTGTTAGAGTAAGTGTAGAGTTAACAGAGTCACATCTAATCTGTATCACTTTATCTGAAGGTAGGAATATAAATGCTGCTACTGTAATCATAAGAGGCTGTCTGTATCTTTAAGAGAGCCTGCTTGTGTCTCCAAATTCAAATCCCAACTGACACTAAACATCCACTCCATTCACTTCAATGGGAAGGCATGGCTGGCTTCAGACAGCTCTATCTCAAAAAGTATAAATGTTATACACCGTAGGATCCTGGGAACAAGCTGAACATCTTATGTCCGTGTAGCTTAAAACTGTAGGAGTGGCGAGTGGCAACAAGTTAGAAAATGGGTATGAATTCAAAATTAGCAACTCAAAAGCTAGAGTGGAGTGCCATTCGTTTGAATGGGGGACATGCTTCTCAAAAAGATGGCCATGCCTCGAACTATTCACACAGCTTAAATACTTACATTGTACGAATTTCTCTGAACCCCTCTTCCTCTCTCTACGCTCTGCTGTCCATATAGCCTAGTGTTTCTGCACCACAGTGGAGGATCTGCTCAATGCATTCTACATGGTCTAAGAACAAGCACCAACAGAGCTGCTGAACACCTCAAGCTCTGAAGATAGTAGATAGTAGACGGACTCCTGAGTAGAATTAGAATACACTTTTACAGAGACACCAAGTATCGTTTTTTTTATGTACAAAGCAAAGTGTAGGCTACTTGGCAATGGGAAAAATGAATTCCGGTGGTGGGCTCTGGTTCATGTACGACGGACACATGAACGCACTCACACACTAACGTAGGCTACAGCATGCCCAACACACACACTAACGTAGGCTACAGCATGCCCAACACACACACTAACGTAGGCTACAGCATGCCCAACACACACACTAACGTAGGCTACAGCATGCCCAACACACACACTAACGTACTTTAGCCTAGAGTTCTGTCCTTCACTTGGACACAGTGACAAAGGTGTTTTGTCTATGTTGGTCAAACAAGAATAGATAAAGTGAATGTTTCAGAGGGCTCCTGAGTCTCTTGTGGGGTTATATTTGTTATGGCGACGCTCCCTGAAGGGCATTCTCTATCCAACCAACGACCCGTCGTTCTCAATGAAAACAAACGCCGTTCTCAAAAAACAAAAACAACCTCTCCTGGTTGTCCAGCTGCAGAAAAGAACACAAATACAGCCATAAAACCCCAGAATCATTTCCAAGCCTTATCGATGCCGGCATGAAGGAGGCGCTCTGGAGAGACAACACCTGCTTATTCCCCTGAACGGTTTCGCGGAAACATTGTTGTGACACATCGTCCACACGCCGCGGTCCCACCTTGTCTTGTTTACCATCATCCGTCGTCGTCCTTCGGGTTCCTGGCATTATTTTTTTCCCAGTGGGATGGACTCCTGCCTCGGATGAGGGTGGGGGGGGGGGGGGGGGAGAGGGGAGAAAGAGGGGAGAGAGAGAGAGGGAGGGGGGGGGGAGCATACCTACTGAGACAGTGCAGCTGGGCTCCCCGGCCATGGTGAGCTGGGAAGATTCCCGTTCTGGATGCTTCCACTCCTCCCGGATGAAGAGAAAGAGCAGGATTGTTCTCCTTTGAGGACAGTGTGTGTGTGTGTGTGTGTGTGTGTGTGTGTGTGTGTGTGTGTGTGTGTGTGTGTGTGTGTGTGTGTGTGTGTGTGTGGGGAGGTTCCTACGCCATGCGTCTGTCAGTTCAGATCTCAGCCAGATCCATGTGCCTGATGCAGATAAACAATAGAGAGCACTATCTGTGTGCATGTGCATTATGTGCTTGCGTGCACAGTACAGTATGCCTGTGTGTGTGTGTGTGTGTGTGTGTGTGTGTGTGTGTGTGTGTGTGTGTGTGTGTAGATTGTAAAGACCGCTCTATTGTTGCCATGTGTGCTAGGCCAGCAGCCCCCACAGTGAGGCCTATTTTCAGGAAGTGACCTCACGACTGGAGGGGACAGCTTATCTTCTCCCCCTGCTCTCTGGCTGCTACTGGGCAGCAGGGACCCAATAATGACCCCCGCATCTGGTACTGTAGGCTGCTTCACCCCTGAGTCATGCTAGGCCAGGCCAGACCCCCCCCCCCCCCCCCCCCCACACACACACACACACAACAGCACAGGCCACTTGATAGTATTCTTTCAACACACACACTCTAACCTCTTGCGAAACCTCATAATAGCCCCATGTGTAAGGTCCAGTGATTCACCCTCCGCGCCTCCGTTGACGTGTACTGAATGAATCACACACGCTGAGGTCAGGTGACTTCCTGCTGTGATTCAGGGGTCTGATATCTGAACCCCCCCCCAGAGCAGGCCTGGATACCCCCCCCCCCTTCCCGGCCCAACCTACACATACACACAGACACACTCAGCCATACAGTACGCCCAGAATCAACCGATTATGTATTTACCGTTAAAGCAGTATCACTTCTGACTCAGGGCCTCCCTAGTTTTTCTGTTACATGCTCACGTTGTTTGTGTAGTGTGACTCACAGGGAAGACGCCTATAGTCGGGAGTATCTGCCGTCTCATGACAGATGACTGACAGTTGATTTTTTTTAACCTCGTTCTGCCTTTCTCTGACAAAGGTATGAACTAGTTGTGTGTGCGGACTTGGGTCCGTTTGCCCATTTCATGATACTTAATTGTTTCTTGTGGAAGCAACTCTTCCCTCTCCCCCCTTCTCCCCCCTCCCCTGCTGTGTGTGTATTGATCCAGTCTTTATCTTCTATTGATTGGCCACAGCGGAGGGGCTAGGGCCCATCTGTGTCTCTGAAGACCCCCCTGTCTGCGTGTTTGATCCTTTAACATTGTGTCCTTCACCGTTGAACAGATCCATTCAACAAATGTCTTTGTTTGATTATTAGTGCACAAACATTCCACCATTTCAACCTCTGGAGCTGTCTGTACCTGTCAATCAAGGGTTTCTATTGTCTAAGGTTAAAGGATGTGGAGATGGGAAGCAGGTGATGGTGAACACACACGACTAGAGCGTTTAGCTCCTTACAGGTACCTCACCTTACTCCATACGTAGCTCGGGAATGGGCCACACATAGCTCGGGAGGTAAAGCAGCCGGCTGGGGATTCTAAGGTCCTGGGTTCGATCCCCGCTCCTGGCAGTGTACCCCAAGACACTGAACCCCTAAATCTCTCAGGTGCTGCCCTGCGGTGGCGCAGTACT
>NC_140254.1:55000-64161 GCF_949987555.1 Borostomias antarcticus
TTCCTGGAGTGTGACGCGTTCGCTCTGACAGCGGCAGGAAGTTGGACTGTTTCTGTGTCCGTGATAACGTTGGTCTCTGCTCCTGGGTGGGGTCTGATAGTGTCCCTCATCGAGAATGTCCACGAAGACAAACAATGACATGGACTATTTTAGTAATCCGTCATAATGGTACTGTAGAGAGACTCCACAAAGACGCACATGAAGAGTTCATTTGCAAAAACAGATATGTGCATTTTGATACATTTTGATAAATCATTTTTTCAATCAAATGTCAACATTAAATTTCAATTAAATAACAGTTTGATGGTTTTGATTACGTAAAGAAGAGTCTTTTTTATTCAATCAAAACCATCAAACTGTTATTTAATTGATATTTAATGTTGACATTTGATTGAAAAAATGATTTATCAAAATGTATCAAAATGCACATATCTTTTTTGCAAATGAACTCTTCACATACAGTGCTTAAACAATGTATCTGACTTAAAGGACAATGCTCGTTTTTGATAACCTGGACCTTATTTACGGCATATTATAAGACGTTTGACTCACCGAGATAACTTTGGTGTAATTCGGAGGCCTGTAGAAGAAATTTAAAATCCAGCGCGAGCCAGTATATCCATGTAATGGCGGCGGACGGGGCACTGAGAATGCAGCTTCTAAAAAATCTATTTTCTGCCTCGAAACGGTTGTTTTCATCAATCTGTCTTCATGAATCGCTAGTTGTGCTTACATAGAGTGAGGGCTTGTTGTGGTTTTTCACATGCCTCTGTAATATGATCTTTAGAAACGTCTTTAGAAACGAAATAGCTTCCCCACTTGCTCCAGCACGCATACGCACAGCTAAAGACGTTTCTAAAGATCATATTACAGAGGCATGTGAAAAACCACAACAGTCCTACGCTCTATGTAAGCACAACTAGCGATTCATAAAGACAGATTGATGAAAACAACTGTTTCGCGGAAGAAAATAGATTTTTTAGAAGCTGCATTCTCAGTGCCCCGTCCGCCGCCATTACATGGATACACTTGGCTCGCGCTGGATTTTAAATTTCTTCTACAGGCCTCCGAATTACACCAAAGTTATCTCGGTGAGTGAAACGTCTTATAATATGCCATAAATAAGGTCCAGGTTGTCAAAAACGAGCATTGTCCTTTAAGGACAATTGAAGTGCCAGTATCATGTCACTGTGGGGCTAGAAAGCTATTATTGCCCGCAGTCCAATTCAGCTTTATCAGCCTATTCATCTAAGACGAGGAGGTATTGTTCCAGTAGTTGTAGCCTGTGTGGTATTGCTTGAACAGAATTAGTACTTCCCCAGGGCGCTGGCCAGAAGAAAAGGTGCACTTTAAGCGCTTTGTTGAGAAATCCCTTGAAACCTCTAGAACTTGAATGTCAATGTTACTTGTTTTAGAAAGCAAAAGGGCTCTTTCACTGTTCCTGGAAACACCAGCACACTTGAAAGGCCAAAACTCCAAGAGACAGACGAGATCGGGGAGCAACGAGTCGCCCGTTGAAACTCAATTTGTCTTCAGCAGCCATCAGAGAAGTTTGGATGAGAATTAAAAATGACTTTAATCACTCGCCACTCTACTTCTTCTCGCCTCCTGTAACTGTAAAGGGTGTGTGTCCCTTGTTTATTTCCATGTTTTGGTTTCTGGAAGGTTGTGAAGGTCTGGAGAGAAGCGTTCCAGGAGAATAGCCAGAGGAAGGTCTCGGATGTCTTGGATCACATGGGTTCATATTTAGGTCTGGCTGCCAGTTTGGTTTAAAGTCAGAATCCGGTGTTGAGTCTGGGAAGCAGATGGAGGCTGTTGTGACATCCAACCAAATGGTCATCTACTGTCCCCCTGGCACACTGCTCAGCTGTGCACTCCCACACTTCTCTCCCCGGCGCTTTAACACTGGCCGTAAAATGGTAAATGGAAAATGGACTGCACTTATATAGCGCTTTTCCACCTTAGCGGAACTCAAAGCGCTTTACAATGGCCTCTCATTCACCCATTCACAGTAGCTGCCATGCAAGGGGCTAACCTGCTCATTGGGAGCAATTTGGGGTTAGGTGTCTTGCTCAAGGACACTTCGACATGTGGACAGTCGGAGCTGGGATTCGAACCACTGACCTTTTGATCACTGAACGACCTGCTCTACCAACTGAGCTGCAGCCGCCCCCCATAAAACCACTCTCTCACCTCTCTTTATCAGTACAGTAGAGTGGGTCTCTTTCATCCGTTGCTTTTGATCATTTGGACCTGATGCAATACAGTAGGGCTCGCTGGCTCACAGCACCTGTTGTTCACGGTCAAATGTAGTTTACCCAGAGTCCTAACAGATGTTCTTCTTCTGACAGGGTCATAATGAAGCTCATGCTGATGACAGTAGCGGTGGTGCTCCTCCTAGTGGTGGAGGAGGGAACTGCAGCGAGGAGCATGGCCAGGAGGACCAAGAGGCAGCTCAACAATCCGCTGCACATGAGGGGCATCCGGGACCCGTTCGGGTCGTACTGTCAGCGCCGGGGGGGGTGTTGTCCCGGCAGGGACGACGAGTGCACAGTACCGTACCTGGACACCATCTGCTACTGCGACCTGTTCTGCAACCGGACCGTTTCGGACTGCTGCCCGGACTTCTGGGGACACTGTCTGGGCATCGAGCCCCCTTCCATCGGTAAGAGAGAGAGAGTGTGTGTGTGTGTGTGTGTGTGTGTGTGTGTGTGTGTGTGTGTGTGTGTGTGTGAGATTGAGTGTACAGTATTTGTGTGTTTGTGTGCGTTTATGTGTGTGTGCCTGTCTGTATTTATGAGTGTGTGTGTGTGTGTTTGTGTGTGTGAAATTGAGTGTGTCTATGTGTGTTTGAGTGTGTTTATGTATGTGTGCATGTCAGTATTTATGTGTGTAGGTGTGTGTGTGTGTGTGTGTGTGTGTGTGTGTGTGTGTGTGTGAGAGAGAGCGAGAGAGAGAGAGAGAGATAGATTGAGTGTGTATATGTGTGTGTGTGCGTGTGTGTGCGTGCGTGCGTGTGCGCCTGAGAGTGTGTGTCCGTCATGGAGGATTAAGAGTGAGAGGCTGGGCCCAGTTAGAACCATGTCTGGTAGCCAGAGGCTCTGTGTCCCACTGACAGACTGACTCACTGGAGCACAACCACACTACCAGCCAGAGAGGGGGGGGGACAGTAGGATACTTATTATCCAGAGAGGGGGGGGGACAGTAGGATACTTATTATCCAGAGAGGGGGGGGGGGGGACAGTAGGATACTTATTATCCAGAGAGGGGGGGGGACAGTAGGATACTTATTATCCAGAGAGGGGGGGGACAGTAGGATACTTATTATCCAGAGAGGGGGGGGAGGAACAGTAGGATACTTATTATCCAGAGAGGGGGGGGGGGGGGACAGTAGGATACTTATTATCCAGAGAGGGGGGGGAGGAACAGTAGGATACTTATTATCCAGAGAGGGGGGGGGACAGTAGGATACTTATTATCCAGAGAGGGGGGGGGACAGTAGGATACTTATTATCCAGAGAGGGGGGGGGCAGTAGGATACTTATTATCCAGAGAGGGGGGGGGACAGTAGGATACTTATTATCCAGAGAGGGGGGGGGACAGTAGGATACTTATTATCCAGAGAGGGGGGGGGACAGTAGGATACTTATTATCCAGAGAGGGGGGGGAGGAACAGTAGGATACTTATTATCCAGAGAGGGGGGGGGACAGTAGGATACTTATTATCCAGAGAGGGGGGGGGACAGTAGGATACTTATTATCCAGAGAGGGGGGGGGCAGTAGGATACTTATTATCCAGAGAGGGGGGGGGACAGTAGGATACTTATTATCCAGAGAGGGGGGGGGACAGTAGGATACTTATTATCCAGAGAGGGGGGGGGGGGACAGTAGGATACTTATTATCCAGAGAGGGGGGGGGGACAGTAGGATACTTATTATCCAGAGAGGGGGGGGGGGGACAGTAGGATACTTATTATCCAGAGAGGGGGGGGGGCAGTAGGATACTTATTATCCAGAGAGGGGGGGGGGGGCAGTAGGATACTTATTATCCAGAGAGGGGGGGGGGGGGGCAGTAGGATACTTATTATCCAGAGAGGGGGGGGGGACAGTAGGATACTTATTATCCAGAGAGGGGGGGGGGGACAGTAGGATACTTATTATCCAGAGAGGGGGGGGGGGACAGTAGGATACTTATTATCCAGAGAGGGGGGGGGGGGGACAGTAGGATACTTATTATCCAGAGAGGGGGGGGGGGGGACAGTAGGATACTTATTATCCAGAGAGGGGGGGGGACAGTAGGATACTTATTATCCAGAGAGGGGGGGGGGACAGTAGGATACTTATTATCCAGAGAGGGGGGGGGACAGTAGGATACTTATTATCCAGAGAGGGGGGGGGGCAGTAGGATACTTATTATCCAGAGAGGGGGGGGGGGCAGTAGGATACTTATTATCCAGAGAGGGGGGGGGGACAGTAGGATACTTATTATCCAGAGAGGGGGGGGGGACAGTAGGATACTTATTATCCAGAGAGGGGGGGGGGACAGTGTGATACTTATTATCCAGAGAGGGGGGGGGACAGTAGGATACTTATTATCCAGAGAGGGGGGGGGGCAGTAGGATACTTATTATCCAGAGAGGGGGGGGGGGACAGTAGGATACTTATTATCCAGAGAGGGGGGGGGGGACAGTGTGATACTTATTATCCAGAGGGGGGGGGGGGGGACAGTAGGATACTTATTATCCAGAGAGGGGGGGGGGGACAGTAGGATACTTATTATCCAGAGAGGGGGGGGGGACAGTGTGATACTTATTATCCAGAGAGGGGGGGGGACAGTAGGATACTTATTATCCAGAGAGGGGGGGGGGCAGTAGGATACTTATTATCCAGAGAGGGGGGGGGGACAGTAGGATACTTATTATCCAGAGAGGGGGGGGGGACAGTAGGATACTTATTATCCAGAGAGGGGGGGGGGCAGTAGGATACTTATTATCCAGAGAGGGGGGGGGGACAGTAGGATACTTATTATCCAGAGAGGGGGGGGGGGGACAGTAGGATACTTATTATCCAGAGAGGGGGGGGGGACAGTAGGATACTTATTATCCAGAGAGGGGGGGGGGGACAGTAGGATACTTATTATCCAGAGAGGGGGGGGGGGACAGTAGGATACTTATTATCCAGAGAGGGGGGGGGGGGACAGTAGGATACTTATTATCCAGAGAGGGGGGGGGGGGGACAGTGTGATACTTATTATCCAGAGGGGGGGGGGGGGACAGTAGGATACTTATTATCCAGAGAGAGGGGGGGGGCAGTAGGATACTTATTATCCAGAGAGAGGGGGGCGGGGGGGGGGGGGGCAGGAATGTGTGCTCTGTAGAAACAGGTAGTTGAGATAGGAGACTGGAGCTGGACAGCAGAGTAGAGAGAGGTCAGAGCAGGTATGTGCTCACTAGACGACAGGACAGTATGCCAACGGAGTGACACACACACACACACACACACACACACACACACACACCAACGCATGAGTGCACACACACACACACACACACACACACACACACATACACACCAACGCATTAGTGCACACACACACACACACCAACGCATGAGTGCACACACACACACACACACACACCAACGCATTAGTGGACACACACACACACACACCAACGCATGAGTGCACACACACACACACACACACCAACGCATGAGTGCACACGCCAAACACACACGAACGCACGGACACACGACAATACACACCATGCTTAGAGTGGGTGGGAAAAGGAGTGACGCCTTATTTCTCTTGCTCTCAATCTGTCCCAAAACAGTTCGCCCTGAACATTCATACCAGTACCTGGGCTCCGGTGTGAGTACTGAGGGTATATGAACCTGACCATGCTGACAGAGTTACCTGGGCTACGGTGTGAGTATTGAGGGCACATATGAACCTGACCATGCTGACAGAGTTACCTGGGCTACGGTGTGAGTATTGAGGGCACATATGAACCTGACCACGCTGACAGAGTTACCTGGGCTAGGGTGGGAGTATTGAGGGCACATATGAACCTGACCATGACCTGACCACGCTGACAGAGTTGATTCTGAACCAGCTGTTGAGGGACGACAGGCAGCCGAGTGCTCCTCCCTCATAAATCATGTCACCCACAGCCTTCCAATTCTCTCTCCAGAGCAGTGAAAAAGAGATTTACCCCCTTGTCACCAATTCTCTCTCCAGAGCAGTGAAAAAGAGATTTATCCCTTGTCACCTTCCAACTTGAATTCGACTTTGTATTGGTTACATCTTGTCAAAGGGAACTAGACATTCCTTCACACAAATTCATTACTTTGCTACTGTATTGACCGCAGGGGTTTGCAGTTTGTACCATTGTCAGTCACAGTGTGTTGTGTGGCGTGTGGGGTGTGGGGTTTGGGTGTGGGGTGTGTTAGTGTGGAGTGTGGGATGTGTTTGCGTGGGGTGTGTTAGTGTGGGGTGTGTTGTGTGGGGTGTGGGGTGTGTTAGTGTGGGGTGTAGGGTGTGTTAGTGTGGGGTGTGTTAGTGTGGGGTGTGGGGTGTGTTAGTGTGGGGTGTGTTAGTGTGGGGTGTGGGGTGTGTTAGTGTGGGGTGTGGGGTGTGTTAGTGTGGGGTGTGTGGTGTGGGGTGTGTTAGTGTGGGGTGTGTTGTGTGGGGTGTGTTAGTGTGGGGGTGTGGGGTGTGTTAGTGTGGGGTGTGTGGTGTGGGGTGTGTTAGTGTGGGGTGTGTTAGAGTGGGGGTGGGGGGTGTGTTAGAGTGTGGTGTGGGGTGTGGTAGTGTGGGTGTGTTAGTGTGGGGTGTGGGGTGTGTTAGTGTGGGGTGTGGGGTGTGGTTGAGTGGGATGTGTTGTGGTGGGGTGTGGGGTGTGTTAGTGTGGGGTGTGTTGAGTGGGGTGTGTTAGTGTGGGGTGTGTTAGTGTGGGGTGTGTGAGTGTGGGGTGTGTGAGTGTGGGGTGTGTTGTGTAGCGTGTGGGGTGTGTTGTGTAGCGTGTGGGGTGTGTTAGTGTGGGGTGTGTGAGTGTGGGGTGTGTGAGTGTGGGGTGTGTTGTGTGGCGTGTGGGGTGTGTTAGTGTGGGGTGTGGGGTGTGGTGTGGGGTGTGTTGTGTGGGGGTGTGTTAGTATGGGGTGTCGGGTGTGTTGAGTGGGGTGTGGGGTGTGTTGAGTGGGGTGTGTTGAGTGGGGTGTGGTGTGTGGGGTGTGTTAGTGTGGGGTGTGTTAGTTTGGGGTGTGGGGTGTGTTGAGTGGGGTGTGTTAGTGTGGGGTGTGTTAGTGTGGGGGTGTGGGGTGTGTTAGTGTGGGGTGTGTTAGTGTGGGGTGTGGGGTGTGTTAGTGTGGGGTGTGTTGAGTGGGGTGTGTTAGTGTGGGGTGTGTTAGTGTGGGGTGTGTTAGTGTGGGGTGTGTTAGTGTGGGGTGTGTTAGTGTGGGGGGTGTGGTGTGGGGTGTGTTAGTGTGGGGTGTGTTAGTGTGGGGTGTGTTAGTGTGGGGGGGTGTGGTGTGGGGTGTGTTAGTGTGGGGTGTGTTAGTGTGGGGTGTGTTAGTGTGGGGTGTGTTGAGTGGGGTGTGGGGTGTGTTGAGTGGGGTGTGTTGAGTGGGGTGTGGGGTGGTGTTGAGTGGGGTGTGGGGTGTGTTGAGTGGGGTGTGGGGTGTGTTGAGTGGGGTGTGGGGTGTGTTGAGTGGGGTGTGGGGGTGTGTTAGTGTGGGGTGTGTTGAGTGGGGTGTGTTAGTGTGGGGTGTGTTGAGTGGGGTGTGGGGTGTGTTGAGTGGGGTGTGTTGAGTGGGGTGTGGGGGGTGTTAAGTGGGGTGTGTTGAGTGGGGTGTGTTAGTGTGGGGGGGTGTTGAGTGGGGTGTGGGGTGTGTTGAGTGGGGTGTGTTAGTGTGGGGTGTGTTGAGTTGGGTGTGGGGGTGTGTTGAGTGGGGTGTGTTGTGTGGGGGTGTGTTAGTGTGGGGGTGTGTTGTGTGGGGTGTGGGGTGTGTTGAGTGGGGTGTGGTGTGGGGTGTGTTAGTGTGGGGTGTGTTAGTGTGGGGTGTGTTAGTGTGGGGTGTGGGGTGTGTTGAGTGGGGTGTGGGGTGTGTTGAGTGGGGTGTGGGGTGTGTTGAGTGGGGTGTGGGGTGTGTTCGTGTCCCTGTGGCTGTGTGGAGGTGGTGGTTAAGCTGGTCAGGGCATGACGAGGGCCAGGGAGGCCTAGGAGCTCAGCAGACATTCCTTCAGAGGATTACTGTAGCTCAGAACTACTCCCCAGACCCCATGCACACACACACACACACACACACACACACACACACACGCATGCACACCCACACGCGCACACACACACACACACACACACACACACGCACGCACGCACGCATGCACACCCACACGCGCACACACACACACACACACACTGAGCCACCACTACACTAGCACATTGTTACAGTTAATTCTGCGTGTGTGTGTGTGTGCGTGTGTGTGCAGTGGTGTGTGTTTGTTGATCAGCATCTGATTTCATCCAGAACACAATCAAAGTCCTCCTCTGCTGTGATTGGCTGTCCTCTGTCCCACTCATAACCAGCTTCCCCCTTTTGTTTCATTCCAGACACCTGCGAGAGGAACGGACAGAAATTCTTCTCAGGACAAACATACAAAGAGAACTGCAATTTATGGTACGAGTCCCTCTCTCCTCCCTGTCTCCTCCACGTCCACCGACTATAACTCACACCCTCTCATCCTCCTTCTGCCCTCTCTCTCTCTCTCTCTCTCTCTCTCTCTCTCTCTCTCTCCCTCTCTCTCTCCCTCCCTGTCTCCTCCACGTCCACCAACTATAACTCACACCCTCTCATCCTCCTTCTGCCCTCTCTCTCTCTCTCTCTCTCTCTCTCTCTCCCTCTCCCTCTCTCTCTCTCTCTCTCTCCCTCCATCCTGTTTATCCTGACAACATTACCTTACTGTGGGGACCAGCGACCTCCCTTGGTTTTTCCGTGGAGAGTTTGGGGGTCTTGGTTCAAGAGGTCGAACCTTAAACTCATCCTCAACACTCAGCCCACGGTTGCAGCAAGGGTGTACCCCCGCAGGGGCGAGAGGAACGCAGACGGCATTCCTCAAATCCCCAGTCTTCACTTCCCTGTCCTCCTTCTCTCCCTCCCTCTCC
>NC_140254.1:69361-96861 GCF_949987555.1 Borostomias antarcticus
TGTGTGTGTGTTTGTCTGTCTGCGTGCGTGCGTGCGTGTGCGTGCGTGTGTGTGTGTGTGTTTGTCTGTCTGTCTGCGTGCGTGCGTGCGTGCGTGCGTGCGTGCGTGTGTGTGTGTGTGTGTGTGTGTGTGCGTGCGTGTGTGTGTGTGCGTTACCAACAGCATTCCCTTCCCAGTCTGTCTGTCGCTTTGAGACACACCTTGGCCTCATTCCTCTGTTCTCCCCCAAACACGCCCCTTAGTTACCACGGCGACCACAAAAATGCAGGAAGCCAGACAACACCTGGATCGTCTCCCGGCCCTCCTATCCCCCACCCTGTCACCCCACACACACACACTTATACCATACCCCCATACACACACACACTTATACCATACCCCCATACACACACACACTTATACCATACCCCCATACACACACACACACTTATACCATACCCCCATACACACACACATATACCATACCCCCATACACACACACACTTATACCATACCCCCATACACACACACACACTTATACCATACCCCCATACACACACACACACACTTATACCATACCCCCATACACACACACACACACTTACACCATAGCCTACCCCAGATCTTCCCCGACAAGCGCTTCCTGCCTGCCCCTCTCTCCATCATCCTCCACCTCTCCCTCTGTCTCTCTCTCATCCTCCTCCACCTCTCCCTCTGTCTCTCTCTCATCCTCCTCCACCTCTCCCTCTCTCTCTCTCTCTCCATCCTCCTCCACCTCTCCCTCTCTCCCTCTCTCCATCCTCCTCCACCTCTCCCTCTGCCTCTCTCTCTCCATCCTCCTCCACCTCTCCCTCTCTCTCTCTCTCCATCCTCCTCCACCTCTCCCTCTCCCTCTCT
This sequence comes from Borostomias antarcticus, assembly GCF_949987555.1. Lineage (NCBI taxonomy): Eukaryota > Metazoa > Chordata > Actinopteri > Stomiiformes > Stomiidae > Borostomias > Borostomias antarcticus. The sequence continues at coordinate 70,238 of NC_140254.1, forward strand.
CTCCATCCTCCTCCACCTCTCCCTCTGTCTCTCTCTCTCCATCCTCCTCCACCTCTCCCTCTGTCTCTCTCTCCATCCTCCTCCACCTCTCCCTCTCTCTCTCTCTCCATCCTCCTCCACCTCTCCCTCTCTCTCTCCATCCTCCTCCACCTCTCCCTCTCTCTCTCTCTCTCCATCCTCCTTCACCTCTCCCTCTGTCTCTCTCTCCATCCTCCTCCACCTCTCCCTCTCTCTCTCCATCCTCCTCCACCTCTCCCTCTCTCTCTCTCTCTCCATCCTCCTTCACCTCTCCCTCTCTCTCTCTCTCCATCCTCCTCCACCTCTCCCTCTCTCTCTCCATCCTCCTCCACCTCTCCCTCTCCCTCTCTCTCTCCATCCTCCTCCACCTCTCCCTCTGTCTCTCTCTCCATCCTCCTCCACCTCTCCCTCTCCCTCTCTCTCCATCCTCCTCCACCTCTCCCTCTGCCTCTCTCTCTCCATCCTCCTCCACCTCTCCCTCTCTCTCTCTCCATCCTCCTCCACCTCTCCCTCTGTCTCTCTCTCTCCATCCTCCTCCTCCTCTCCCTCTGTCTCTCTCTCCATCCTCCTCCACCTCTCCCTCTCTCTCTCCATCCTCCTCCACCTCTCCCTCTCTCTCTCTCTCTCCATCCTCCTCCACCTCTCCCTCTACCTCTCTCTCTCCATCCTCCTCCTCCTCTCCCTCTCTCCCTCTCTCCATCCTCCTCCACCTCTCCCTCTCTCTCTCCATCCTCCTCCACCTCTCCCTCTCTCTCTCCATCCTCCTCCACCTCTCCCTCTCTCTCTCCATCCTCCTCCACCTCTCCCTCTCTCTCCATCTCTCCATCCTCCTCCACCTCTCCCTCTGTTTCTCTCTCTCCATCCTCCTCCTCCTCTCCCTCTCTCCCTCTCTCTCTCCATCCTCCTCCACCTCTCTCTCTCTCTCTCTCTCCATCCTCCTCCACCTCTCCCTCTCTCTCTCCATCCTCCTCCACCTCTCCCTCTCTCTCTCTCCATCCTCCTCCACCTCTCCCTCTCTCTCTCTCCATCCTCCTCCACCTCTCCCTCTGTCTCTCTCTCTCCATCCTCCTCCACCTCTCCCTCTCTCTCTCTCCATCCTCCTCCACCTCTCCCTCTCTCCCTCTCTCTCTCTCTCCATCCTCCTCCACCTCTCCCTCTGTCTCTCTCTCTCCATCCTCCTCCACCTCTCCCTCTTTCTCTCTCTCTCCATCCTCCTCCACCTCTCCCTCTGTCTCTCTCCCTCCATCCTCCTCCACCTCTCCCTCTGCCTCTCTCTCTCCATCCTCCTCCACCTCTCCCTCTGTCTCTCTCTCCATCCTCCTCCACCTCTCCCTCTGTCTCTCTCTCTATCCTCCTCCACCTCTCCCTCTCTCTCTCCATCCTCCTCCACCTCTCCCTCTCTCTCTCTCTCCATCCTCCTCCACCTCTCCCTCTCTCTCTCTCTCCATCCTCCTCCACCTCTCCCTCTCTCTCTCTCTCCATCCTCCTCCACCTCTCCCTCTGTCTCTCTCTCCATCCTCCTCCACCTCTCCCTCTCTCTCTCTCTCTCTCCATCCTCCTCCACCTCTCCCTCTCTCTCTCCATCCTCCTCCACCTCTCCCTCTGTCTCTCTCTCCATCCTCCTCCACCTCTCCCTCTGTCTCTCTCTCTCTCCATCCTCCTCCACCTCTCCCTCTGTCTCTCTCTCCATCCTCCTCCACCTCTCCCTCTCTCTCTCTCCATCCTCCTCTACCTCTCCCTCTCTCTCTCTCCATCCTCCTCCACCTCTCCCTCTCCCTCTCTCTTTCCATCCTCCTCCACCTCTCCCTCTCTCTCTCTCTCCATCCTCCTCCACCTCTCCCTCTCTCTCTCTCCATCCTCCTCCACCTCTCCCTCTCTCTCTCTCCATCCTCCTCCACCTCTCCCTCTCTCTCTCTCTCTCCATCCTCCTCCACCTCTCCCTCTGTCTCTCTCTCCATCCTCCTCCACCTCTCCCTCTCTCTCTCTCCATCCTCCTCCACCTCTCCCTCTCTCTCTCTCCATCCTCCTCCACCTCTCCCTCTCTCTCTCTCCATCCTCCTCCACCTCTCCCTCACCCTCTCTCTTTCCATCCTCCTCCACCTCTCTCTCTCTCTCCATCCTCCTCCACCTCTCCCTCTCTCTCTCCATCCTCCTCCACCTCTCCCTCTCTCTCTCTCTCCATCCTCCTCCACCTCTCCCTCTCCCTCTCTCTCTCCATCCTCCTCCACCTCTCCCTCTGCCTCTCTCTCTCCATCCTCCTCTACCTCTCCCTCTGCCTCTCTCTCTCCATCCTCCTCCTCCTCTCCCTCTCTCTCTCTCTCTCCATCCTCCTCCCCCTCCTCCTGACTAGGACCAGGGCAGATTATGCTACAGTAGAATGAAGTTATGAGCTCACTTTCCACTTTCCACAAATATGTGCTTCTACAGTTTTATGTGTGTGACCCACCTGTTTTGAAGTGTCTCTCAAAGGTATGGTCTCACTTTCCAGTGGTCAGGTACCTGTGGAATGTGCGTGCGTGCGCGTGTGTGCGTGTGTGTACGTGTGTGCGCGTGTGCATGTGGGTTTAAGTCCACGTGTGTGTGCACATGCTTGTGTGTTCGTGTATACAGTAGTAGGGAAAGGGGTATACATTAGTAGGGAAATAAGAACTATTCTACCGCATGCAGCCGTTTGTAAATGTGCCAGCCGGCTATCGCTGGGGGCTGTGCTTTGTTTGGCTTGAACAATGCTTTGAGATTCCTGGACTCCAGACAGTGGAGCTGAGATAGAGCCGTCATGGAGGCTGTTTCTCTGCTCTTATCTGATCGGCCATTGATCAAGAGAAACGGAGCACGTACCAGTGCTGGATGCGGGATCCACTTCCTGTCTCCTACCACTCGCAGCGTTTGGCTGTCAGTGTTTAAGTGAAATTCGGTAATTGTAACTTTTTTATTGGCCGTGAGCGTGTTTATACGTGGCGCCTGTAGGAATGTGTGGCTGTTTACTTCAAAACCCGAGGTGTGTCTTAAGAGCTGTGCCTACGGCTTGTTTGTCTGTGTCAGGACAAGAGAAGGCTATTTAAGGTCAAAGAGAAGCTTGAGTGAAGGTCAGCGAAGGTCATGAACTGGCAGGAACACACAGCAGGGGGCGTGGACACAGACACAATACTGTGCTGCCAGTGTGTCTATGATCTGTCTACCCCCAGAGACAGCGCTCGCCGTGGCTGGTCGGGCCTGACACTATAGTGGCGTGCGCCCGTTCGGAGCGGCGCGGTTCAGCAACGATGGCGACGGTGATGATGGCAGCCTGTCAGAACGCCTGTGTGTCTCCCGCCAGCCTGCGCCGCCATCCGCTGACTCGACTGTTTACTCGCAGCGGTTTACCGGGGCCGACCGTCGAGCGAAGGGCGTGGGTGTTTTTGGAGAAAGGGGGGTTCAGGGTTGTGGTGACTGATGGGTGGCGTGGTGTAGCGCATAGAACCCCCAACCGTACCCCCCCCCCCCCCCCCCCACCCCACCCCACCACCACCCTCTCTCTCTGACCGACGTGGCGTGGCTGTTTGGACAGGCGAAATCCCACCACGCTGCGTTCCCCTAAGCCCAGGGCCTGGGAAAGTTTGTGGAGGTGGTATTGTGGTCCAGTGTGGTGGAAAGGCCATTGTCTGGCCTGCTGATCCCCCAGTGGAGTGGGCAGACTAGGGGGGGATCAAGACCCGGGGGAGAAGGTCACGGGGCCGTGGCTGGGCCGGGGGACAGGGGGTCGTCCCGGTGTCTGTCATTGTCCTGGGGTGAACTGATCAGGGAGGTGGGGGTAGAAGTCTGCAGTGGTCCAATTCTGCCTGGCTTGGTCCGTATGCTCAGTCTCACACACACACACACACACACACACACACATACACACACACACACACACATACAGGATCCACCACGGAAAGCTCTGGCCGAAACCCACGCGGTCGTCCTTTACGTCTATCCCAGCGTGCCTTCGACTAGTTTTATTTATTTGATTAATTCCGAATGATCTGACCTCTGACCTTCCCAGAGACAGAATATGTGATAAAGGGACGCGCTGACTGAAGGCTGGCATCATCTCCTGATGTTGGCACCGCCTAATACCCCACAGTTCTTTTCCCAGCATTCCTTTCCTCCTCTGAAAGATAACACGTGATTGGCCCTCGGAGCGTCTCTGGGGCCCAGAGGCCTGGAGCTGACAAACAGGAAAGGGTCGTGGGAGGGTCGCTCGGGAAGTCTGGGCGTCTTGACGTGGACTTCTGCCAGCGAGGACCAAATGCAAAGGATGAAGGGAATGTTTTCCTAGAAAGACCATGCAGGTTAGAGAGGATCGGAAACACAATAATAACAATAATAATAAAGCTTTATTTGTATTGCACCTTTCATAGAAAAAAAGCAGCTCAAAGTGCTTCACAACAGGGAAATTACATGCACAGAGTGTTTCACATAATATATTATAAATAGACATAAAAGGAACATGAAAGCAGGGAAAATAAGATGGAAGATGAAACACAATAAGAAGAAGATAATAATCAAGTAAAATACTGAAGTAGGCAAAACTTCACCTTTTTGTTGTTTTCCATATAAACACAGTATTTGCTAGTGTGAACTTCAGTTTCGGCTACAGTGAACTCTGATAACCTCTAGACAGTGAATGAATAGCCACACTTAAGTCTGGCCTAATAGGGAATGCTCTTGGATGCATTTTCTCGCTGACCAGTCCTTTCAGTAAGCGACCAGTAAGCAACATGTGTGGGATTGACATTAGAGACGCTAGAATGTTCTGGACGCCCTAGCAACGATCTAATCTTGACCTGGCTGATTGACAAATGACAATATCAAGCACAATAAGTCTTGGACCTGATATGTCACATGTCGCCCTCTCCCCCTGGCAGAATGTATATAAGACAGCCCCAGACTGTTAGCTGTTAGCTTTTAGCTTCTTAGCCTCCTAGCTTCTCCTAGCCTAGCCTTGTAGCAACCTAGCATGCTAGCCCAACAGCTGCACTGTCATACTGCATTCTTCATGCTGCATTCTTCCCTAAATGCTCTGGCTTCTACTTCACTCGCGGCCTCGACAACCACTCTGTACGTTAACAATACAATTGCTATTATAACAATGTAAGATTGTATTCTGCCTAGCCTAAAGCTAGGCTATTGTCTTTGTAACCCATTTGTTTATTGTTTAATAAATCCCCACGGCATTGGCGACTTCCGGGAACCCATCTGTCTGGTCTAAGAACTGTATACATCGATTTACATCAATACATTTTAAAAGGTCGAATAATAGGATGGAAAATAGAACCCATTGCAAACCACGCCTAATCTGAAATTCCGCCTCTGGTGAAATTTGTCTATGCCGCTGCGAATAGTGTTTTAACCTTCTGAATTCCAAGTGGTTGTTTGCAAATTGTCTATTTTTCCCAATAACGTATAATTTGCCTATTTTTGCCAATAACAATACGTAAGCCTTCTGAAGCTGTCCTAGCAGCTGATTTGGCCTATCCCAGACAGGCTGCAGATATAACATTTTAAAAGAAGTGCCGTAAGAAGCAAGTCGCTCAGTAGGGGGGCGTTCAGTAGGATTTCAGTTTTGTCCTCGTTTGCTTTAAGACATTATTGCTCATCCATTTATTTATTGCTAGAAGACAAGATATGAATGGAGCTTATACTGTAGCTATAGCATCATTTGATTAAGCAGAGATGTACATCATCTGCATAACTATGGAAACATACATTGTGCTCTCTAATGATATCCCTGAGTGGCAGCATGTATAGTGAGAACAGTAATGGACCAAGGCAGCTGACTTGTGCAACCCCCAAAACAGGTGCCATGTTTCTCAGACACATGACCTCCAAGCCTGATGTAGAACTCTCTCTGTATGTTCTGAAGCAGTTTAACACAGTCAGAAAGACCTGCCAGCCTTTCACGACGATTGATAAGGATGTCATGGCCGATCGTATCAAACGCTGCACTTAGATCGAATAGGACAAGAATTGAGACCTTATTTGCATCAGAGTTTAGTCTGAGGAAGCTGATTCTTTTGATGAGTCGTTTCAGTGTTGTGATATGTTCTAAAGCCTGATTGAAGTTCATCCAGGATATTGTTTTCTTTAAGGAGTTTATTTGTACTGAAACTATCTTTTCAAATATCTTACTAATGAATGGAAGGTTATAGGCCTATAGTTGGTCAGTGCATTAACATCTCGGTTAATGCACTGATTTAATAAAAAATGATTATCTACAGTATCAGTGTTGCCGAGTTGTTTAGCCAGGTCTTGACTAAAAACATACAATGCAAATTCTTTTCAGTTTTCAGATCATTATCCAAAAGGATTTGTTAGACAACGATCTGACTCTAAAAAAGAGCAGATTTCAACTGTAGACATTCTGTGACAGGACAGAAGGCTGTGACCGAACATTGACTCGTACCAGATCTGTGATTTCTAGGATGTGTTTGACCATGCCACTGGCTGCTTAAGATCACTGGTATGTTTAAAAGGGTTGGCATGGGCTCTGTCTCATTTCTGGTAGACACCTGAAAGATGATGTCTGTGGTTATTGCTGTGTAGTAGTTCATCCATTTGACTGAGCTTCAGCGTGGCAGCTTTAAGTGAGTCCTTGATTGGTGAGTGTGATGGAGGAGGGGAGGGGCATCGTTGGGTCTCTGGTTGGGACAAAGACACCCGCTGAGCACTTTGGGTGGTGTCTTCCAAATGCCTTGGGGAGGGGGGCCGTCGTGTCCTTGGCTGGGACAGGGACATCCTCTCAATGCCGTGGGTGATGTGAAGCAGAGGGTCCAGTGGGGGAGGCGTAGACGCGTTCTGCCTGTGTGTGTTGTCCTTCATGTCTCTCTTATTTGGGTATGGTCTGCATGTCTTGGGTATTGGGGAGCAGAGGGTCCGGTGAGTGGGGAGAGATTTCGGTAACACTTTACAATAAGGGTACATTAATAAGCATTAGTTAATTCATTATTAAGCATTAAGTAACAGTTAACTAATGTCTATATTAACCATTTACTAATGTTATTTATGTTAACTAAGGTTAACTCACCTAACCCTAACCTAACTAAGGTATTAATTAACATTAGTAACCTAACCTAACCCTAAATAAGCATTAGTTAACAGTTAACTAATGTTTTGTGACCCTTATTGTAAAGTGTGACCAGCTTTTTTGTACTGTCCTTCACGTCCATCTTGGTTGGGTACGATGTTCCAAGATGTAGTCCATGACATAGGTTGGCACCCAGTACTCTGGCTCCATTAATGTTTGGATGAACCCATCGGGTCTGAAGCAGTCTCTGAAGTTCCAAAAGATATCGAAATTGTCAATAAAGTCGATCCCATGGGAGAGGGACAGAGAGAGTGGATGCGGGCGCGTGTGCGTGCGCTCGCGCGCATGTGTACGGTGTTGGCTCGACCTTCAGTGTCCTTGCTGCTGTTTGTGTCTGTGAGATGGCAGGAGTGAGGAGTGTCTACTTCCTGTCCCTCCCCTTCCTGTTTCCACGAGGAGGACGAGGCAGAGGGGGAATTCCGTGTTCAGAGGAATTTAGGATTGTGGTATTTAAAAGGAGTGTCTGCGCTCACCATTTCAACATGCATGCATGCAGGTGTGTGTGTGTGTGTGTGTGTGTGTGTGTGTGTGTGTGTGTGTGTGTGTGTGTGTTATTATTGCTCTATCAGTCTGGCATTCCTCAGCCCAGGCCATAAATAAGGCGTTGTTTTCAGGATGCTGTTAGGGAGAGGAAAGATATGTTGTTCCCAGCTATCAGAGCGTTCAGGATCTTCCACATATAGCTTTTCCCAAGGTTCCCCATCAGCCATGTGAGGGAACTCGGAGGTGAACACTTTCCTGTATGGCAACATGTTTAGATGTTTTGAGCACATCCTCCATGTACAAGGTTGACAAACAGTGCCGTTCAACTCCGTCAGAGATGGTGTCTTTCAAAACACTTTGTGTGTGTGTGTGTGTGTGTGTGTGTGTGTGTGTGTGTGTGTATATGTGTGTGTGATGCGTGTGGGTGTGTGTGTGTGTGTGTGTGTGTGTGTGTGTGTGTGTGTGTGTGTGTGTGCGCGCGCTATTAATAGTCGAGTATAATTTTCCTCTTTAGGCCTCAAGAAGGTATTTGATGTTAATGAAAGACTCTCTGGTTTCCAGGTGGGGGGAGGAGAGGAAGTATGATGGAACAGTCAGGAAGTACTGGGTAAGCCCTCCTAGTCCTGGACTAATATTGAGAAATATGTCTAAATATGTCCCAATGTGGGTAGATAATTGACACCCTTTTACTTTAAAAAAAAAAAAAAAAAAAAAACTTTTATCCCCTTTTTTTTCTTATTTTTTACTTTATTTTTTATTTTTATATACTTAAAAATAAACAAAAAACAATCACCCTTTTACCTTACATGCCCTTTAGCTTTTAATAAGTCAACATTTGACTATACTTTAAATGGCCTGTTATGAACAGCTAATGAATGACTACTGGCCTGATTTTTTTCCAGATCGCTGCCAACTCCTGGGGTAAGAACTGGGGGGAGAGCGGCTACTTCCGCATCGCCCGAGGGGAGAATGAGTGTGAGATTGAGGCGTTTGTGATTGGTGCGTGGGGCCGGGTCAGCATGGAGGACATGCACCACCACCGCAGACGCAAGTAGAGACACAGGAAATGCTGTACCCACCAGAGATACCGGCTTTTACCCCCCGTTACCATGGGAACCGCACAACCCACCCCTAGAGGTTCCAACTTAGCCCATTCCACTACCCTGGGACCACCACGCAGCAACCCCCAGACTCCCTCTCATCTCACTCGCCTTTCGCTCACTCTTATCCTGGGGAAGAACCACATAACCTCCCCCAAACCCCAACTCTACCCCCCCTTCCTTACCCCTACTCTGGGGGAACAACTATCCCCATTCTCCCCCAATCTCAAGGTTTATGGCACCACAAATCTGGACCAGGCTTAACACGGGATCCTCAGCTCATCTTGAGTCAAGACAATAAGAACTTCAGGACTCAACGTTCCAAATACCACACTTCCCAGAACCCCCAGGTCCAGTCTGGCATGACTGACCCGTCTCCTCCTGCTTTTGATGGCTGGAGAGCTCACCTCAACGCATGGTGATGATGGGATCATAACCACCTTGATCTGAACGCTCTCCTCTCTGTCGCACGCTGACTTTCCCATCACTGTTAGGTGAGAATTTAACTTTGGCCCAGTACATTTCCAAGAGATCAAAGTGCAGTTGCAAACACATTCCAAAAAAGTAGGACCTTACAGTGGAAAATGCAGTGAGTTCTGATGGAGGTGGGATACGGGGTTGATGTGGCATTGGTGAACTGTCCTTTTAACAAAATGGATCACCATTATTTACTGTCTCTCAATAGTTTTTGGAAGACTTTTGAGTGTCAAGTAGTACAGAGAATGTACTACTCAACTCAATATTAATCTACTGTACCACATAGGCAATATTTCAAATATTGTTACCTCCAAATATCATACCCCATTGAAAACTCTCAACATAAATCAACAACTAGAATATATTTGTATGTTTTTCAAACATGATTGTGGTTATCCGTTATGTATAAATGCGTATCATACTTGTGATGTGTAATCTTGGCTGATGAGAAGCTTTAGAAACATCTCATTTCAAATAAAACATCACTTAGACAAATGCCTTATCAAACGCCTTAAAGAAATAGGCCTGGGCTTATCTCTTTGAAAAGATAGATTGTTTGCGTATGATAGTCTTAATTCCATTTTGAGTACACGTTACAATAATGTTTCTGTTGTATTTTCCTCTTTCAGAGGTGTAGTGTCTGTTGTATACTGGACACCTTTCTCCCCTTCAGTTGCTTTGAAAGGTGCTTAGAATCAAACATATCTGCCTTTATAACAAGAGGGGAGAACGCTGCTGCCAAAGTCTGTTCAGTACACTTTCATTGTAGTATTTCTTGTCACGTTCATAATATTACACTAACTCACACACACACAGATGGTTCAGCGATGACCCTGTCTGACTCTGACCTTACTCATTGCCAAACTCCTCAATGATATCCAAAGGTTTCTGCATATCCAAAAAAGTATTAAGAAGTCCAGCTGCACATTTCACAGGTTTCTTCGCTGCTGGTTTGTTTCATGTCATTCAACAGGTGCTTCTTTGGGATAGTGTCCTCCAGCGGTTGTTTTTGCATATTATGTTCCAATTCAACTGTAACGCAGCTCTGTTTTACAGTCTCAGTTTCCAGGACAACTGTACAACATAATTCCCTCACCGTACTGTAGGCTACATCAGCGTAGCCTCACTTGTAAATAAACGCTCAGTCATGCTCCTCAACTGCCGCTATACAATGGCGTATTGGTCTTCCTACAAAGTCTCTCTACAGTATCACTCTAGATGGTTCCCACACAATTTCCTAAAGTCTAGCTGCGCCCCCGGCCCAGGCCATCTTCATCTCCTCCGAGGGAAGACAGACATGACAGAGAAGAGAGGTTCGGACGGACAGACAGACAGGGTGCAGTGGAGAGGGGGCTCTAGAGTAGGGAGACGAGAGCTCTCATGCTAGCCATGAGCTCTACAGGGTCTTTACTTTCATTTCAAACGGAGCGAGAGGAGATGAGGATGATCAAAAGAGCCACACGCCGGATTGAAATGCATCGTGGGTCAACAAGGCGTGACAGTGCATGAAATAGAATGGAGGGACAGGACGGGTGGAGGAAGGCGTTGGAGACTGAGCTACTCAAACATAACACAGCTGTGGGGTTTTTGTCTCAAGGGAAACAATATGATGTTGTAATTCAGCTGTTAGTATGCTGTTGTTCTGGCATTAGAGAGATGAGCACGGTCATCTATTTTGTCTTTATTTTGGTATAGAGATTGTGTCATTCATTATAACTTCTTGAGAAGAGCAGTCAAATCTGAGCATCTGGCTGTTGGAATAGGCGGGAGGAGTGAGAGTCAGGTTTTGAGTAGATGCCTAGTACATTGCTTTAGTGCCCACTCACTGTGAATAACATTTACTTTATGTAGCTTTCTTTTCAAATCATAACATTTCAGACTTGCTAGTTTCACTGAGTAAATCAGATAAACATTGTGTGACTTTGAACAGAAATGTACCACAAGGACGGCATGGCTCTGAAAACCTTGACATCATGTCTTTTTTTTTTTTCTTTCTCTTCACACGTTGTAAACTTTTAACCAGTAGAGTTGGGATGTGTTCCACATACATTTATTCTACAGTAGATTGTTCACTGCCATTATAAGCTATATTGTAACTGTTCATAGATATAACACACGTGTTTATTGGTGAATGTAAAAAAGAAAATATTCTTATACAGTGTAGCAACTTCTCAACCAGACAGTTTATACTGTGAGGGACAGTTGCCCCTCCCAGATGCGGAATAGTCCGATGAGTTTCTGCCAATCTGTTGGATAAGCCTACCGGTGTATTTCCTCATGTCCTTATAGGGCTCAGCCAATGATAGACTGTCTGGATCAGCGGACTGAGAGATAGACAGGATGGTAGAAGAGTGGACTCAAGTCATGCGGAGGAATGCAGTGGAATTTGGATAAAAGCTACAGTAGACTGACTGCCCTTTTCAGTTTTAATACAATGAAATACTAGGTTGGGCATGGTGCTATTGATGTTGAGAGCTGGGAATGAGGAAGCATCAGTCAAGCATGTTGCATAATTTACACAACATTTCTGGTTCAGTTGATTAATGCATAATCCTATTCAGAGTGGGGTTTAGAGCTAATCAGTGACAACAAATGGCTTTACTTTTTAAGTATGACCATGAATCCCAAACAAATATGTGTCAATCATGGCAAAAAAACACCCTAAAACTTCCACAGAAACCCAATGATACATTCTGTATTTAAAGTCAAAGAACTCCATATTTAGTGATACATAGACTTTATTTATAATAAGATGTGTAAATTATATACTTTTTTTTTCCTTTTTTCTGTGCAATGTGTATTACCTGTCTGTCTCTTGGATTGTGTGCACTCAATGAAAAATTACGGTAGTGTTCACCTGTGTGGCACAATAAAATCTTTCAAAAGAACCATCGCTGTTTCCGTGATTTGTTGTGAATTTCTGCTACACACTAATGCAACACTTTTATTTTTCTTGCCTTTTAAAATAATATCCACTCAATGTAGGGGCAGTATCCAGATAGCAGGTATTGGACACTGGCAGGACTCTTTAGGGTTGAGGGGGCCCAGACAGGGGTTAGGTTGGGGAATTGGGGTGGGGTAGTAGTCGAGGTGAGCGGGGGATGAGTCCCATGGGATGAGGCAGGGGTGGGATGAGGACAGTTTGTTCAGGGCAGTGCTGTGTCAGCACTCTCCTCCCCTGCTGAGAGTCATAACTCAGACCGTTGATCTGGACATATAGAACACCAGGACAAAAAGGTTCCCACACTTCTCCATGTGGGGGCTTTGGTCTGTGTGGGACTGGTATTTATGTATTATTTATTTGTGTGTTTGCATATGTTATTTGTTTGTGTATTTTTCATTTGTTTATGTTGCCTTTTCTGATAGTGCTGTGTGTGTGTGTGCGTGCGTGTGTGTGTGTGTGTGTGTGTGTGTGTGTGCATCCGCAACTTGAAAAAACAAGGCACTGTGTACACACAGCTGTGTGAACATCTGTCTCAGTAAAGAACTCTCAGTAAAGTGAACATAATTGTAGGTCTACAACAGAATCAGCTTGATTGAGTGAATTGTCACATATTTCAACAAGCTCCAACAACCGCATGTCATGGCAAACAGGATCTGAGACAGAGAGCAGAGCAGAGCATGGTGGCATGTCCAGGAGAAATGGTTCTGACCTTGCATTACCAGTGCCGGAGAGGAATTGATGAATTGATCATTCACAGACCTCTCTTATGGTATTTTGTGTACTGAGTACTTAATTTATAACCCTCATTCTGCCATTTGTTCAAGTAGGTTTTACTCTCAGTAAATATGTAACTAATGCAAATATGTAAATGAGGGTATTGTACAGTACATAGGCTTGCACTGCACATACATATCATAACGGCACACGCGCTGTACATCGCACACCATTTTGAATTTTGTATTTTGCATTGTTATTTGCACTGCCCTGTCTTTGCACTGTCCCATCTAGTCCTTGCACCTTGTCTATGTCAGTGTCATGAACCAACTGATTAGAATAAAACTACCTGGCAATAAAAGTGATTCTGATTCTGAATTTTCTACATTGAACTCACACAATATACCTATTTATTTGTGTGGGCCCATTATCCTAACATGCTATTCGGATGCTTATGCATTTTAATATTTTGTCAGCATTGCAGACACAGGTTCAGGCGAGAAAAAGGGCAGATCAGTAGATTGGCAAACATTTTTCATACCATTACTGTAATTCCAGACAAACCTTCAGTCCCACCACAATCCAGAGGATTATAGGGAAAAAAGCAAATATATGAATCAAACCTGAACTTGTTCACCTGGGAGACAACAAACCAGCCTGGGCGTACTGTAATCCCACGTCTAATCTCTGTTTACAGATCACCTCACAAAATAGTTGAACATAACTCTGATTCAATTTGGTAACAAAACAAAACAAAAAGTATATTGTGTAACCCTCACTGTATCATTGTTGCTTAAGGGAATCCCGGAAGCTTGGGTGAGGGAGGCATGTGGTTGGTGACTATTTGGTGACTATTTACATTTCTCTCATTGTTTCAAAGTCAACATTAGCCCAACATCAAAGTCCCAAAGTCCATTACCTCAACACCGACTGTTCCTTCTCACACAAACAATGTTGGCCAACACATTCGAGGAGGAAACTGTGATTATGGACTTAGGCAATGGAACAAACAGGAGCTACCCCACCGCCCTGGTATTCTTCTTCAGGGGGGGCTCTCTGTTCTTCTGCTCATTGTCTGTAGAATGTTCTAGAACCCTCCCAGTGTTCCCCTTGTTTCACATAACCAGTGTTCTCCGAGGTTTCAACAGCTCCTCAACAATGTGAGTTTCTACAGGATGATGAACCCTTTCCCACAAACAAACAGCTGAATGAAGATGTCTGGTTTCACTATTACAGTACGTTCAGAGAAGCAGGCCTCTTATGTTGGAGTTTCCTTTGATATAGCCTAGTGTTCTTCACATTGTTGTGCAATCATTTCATGACTATATATCTATTCATCTGTCCGTCCGTCCGTCCATCCATCCTTCCGTCTATCTATCTGTCTATCTATCTATCTATCTATCTATCTATCTATCTATCTATCTATCTATCTATCTATCTATCTATCTATCTATCTATCTATCTATCTATCTATCTATCTATCTATCTATCTATCTATTCGTTTCAAACAGGCACAATGTTATAGGCTATACCACCAACCAGCCCGTGGTACTGCTCTAGTGTGTTATAACAGGACCCTTTCGTGGAGGCCTATCTCTGTAGACTGTAATTGGGGCCACACAGGGCTAGGTCCTCTGTAACTGGGCAGTTGGCAGTCTGTGGAAAATTGTAATCAATCGGCCAGAACATCTACTGTATATGTAACTCATGCTTTGCTGTCATGTTGAATCATTGAGTGTTTGCTAAAAGATGCACATGTAGCAGAAACAAGCACTGTACTCTTTCTACATGACCTAACCTTTTACAGTAGCTTGTGTTCAACGCTACCACTACAGTGCATGGTGGGGTTTAGTGCTGCCATCTAGAGGTGGTACGTATGTATGCATGTATGTATGGGGTGGCTGTAGCTCAGTTGGTAGAGCGGGTCGTTCAATGATCGAAGGGTCAGTGGTTCGAATCCCAGCTCCGACTGTCCACATGTCGAAGTGTCCTTGAGCAAGACACCTAACCCCAAATTGCTCCCAATGAGCAGGTTAGCACCTTGCATGGCAGCTACCGCCATTGGTGTGTGAATGTGTGTGTGAATGGGTGAATGAGAGCCCATTGTAAAGCGCTTTGAGTGCCGCTAAGGTGGAAAAGCGCTATATAAGTGCAGTCCATTTACCATTTACCATTTACGTATGTATGCACCACCGTGCTCAGAATGGACGTGGGCTTTTGAAAAGTCTTTCTAAAATCCACAAGATGCAGCAATAGAACCGTTTGAGAGCAACTTTATTGGAACATTTGAAAATATGTCAAACCAACATGCGTTTGCCTCTGTCCAACTTCCTAGTCAACCCCTTGACTGGCATCGCTTTTCAAGGATTTGAAAAGGATGATGAGGTGACGTCATTATTATTTTTTGTCAGCATTTCTCATCCCATTTCCCTTTGTAAAGACTGTTGTGGTTAATAATGTGTATAAGTAAAATTAGCACCATCATAAAAGTTCCCTTCATGTCAGCAAAAAAGCCTACTGTCACAAGACTCTCCTCCATCCAAACCTACTGTGGATATCTGGGAGTCCACTGAAGTGTAGTGTTCAGTCATGGAGGCGTGTCATGTGTTAGCCTCTCTGGACAATCACGGTCATTCAGTGTAGTACAGTCCTCAGGTTAAAAAGGTTGTTAAGCTTGAGTGAGGCCAGTCTTCTCCTAGCGTGAGCTAGTCCCCCTCCTACATTCATGCATTCTGTAGGCACACATATAAAAAATCCCTGCAAAAAGAATACACACGTTTAGAATGTGCATGGGGTAATAAAAAGTAACACATTTCCCAACAGTCTTTATTAGGGCTGGGTATCGATTCGAATTTCAAGAATCGATTCGATTCCGATTCACAAGGTTCAGAATCGATTATCACGATTCGATTCGATTCAATTCGATTCAATATCGATTCGGTTAGTGTTACTAAAACCTGTTTTTTTTTAGCTGTAACCTTAATTACATCACTGCCAAGTTATGCAACACATCAACAGGCCTACTACGGCTGGGTATCGATACTGATTTCCAAAAATGAATGAATCATTGAATGAATTAATGAACTATTCATTCCTTCATTTATTCATTCATTCATTAAATAAAAGATCGATTTTGGGATTCATGAATCGATTCTGAATCATTTGATTCAGAATCAATTAATCAATTTTTCTTAACCCAGCCCTAGTCTTTACTCAGTCCGTTATGATTGTAGTTATATTATATACAAGTATATTGCAGCGTTTATGTCAACTGTGCTAGCAAAATGATGGGGAGCCAAGTTGAAGGAGAGTGCTTGACTGTACAAGTGCACGTGAAGTTCTTCTTACCTGCGAAGAAGGTCATGAGCAGCGCCACCCAGCCTAGTATGTAAGACCAGGAGAAACGCCAGTCACCGAAGCGCTTGCCCAGGAAGTTGACCGTCACACCCGTGTAGATGGCCATGGCCAGCAGAACAAATAAAGCTGGTGGGGGGGGGGGGGGGGGGGGTAAAAAGTATGTCAATGGTAAAAGCATGTCTGGATGTGTACATACATACACACGGTTTATATGATGTTACGAATGACAGGGAGTGACTCACTGGAGACAAAGAACATGATCCCTGCAGCGAAAGAGCGGTTGAACCTCTCGAAGGTGGAGAAGTGGGCGAAGGAGAGGATCCCGGCGATGATGCCGGCGAAGCAGGACATCCCCGACAAGATCATGAAGGCCCGGGTAGCGTTCCAGTAGGCTAGGCAGAGAGACAGGAAGAGAGACAAGCAGAGAGACAGCCAGAGAGACAGGCAGAGAGACGGGCAGAGAGACAGGCAGAGACAGCCAGAGAGACGGGCAGAGAGACAGGCAGAGAGACAGGTAGAGAGACAGGCAGAGAGACAGGTAGAGAGACAGGCAGAGAGACGGGAAGAGAGACAGGCAGAGAGACAGGCAGAGAGACAGGCAGAGACAGCCAGAGAGACGGGCAGAGAGACAGGCAGAGAGACAGGTAGAGAGACAGGCAGAGACAGCCAGAGAGACGGGCAGAGAGACAGGCAGAGAGACGGGCAGAGAGACAGGCAGAGAGACAGCCAGAGAGACAGGCAGAGAGACAGGCAGAGACAGGCAGAGAGACAGCCAGAGAGACAGGGAGAGACAGGCAGAGAGACAGGAAGAGAGACAGCCAGAGAGACAGCCAGAGAGACAGGGAGAGACAGGCAGAGAGACAGGCAGAGAGACAGGCAGAGAGACAGCCAGAGAGACAGCCAGAGAGACAGCCAGAGAGACAGGGAGAGACAGGCAGAGAGACAGGCAGAGAGACAGGCAGAGAGACAGGCAGAGAGACAGCCAGAGAGACAGGGAGAGACAGGCAGAGAGACAGGAAGAGAGACAGCCAGAGAGACAGCCAGAGAGACAGGGAGAGACAGGCAGAGAGACAGGCAGAGAGACAGGCAGAGAGACAGCCAGAGAGACAGCCAGAGAGACAGCCAGAGAGACAGGGAGAGACAGGCAGAGAGACAGGCAGAGAGACAGGCAGAGAGACAGCCAGAGAGACAGCCAGAGAGACAGGGAGAGACAGCCAGAGAGACAGACAGAGAGACAGGCAGAGAGACAGGCAGAGAGACAGCCAGAGAGACAGGCAGAGAGACAGGGTTTCAACAGCTGACACTGGTGATGTCCACTCCACAAGGAAATGAGAGGACCCTGATCGTAGCAGCAAAGTGACCTGATGACCCTAAGCATTCTAATACGTCAAATGCCATGATACTGCAACATTGTGTCCCATACTTCTACAGTCCACAAGAAGTGGCTAGCTCCCCTATGCAACCCGTCTTCCCTTCATCAGAGAGTAGACAGCGCCATCTAGTGACCTATTCCCTACTGACGCTCAACATTCAGAATATTTGTGATCATTGGCATGACTTATCGTCCTTTGACAGAAGATGGCGTCATTTAGTAGCCTTTCCCCGCACAAGCGACAGGTCTGTTCAACGAAGTAACCTAGCCGTTTCCTCTGGGCCCCTAGTGCTTTGTGCATGTGTGTTTGTGCGTGTACGGAGTGTGTGTGTGTGTGTGTTTGTGTGTGTGTCTCACCGATGCTGTCCGTCTGCATGTAGCACTTCCCAGACATGCAGTACCTCCACAAGCCCTGGTGGGCGTAGCTGCCAGACAGACGGTACTGCATCCAGTAGTCCGTCGCCGTGGAGACCACCAAGAGAATGTTCCCTACGATGGCGCAGAAGAGGCCCCCTCCCATGAAGCTGTACATCCTGTCTGCAGCAGAGCACCTGGGATTGGGGTAAAGGGGTTATTAGGGGCATTAGTGCTCATACACACATTAAACACAGTTAGATATACTGTATCGACACACTTATTTGTTTATTCATATGTTAATTCAGACAGTTAATAAATAAACTGTGCACACAGATAATAAATGCAATTCTAGTTATATAGTGCGTACTACAACACACTCACATTCAAATGCAGCATGGCTACAATAAAGTTATTTGCACTGGATAATATAAAGAGAGAGAGAACAATCACTCGAACTCAAACTCGAAAAACAGGAACATACTATCATTGACGACAGTATCTGTGGGGAATCAATTCAGCCTCCATTGATCCAACAGTGCACCATACAAGTCTATAACATGTATATCTATAACGTCAGTCTATAATATGTTATTTCTGAAGTCATTGCTGAGTCCTAAAATAAAGTGTAATGTTTTTGAACTTCTAAAGGCTTGTTCTGAACAAATAATATAAGTTAAGGAACCAGTTACTCAAAGTTGAATCAATGTTTGTTTAAAAGTCTACCCACCACTTGCTACTCAATCAGATGAAGTTGATTATTTTGTCATTGCATATATTGTATGAAACATGATGCTGCTTACCTTATTTCTTCAGATAAAACCCTCTTAACAGCCCACCTTTTTCAGGTAAAAGGGAGAGAGGGAGATAGGGAAGGAGGGAAACACGTTTCGAGCCGGGAGAGAGAGAGAAAGAGTCAAAGAGAATTCCACTGGGCAAAATTCCAAAAGGTTATCCCCTCTGTTTTTTCTGTTGATGGCAGCGAAATCCTAACAATTCACCACCCTGGAACAACGCATCACTGGGGAGCACGGGGGCACGTGACCTCCGCCCTTTCAGTGTGTGTGTGGACTGGGTGGGGTCTAGCGGCTAGGCTGGGGGCCAGGGGTCGAGCGTCAGGGAGATGTGTGTGTGTGCGCGTGTGTGTGTGTGGGGTCTGTGTTTTTTGTGTTTTGTTTGTTTATAAATGGTGTGTTCTAGAACTGTGGATGTGCCTGTGTGTGCAGTAATGCTGTTGTCAATGCAACATGCTGAGGCCAATGCTTTTCATTCACTGGGGGTCGTGCTGTGGCATCAGAGAGACACAAGGGAGGGGCTCTGTCTCACATACGCTGTCTGGACCATGTGAGCCGCCTGCTATGATCATTAAGCCATACTCATACACTGTAAACATATCATTGAGATCAGTGACATCCTATGATTACAGCTAATAACAATACCATGGTTATTCAACATGTAAACATTAAGCTTCAGCTGCTTATGTTGCTTCCAGCCAGCAAGCTGGTGCTCTGGGAGCCGACACACGGGCACCGGTTAAGAGGACGTCCCACACCAACATACGTGGATGTACTGAGGAGGGACGCAGGAGTGGAGAGTTCTGCGGAACTGGCTGGATGTACGGACGACCGAGAGGATTGGAGACTTCGCTGTCAAGCTCGTCTGAGGACGACCTAATGATGATGCTGCTTATGTGACAAACACTCATAAAACAAAAACACAGATACACACACACACAGGCACACACACACACACGCACTTCTCAAGGCAGCGACAGATCTGTGAGGCCAGACAGAAGACAGGAAGGTCATCTGGCTGGCTCTGACAGAAATGTCAAACCCTTCATCAAAAGGCAATTGTGTGATTTTCCGAATCAATGGATCAAAACTAGCACACACACTGACCCTGGACACTAGCAAGACAAAGGAGATGATTGTGAATTTCAGGAGAGGAGAAAAAAACCTCCGCCCCCATCATCACCAGAGGGGAGGAAGTGGACAGTGAGCCATTTAAAATTCCTAGGGATGCAGATCTCTGATGGCCTAACCTGGACACACAACACAGAGGCCATCCTAAAAAAAAAGGCACAACAACACCTCTACTTTCTGAGGTGCCTGCAGAGATGAGGCATGAGCACACAAACGCTTGTGAACTTCTACCGCAGCATCATTGAAAGTGTCCTGACTGGAGGCATCACAGCCTGGTACGGCAAGGCCACGCCCCCGCCCACGACAGGCACGCCATCCAGAGAGAGGTGAAGACGGCGCAGAAGATCATGGGTGTGGAGCTCCCAGCCATCGAGGATCTCTACAAGCAACGCTGCCACAGGAAGGCCACCTCCATCACAAAAGACGCCAGCCACCCCAGCTACCACCTGTTCACACCATCTCGTCAGAGAGACGGAAGATGGCTGAGCATCATGACTGCGAAGGAAAGGTTCCACAAGAGCTTTTCCCTGACGCGGTCCGCAAGCTCAACAGCACACAGCTGCAGTAGATGGACACTGAAGACACACCTTGGACATTCCACCCCCCCACCTACACCGCCACAACCCATTACCCCCCCCCCCCCCTCCCCGCCTGGTCAGTTAACTCCCGTCCCCCGCGACTGGTCTGTTCTGATGGACCAGCCACTCAATCCCACTCCCCTGCCCTCGCTGACACCACCACCCCAACCCCCATTGACCCACCCACCCCACCTCGCCCCCCCCCCCCCCGGACCAACAATTGATCAATTGACACTTTGAGCACCTTGTCTATTCAATAGACAACAGCTGACTCTGCACTACTGTACACTCGATCACTTGAACCAACACCTGACAACACTTGAATAATTGAACATCTTGCCCATATGATAGACAATTACAAATGACTCTTGCCTATACAATCGACAATAACGACTGACTCTGCACAACTGTATACTTGGATGTTATTTAACTGCACTACCTATATTATGGACACAGACACATTCATCCATGATTGGATGAGATAAATAGATGAGGATGATACTGATAGACTATAGACTGCGGATAGAAAATTGACAGTTTGGAACCTTTAAATGTCTAGCAGCATACTTACTGTAGGACTGGAATGAGGAAGTGATTAGTGCTGATAAGACACTGTAAGGACAAGCGATGACAAGAATTCCAATGTTCCTGTACCTGTAGGCTACTTGTTACACATGGCAAATAAACATTCTATTCCATTCTATTCTACACATGCACACACACATGTTTATGAATGGTTGGCTCCTGGTGGTTCATAAATACAGATGTAGTCAAAAAAAAACATAGGACAAAAGGTCATTGAAGATGCTTCCTGCAACCGTGGGTAACATCCTTACAGTTATTGCATTTAAAAATCAAGATAATCAGAACTTCAGAACAGAATCAGCACTCCACGGTCAATGGTCAGAAGAATAAAGTGATGTACTCAACATAACTTTAGTATTTTAATCTTTAGTCCATTATGGATTTATGAATGATAGTAACCATGACACCTGTGCAGTCTGTGTGAGTCAGATATTTTAATATTTGCCTTAGTAATGGGCTTCGTCATGGAGGACTGAGAGGCTATTTCCATTCAAATGCTTAGATTTTAGATTCAGGGTATGTTACTTTTACACTCTAAGGTGATGATGATGATGATGATGATGATGATGATGATGATGATAGCTGATTGGCCCTTCTGTGTGGATTGAGGCTTGGCCTACTGTAAATCGTGCTGATTGTTGCTGATTGAGATCAGTGTGAGTATGTATTGCATTCAAAGCATACAGGAGGCTTGAAACATCATTTGACTCATGATGATGGGTAAAGAAATCCCCCTGTCCTTTCCTGTCCTCTTTTCTTTCGAAGGCAAGGCTGAACTCAAATGACCCGGAAGGGGACGCCAGATCCAGGTGAACTCAAATGACCCGGAAGGGGACGCCAGACACAGGCGATTCCAGCGGAGGAGTAAAGATGGCTGACAACGGCGGCGCAGATCCTGTGAATAACAACAATAATAAACCTGTCGCTTCGGAGGGAACTCTTATTAAGGTCACAGTGAAAACCCCGAAAGACAAGGAGGAAATCGCGATCTCAGAAGATGCATCTGTCACCCAGGTTGGTTCAGAGCCGATCCCCAGTCCCAGCCTGCTACCCATGCATGCTAGGCTAGCTACAACGTCATGCCCCTGCCCACTTATCCTCCTGGTTCACTTGTTAGCTAGCTAATGCTAGCTATCTGTGTGTATAGCATTCTGCTAGCTTCTAGGAAACGAGCATGTCAGAAGTCGGTGAAAAGAAAGCAGTTATTCACAGCCACCTGACCTCATATTCACATTACTAGGATGTTTGGTAGTGTAAACGTATCTGGTAGCATAATAAAGCAGGTTGTATTTCTGGTCGGTTGAAAGCTAGCGAGCTAACGTGACACTCTGAGGCTAGCTAGCGAGCTAACCGGCTTGGTCGCTAGTAGACTGACTAGTAGTCAAACAAGTGTGCACTGATGATGGGTCGTTCCGTAGTAAACCGTTTTGTAGCTCACTTGGCTAGCTAGCTATCCATCCAGGGTGATATCGTTGACTCAGATCTCTTTAGTATGGGCCGGTAGTATTAGACGTGTGAGTTACGAGGAGGCCAATGTTGAGCCTTCTCTCCAGAATGTTCTATGCTAGCTAGCTTGCTAATTAGCCAGCCTAACAAGCTAGCCTAACTAGACTCCTGAGTACGCTTCATTGTCCCTTGATGTGGATCAGTGTTCTTTATCTGGCTATTGCTCCCTCTTCCTAGTCCTGTGCCCCTCTGCACTACTTCAGATACAGAACCAGGCCAGGGGAGAAGATCCCATGATAGATCCCATGATAGATCCCATGCTAGATCCCGTGATAGATCCCATGATAGATCCCATGATAGATCCCATGATAGATCCCATGCTAGATCCCATGCTAGATCCCATGCTAGATCCCATGATAGCTACAGTTCATTGATCTGGGAGATTATCTGTCATTCATGATGGCTGCATTGAACTAGTGCAAGTCCAGATGGAGCTTAATAAAATCAGTCTGAGGTCTAGGGCATCCACGTTTTTCCACTAAATGCATTTAGAGAATCGTTTACAGTCAACAGTTATTTAAAGTTTTGTTCTGAAACTGAAAGATGGAAATCATTTGTTTAATCCTGATACATATTGCAGTGAAGTAATCTGCCATTATTGGCGAGCAGTCTACTGACCTACTCTAAATGCAATTATTGTAACTCACTTTGGATAAAAGCATCTGCTAAATGACTATGACTTTAATGTATATAGGATAATGAATTAGATATTAGATATGGGAGTCAATGGCCCAATGAAGTTTTCATCAAAGTTTATATCATGTGTCTGAAGCATCTCTCTAGGCTAAAATAGTATTGAGGGGAAGTTAAAATGATACATTGGCCAGTGACTGGCTGTAGAGTATGGCTTCAGGAATTCTCAAACAGCAATATCTCACATTGGTTGCTAGGAATCAGTTTTGGGGCAAATGTGAAGAAACTTTTCAGTAGCTAGGCTATATCGTGACCAAGTTTGTCATTCTTTGTGAGGGAGTAAAGCTTTGCCTGTTGTGCAATGAACACTTAAGAGTGAATTCCGGGCTTGTAGAACACTTAATAGGATTTGTATTGGATATTTTCCGCAGGCATTAGCCTTTCAATCTTACAATACACAATCCAACACAGCTTAGACAATTGTTTCTACTTCTATTCCTGACACCCTTTTTTCTTTATTTTGTATGTCTCTCTCTTTCTCTATCTGTCCCCCCCCACCTTCTGTCTCTCGCTCTCATGTCTCAGTTTAAGGAGGAGATCTCGCGGCGGTTCAAAGCCAAACAGGACCAGCTGGTCCTCATCTTTGCAGGGAAGATATTGAAGGACGGCGACTCGCTCAACCAGCACGGCATCAAGGATGGCCTGACAGTCCACCTGGTCATCAAGACAGCACAGAAGTAAGGCAGCACAACCACCCAGAGCAGCATGCTACCGTCACAGTGGGATTAGGGTTAGGCCGAAGGACTGGATTCTTTTGACAACATCAGCTGATATCTACTATTGCACATCTGGGAATATCGGTAGCCAATATCAGCGGAATTAGCAGGTATATGTATGTTTGAGGAAAGCAGAAAGTTATACTTAAGCTCATGAACATGTTGTTTGGTTGTCCCTCCAGGGCAGCAGATGGCGCCAGTACACAGGCCTCCTCCTCCACCCAGGCAGGTAGTGGCAGTACCACCAGCCCCAGTCCAGACGCCAACCCCTCCTCCACAGCAGGCTCCACCACTGGCAGCCCGGCCTCGGGCCCCACGCAGACGCCCAACATCCTGAGCGGGTTCGGGGACCTGTCCAGCCTGGGGGGCCTGGGCATGGGCTCGGCCAACTTCATGGAGCTGCAGCAGCAGATGCAGCGGCAGCTGATGTCCAACCCGGAGATGCTGTCCCAGATCATGGAGAACCCGCTGGTGCAGAACATGATGTCCAACCCGGACCTGATGAGGCAGATGATTGTGGCCAACCCCCAGATGCAGCAGCTGATGGAACGCAACCCCGAGATCTCCCACATGCTCAACAACCCGGAGCTCATGAGACAGGTGAGCAGAGGGTAGTATGTAGAGAGGTGAGGAGAGGGTAGTATGTAGAGAGGTGAGGAGAGGGTAGTATGTATAGGTGAGGAGAGGGTAGTATGTATAGGTGAGGAGAGGGTAGTATGTATAGGTGAGGAGAGGGTAGTATGTAGAGAGGTGAGGAGAGGGTAGTATGTAGAGAGGTGAGCAGAGGGTAGTATGTAGACGGGTGAGGAGAGGGTAGTATGTAGAGAGGTGAGGAGAGGGTAGTATGTAGACGGGTGAGGAGAGGGTAGTATGTAGAGAGGTGAGGAGAGGGTAGTATGTAGAGAGGTGAGGAGAGGGTAGTATGTAGAGAGGTGAGGAGAGGGTAGTATGTAGAGAGGTGAGGAGAGGGTAGTATGTATAGGTGAGGAGAGGGTAGTATGTAGAGAGGTGAGGAGAGGGTAGTATGTAGAGAGGTGAGGAGAGGGTAGTATGTAGAGAGGTGAGGAGAGGGTAGTATGTAGAGAGGTAAGGAGAGGGTAGTATGTAGAGAGGTGAGGAGAGGGTAGTATGTAGAGAGGTGAGGAGAGGGTAGTATGTAGAGAGGTGAGGAGAGGGTAGTATGTAGACGGGTGAGGAGAGGGTAGTATGTAGAGAGGTGAGGAGAGGGTAGTATGTAGAGAGGTGAGGAGAGGGTAGTATGTATAGGTGAGCAGAGGGTAGTATGTATAGAGGTGAGGAGAGGGTAGTATGTAGAGAGGTGAGGAGAGGGTAGTATGTATAGGTGAGCAGAGGGTAGTATGTAGAGAGGTAAGGAGAGGGTAGTATGTAGAGAGGTAAGGAGAGGGTAGTATGTAGAGAGGTAAGGAGAGGGTAGTATGTATAGGTGAGCAGAGGGTAGTATGTATAGAGGTGAGGAGAGGGTAGTATGTAGAGGTGAGGAGAGGGTAGTATGTAGAGAGGTAAGGAGAGGGTAGTATGTAGACGGGTGAGGAGAGGATAGTATGTAGAGAGGTGAGGAGAGGGTAGTATGTAGACGGGTGAGGAGAGGGTAGTATATATAGGTGAGGAGAGGGTAGTATGTAGACGGGTGAGGAGAGGGTAGTATGTAGAGAGGTGAGGAGAGGGTAGTATGTAGAGAGGTAAGGAGAGGGTAGTATGTAGAGAGGTGAGGAGAGGGTAGTATGTAGAGAGGTGAGGAGAGGGTAGTATGTAGAGAGGTAAGGAGAGGGTAGTATGTAGAGAGGTGAGGAGAGGGTAGTATGTAGAGAGGTGAGGAGAGGGTAGTATGTAGAGAGGTGAGGAGAGGGTAGTATGTATAGGTGAGGAGAGGGTAGTATGTAGACGGGTGAGGAGAGGGTAGTATGTAGAGAGGTGAGGAGAGGGTAGTATGTAGAGAGGTGAGGAGAGGGTAGTATGTATAGGTGAGCAGAGGGTAGTATGTATAGAGGTGAGGAGAGGGTAGTATGTAGAGAGGTGAGGAGAGGGTAGTATGTATAGGTGAGCAGAGGGTAGTATGTAGAGAGGTAAGGAGAGGGTAGTATGTAGAGAGGTAAGGAGAGGGTAGTATGTAGAGAGGTAAGGAGAGGGTAGTATGTATAGGTGAGCAGAGGGTAGTATGTATAGAGGTGAGGAGAGGGTAGTATGTAGAGGTGAGGAGAGGGTAGTATGTAGAGAGGTAAGGAGAGGGTAGTATGTAGACGGGTGAGGAGAGGGTAGTATGTAGAGAGGTGAGGAGAGGGTAGTATGTAGAGAGGTAAGGAGAGGGTAGTATGTAGAGAGGTGAGGAGAGGGTAGTATGTAGACGGGTGAGGAGAGGGTAGTATATATAGGTGAGGAGAGGGTAGTATGTAGACGGGTGAGGAGAGGGTAGTATGTAGAGAGGTGAGGAGAGGGTAGTATGTAGAGAGGTAAGGAGAGGGTAGTATGTAGAGAGGTGAGGAGAGGGTAGTATGTAGAGAGGTGAGGAGAGGGTAGTATGTAGAGAGGTAAGGAGAGGGTAGTATGTAGAGAGGTGAGGAGAGGGTAGTATGTAGAGAGGTGAGGAGAGGGTAGTATGTAGACGGGTGAGGAGAGGGTAGTATGTAGAGAGGTGAGGAGAGGGTAGTATGTAGAGAGGTAAGGAGAGGGTAGTATGTA
>NC_140254.1:101861-116861 GCF_949987555.1 Borostomias antarcticus
CCGCCCCCACCCCCCCCCCTCCAGCTGAATAGGGTTTCTATTGGTCGACTCATCCTCTAATGAAGCTGAACCACATGTTCCCAACGGTTTGCAGACAGACATGTAGAGTAGATACTCAACTCTGTTACTTTACGCTCGGACATTATACCCATTGTGTTCATATCGGGTTACGGATGTTCCTCCCTGTTGAATAGACCACTGGTGTATTTGAGGAAGGTGTAAACTAAGAGAGACAAGGAGCCAAAGCAAAGGACAACAAGACCCAATCTACAGCCCCCCCCCCCCCCCCAGTCTAGAATCTATTTACATGACCCCAGTCAAGCCCACCCGACTCGTATTTATTGCAAGCGCTTCAAGGAAAAGTCTCCCCCCACCCACCTCCCACCCCCGCACTTCCCTAAAGTCTGTCATTCCAGATAGCGGGGTGCACATCCATTCTCTCTCCAGGCAGCCCCTCCCTCCCCTCCCCCGCCCATGGTCCAATCACAGCCCCATGAGAAACACACCGTCGGGGGTCTGTAGCGACTCGACACACACGCACACGCATGTGGCCCGATTGAGACCATGGCGACCATGTCACCGTCGATTCTAATGTCATCGAGCTGCGCATCGGAGGCGGGAGAGACGGACAGAATCTCGACTCAGAATTGAAACTGATTCTTTGGTATGTGTATTTTAATTTGAGGTGCAAGGTAGTACCTAGAGGTCATCTTTTTGTCTCACATTAAAATCTCCTGGAAATGAGTGCATTGAATATTATGGGATGGCTTTACTACTTCTTTTTTGGCCCCCGTGTGGTTGGCATACACCATACATACATTTTGTTGTAAATGGAAGTTCTAGGTTTTACTTTTTCTGAAGAATCTCAGCATTGTAGTTGTGGTAACCTTGGCGATGGCTTCCATAGCTGTGCTTTGTCTGTTGACCTCGGCTGAACACACATCTCCGATTCAACATGTTGAAAACTAACTTTTAACAGTACTGTACTAAAAAATAAAACAAAGTTGGTCAAGACGAACCCTCTCTCTAAGTCTGTGTCCATCCCGTTGAATTTCTGTAGGAAACAGGAATGGTGCAGGTCTTTTCGTCTGGTGTTTCAAATTATCTTATGACTAAATTAATAATGAATTATTCTTTTCTATTCTATTAGTGTACTGGAATTCTGTGAGCACCCGTTAGCATACAATGAAGATCCACCTGTCGTCTGAGTCCCATTGACAGTCGTCACGTAGGCCGGCCGAATGAATAGATAAAAGGAGAGAGAGAAAAGGGTGGAGTCTGGTGTTGTGGCGGCTAAGCGCTAGTGGTTCTACCTGTTCCACCTGCTCTCACCTTCCTTCCATCCTCTCCTTCCCTCCCCCGCTTCTCACTCAGCGTGTCAGCTGAGCGGCCGGCTGAGGGCTCGTATCTGTGGTCAGGTGCAGCCTTCCCCCTCTCCACAGATAAAGACGAGTGTTGGCTCAGTCGAACCTGTTCTCTCTCTCTCTCTCTCTCTCTCTCTCTCTCTTTATCCCGCGTCCTCCATTTTCAGCTCGGTGTGTGAGCTCTGTTTCTCCACCTGGGCTTGGAGTGAAGAGGAAGAGCTGGTGGCTGTTGTCTCTCCTTTCCTCTCTCTCTCTCTCTCTCTCTCTCTCTCTCTCTCTCTGTCTCTCTCTGTGGATCTAATGGTGTGAACCGCCCAAGGGTATTGACTACAACAGGTGCAGGAGACACCGCTGGTCTCAGTAGTACAACATGGGCTCTAACGACACGTACAACTTTGTCTTCAAAGGTAAGTTGTCTGTTTGTCAAATCTGGATTCCCTAGATAAACAGTTCCTAGTGTCTTTAGCGTGCTTCAGGCTCTGCAACCGTTGGGTGCAAAGGGCAGAGTCTGATCTCTTAGTATTGTGGTCAGGAACAACAAGGAACTATTTCTAAGAAAGCCAGCTGGAGTAGCAGAGGACGGGAAGAGAAAGCAGGAAGTGAAAGGTGTCTCTCGTGGTCGATAATCTGTTACCCTTTGACCTGGGCGAGGGTTGTACAGTACTAGTTGGATTTCCATTAACTCTATTTAAACTGTTTGAACTGTCGTCCCTTACTGACAGGAATACGGTGGAATATTGTGAGTTTTGTGTTCTCCATAGGACTGTTTCCTTATCAAGAGTAAACAGACCCGACAGGGTGTCGACTGGTAGGCATGCCATTATGTCAGTTCCGATGTCACCAAGCGTAGGGGTGTGTCAGAGGCAAACAGGCGGACTGAATGGTTCACGTGTCACGTCATCAGAATTGTATGACATCATGGGCTTGTTCAGTAAAAAAAAATATACACCTCATACAATTATCAAAGTGTTGATTTACAGTAGAACCGTTTGCCTCTATGTTGTTTTCTTGATGGAGTCCACGTGATGTTTTCTAGTGGTTTTGATCGGCGAATCCGGGGTGGGGAAGAGCAACCTGCTGTCACGCTTCACCAAGAACGAGTTTAACCACGACAGTCGCACCACCATCGGCGTGGAGTTCAGCACGCGCACCGTCCAGCTGGGCACGTTCACCATCAAGGCCCAGATCTGGGACACGGCCGGCCTGGAGCGCTACAGAGCCATCACCTCTGCGTGGGTACACACACACACACATTACACACACACACACACACACATACTTTACACACACACACATACACAGTAGACACACTGGAAGAGGCAGGGCTGTAGAGCCATCACCAGGCAGGGACGCCCCATTTGGGAGGCTAATAGTAACCGTAACGCAGCACCTCTGCCCTCTTCTGGTCGGACCAGGTATTACAGGGGGGCGGTGGGGGCCCTGATGGTCTATGACATCACCAAGCACCTGACCTACGAGAGCGCGGAGCGCTGGCTGAAGGAGCTGTTCGACCACGCCGACCCCCACATCGTTGTCATGCTGGTGGGCAACAAGACGGACCTGGAAGCCCAGAGGACCGTTCCCGCGGACGAGGCCAGGGACTTCGCAGGTGACCGGCTCAGACGAGCTTCCCAATAATGCTTTTCACACCCCTGTGTAGAGGGGTGTTACCTTGTTTGTGCTGGCCCTGGCCACTTCCCCGGATGTGCATCCTGGCCAGAGTCATCTAGTTTGGCTTGGCTCGGGATCTCAGTGTGTGCAGAGTGTGAGAACGTGCCAAGTCAACAATGTCCACTGCTGTGTCCATGTGCAGAGAAGAAGGGCCTGCTGTTTATGGAGACCTCGGCTCTGGACTCTTCAAATGTGGAGGCAGCCTTTCATGAAGTCCTCACAGGTACTTGTCACAGGATCTGAGCTGAATCATGAATGATTCATTGAAGATCTCTTTAATTTTGTGAGCTCTTTTCTTTTCTCCCTGACATTATGAATGTGGCGCATTCACACTCTAAATCGGCTACAGAGAACCACTTATAACAATAGAAGAACCATCTGAGAAAAGGTTCTATGTAGAACCCTACGATTCCAAATAAAACCCTTTTCAGCTCCTAAAGGTTTCTTTCTGACCTGAAATGTATGAGGGGGGCGGGGTGGGGAGGGGAGGGGGGGCGTGTGGCACCATCCTAACTCTGGTCTCCCTGTGCTCCGTCAAGCCATCCACAAGAAGGTGGCCGGTCGAGAGGTGACCAGAGGGTCCATCAGCGCCGTGACTCTGTCCACGCCAGCGGGACCAGCCACCGAGGTGACGGAGGGCCGCAAGACCTGCTGTAACACATGACCTGTGACCCACTCACATGACCTGTGACCCACTCACATGACCTGTGACCCACTCACATGACCTGTGACCCACTCACATGACCTGTGACCCACTCACATGACCTGTGAACCACTCACATGACCTGTGACCCACTCACATGACCTGTGAACCACTCACATGAGCTGTGACCCACTCACATGACCTGTGGGGGAAAAAGGTTTATTTGTATGATTTTTGTTTGCTTTTTAATGGGAGGGGGGGGGGGGGCAATTCAATAAGCTTGGCTTGTGTTATTAGATTAAATTATTATTGGTTTTCAAACAATTTCATGTATAATAACTTTATGAGGATTTGTTCAGGTAACAAGGGGAGTACTGTATGCTGCTGACCTTCACCTGTAAATGTGAGGTGATGAAAGCGTACAATTATTAAGCTAATTGGTTAATGTATTGTCAATAAAGTTGTCCTATTTTATTTTCCTCTGTAATTGTGAAATTATTATTATTATTGTTATTGTTCTGTAGATTACTTACTTCAGCTGCGTCTTCATCCCTTATGGGACACAAGGCTTCAATGAGCTCTCTCCATTGCATTCAGTCCTTGGCAGCCGGTTGTGCCTCTTCCCATGACAGGTTCATCTTTTCCTGGAAAGTTCCAGTATCCGTTCTGCGCCGGAGGGTTTTGGGCCTCCGGGTTTCTCTTGTCCTGTAGGGGGCAGTGCTGATTTGACGGCACTGAAAGGTGAGCCGAGGACTCGGGTCCTAGTTCTCTGCGGGGGCTTCCCTTTTCTGTTTCCTTTTTGAGTTTGGTTGAGTCGAGTTTAGTTGCCATTAGAACAACATGGAAGAATGAAAGTGTTCTTCTTGGCCAGGGTCATAGTTCAATTATAAATTATTTGTGCCACATTTAGTACGGGCAGGTCATTAAGGGGGTGGGGTAGCCTACAGTATCTACAGACACTTTTACACACAGAGACGGGGAGTGTGTCCTCTCATGCGCACACACACAGACACGCTCCCTGCTTCTATGTGTGTAAAAGTGTGTCTGTATATCATCTGTGGGCCATGGTTTTAAATGGCCTTCGTGCAGTTTGGCTGGGGGAGTATAAATCTCCCATATCGTGGTTAATGACATTCCTGACAGATACTGTTCTATCCCTAACAGATGGTGCAAGTGTGTGTGCGTGTTATTTCCCCTGATGGAGCATTTGCCACAATGCAATGACCACTATTGTTTCTTTTTCAAAGAACGTAAATATTGAGCTCTCTGCAAAGGCCAGTAAATGTTTAATAATTTCCCGTGAATGATGATATTTTTATGGAGAGCGTAAAAGCATATGGTTTAATAATCGATGCAGTCTGTGCGGCTGCGCAGGTTGAGAGGTTGGTCATGAAACCCGTAAATCTCGCTATGCGTGGAGTGGAGGTGAGGGTTATGTTCACAAAGATCATGAAAGTACCAAGAAGGGCTCTCCTGGCCTGGAAAAACTCAGTGACGTGAGATTTGTTGCTCTGCTCCCTGGGCCCCGAAAAAAAAATCTTCCTCGTTTTGTTGACCGCGTATTGACCCCTCACTGGCCATCGCGGAGGTAAAGGTTCTGTGGTCGGAGAGGGGGTTTAGTTAGGAGGCCATGTGGTGGCCATTACGCACTCTATTCCACATGTGCAGCCCGTAAAACTGTGTCTAAACCTCGGGACCCGTATGCGTAATATTTGAGTGCCACGGTGGCTTAACGCACGCGGACGGGCTGTATATCTCTCCTGTTTGAGCTCGGCGGTGAGACGTTACGATACATCGAATCTCTTCACGTCCCCCTGGCGATTTTGGCTAGAGTTAGGGTCATCACATCACACCTGCGGGTCATCACATCACACCTGCGGATCTTTTACTACGATCCCTCTGATCATCGAGACCTTTGACCCCGCAGCGCATGCAACCCTCCTCAACCCGCTGGGTTTAATGGAAGCCACAAGTGTGCAACTCTCTTCCTCACTCTCGCTCTCTAATATATCCATTTATCTCTCTCCATCTCTATATGTTCCTCTCCCCCCTCTCTCTATCTACATCGACATACACACACACACACACTGTCTGCAGTCCACATAAACACACACAAACACACGCCTCAGAAGAGAGGATCAGGAGTCGCCCTCACATGGCCCCCGGGTGATTACTGTTTTTTTGCTTCCCTCTGGAATATGTAGGTGTGGGTCGTACATCCACCTCCCTTGTTCTCTATAAAGCGCATTGTGTTGCCTCTGGGTATGAAATGAGCTATACAAATAAAGCTTTGATTGATTGATTACATGCAAGAGCACTCGCATACACACGGAGAGGAAATATAGGCCTATGAATATATATGGCAAATATATGCAGCATATATGCCATATTCAGGTTCATATATGTGGATATATAGGACATGTATGTCTCATACGTAACATATATATCCACATATATGCAGGCGGCCAATTTCATATATATTACATATATTATAAACATATGTGGCATATATATAAAATATATATATATATATATGTTAATATCCTTTCTGTGTCGGCATACACAGTTGTCCAAAGCTGCCTGAGAGACTGAGGAAACGCAGGACTGAATGGAAAACATCGAGTGTGTTTTGATCCTATAAAGGTTTTCAGAGCGGGGAGGCTGGGCCCACTCACACACCAGCTGCTGCATACATAGAGAGCTGGGGTCTGAAGATGACCGAGGGCTGTCCCCGTGAGCATCATCTACATTCCTACTGACAGGTAGCCTACGTTTGGTTCCCCCATGGAACATTAGCACTCTGTACAGAACTGTGTGTGTGTGTGTGTGTGTGTGTGTGTGTTATACACTTTTCCAGTATAATTCCCACCTGAATGTACGCCTGACGGTCTGTTTCTTTGTTGAAGAACACATTTCTTCGAATGACATCATATAAACACATTCGGCCTCAATGACATTCAGATCACTATGGTGATGTTGTTATGGTGACCAATCAGGAGGAGAGGCTAGCCACAGCAGAAGCATTCAGATCCTCTGGTCCCCAAAACAAAACACTTCCATATCAAGACTCATAGGTGTGTGTGTGTGTGTGTGTGTGTGTGTGTGTGTGTGTGTGTGTGTGTGTTTGTGTGTATGCGCGTGCGTGTATGTGTGTACACATGCTTGCGTGTCCTTGTCTATGTGTGTGTGTCTGTGTGTCATGGATGTATTAATAGAACTGGATACAGCCACTCCATTCACTGACCGCTATCAACAATGAAGCCCTATTGAACCGCGCCATCTTGGCAAATTTGTAGTCATTTGACTATTTCCGGTGACTTTTGTACTTGCGCAGTTGTGCTTTTCTGGCCTTCCGGTGACTTTTGTACTTGCGCAGTTGTACTTCTGTCCTACGCGCGTCCACGTCCACGGTCAACGTTGGCACCGCTTCTAGCTATCGAATGGCCGACTGGTGTAAGATGGATAGCCTAACGTTAGAGAGATAAATGTAGTCTATGGTTATGTTAATAAAGCTAACAATGATGTTGTAACATGCATGCAGCACTGCCGATCTGAACGATTGATTCATTGTTACCATGGATCGGTATTGGGATTGATCAAGGGCGAATGTGAAATAGCAGCCAGGAACTCAGCGGGTTATCCGAGATGCGGTAGCAGCGGCCAAAGCTCCTGCTGGCGGGGAGTGAAGCTCTTCAACTCGCCGGTCACTGGCTCCCTGGAGGAATTTAGCCTGGCTGCAATAACGTTATCGCGAACGGAATGAATACCATCTACTAGCAAACAAAACATGTTCAGTTATATTTAACCTGTTAAAACTAAGATGCCTGGATGAAAAAATAATTTCTCCAATGGATATATTTTACAAAAACAGGTTAATATGCAAGCCGGTTTTCATTGCTAAATCAAAGCGGGGAGAGCCGGGAACGTGCGTGGACGCGCGTAGGACAGAAAAGCACAACTGCGCAAGTACAAAAGTCACCGGAAATAGCCAAATGACTACAAATCTAGCCAAGATGGCGCGGTTCAATAGGCCTTCACTTTAGATTTCGAATCCTGGGGGCTTGCTGTGTGTACACGTGCTTGCGTGTCCTTGTCTGTCTGTCTGCCTGTGTGTGTGTGTGTGTGTGTGTGAGAGAGAGAGAGAGAGAGAGAGAGAGAGAGAGAGAAACAGAAAGCCTTGAACACCTCTAATATTCTATCAATGCTGCCTGCTTTCCATAATCAGAGGTTGCGCGGGTCAGAAAATGCATCTCTCTCGTAATTACAGCAGGTGGCCGTGATAAACAGAGCCGACGAGGGCGGCTGCATCTCTCCTCACATCATATCATACCTCGGTTTCCATGGCAGCTGCACTGTTTGTGTCTGTGTGAGGGACGCCAGCAGGTGGAAGCTGGAGGCGAGGAGCCGTAGACACGACTGCCGCCAGCTGACAAGCACAACAAGGTCAACTGTCGTGCGAAATACTTTACACCTGGAGGGCCTGGCAGTTATGTAGGCCTAGTCTACACCTCAGTGGTCTTGAGGGCCTGGGAGTTATGGTGTGTTCCAGACAACCCGTAACTCGTGTTTTTCCGACCTCCTACACGTGAAAATGCTCTGGAATGGCAGTCAAACCCGTAACTTCCCACCCGTGAACTCGTACAGATCGATGTACTCCCAGTTGCCGGGTGGGAAGTTACGGGTTTGACTGCCATTCCAGAGCATTTTCACGTGTAGGAGGTCGGAAAAACACGAGTTACGGGTTGCCTGGAACGCGCCATTAGCCTTAGCCTGCTGCTACATGCGCAGCCCAGGGCTGTCCTATGCTCAAGGCTACTTAAGCCTATATTTGGCCAGCAAAGCGAGGCTATTAATCTAATGGCGTAGACCTACTAACATTTTGGCGAACTTCTTTCTCGCCCTCTCGGCTGCGCAGCGACCGAGGGGAAACGCCTCCTGGCAAACACTTTGCGCCATCATTCCCGGCTCTACATTCCCAGTCGGAGACAAAGCATAGCCCAGATAGAGGCGGCTGGGGAAAGCGTTCATCTGTTCCTCGGGGATGGGGGGGGGCTAATACCAATGAGGCCTGAAGTGCTCTGCTCTTTCTCAGCAGCAGCCCGTTGTGTCTGGCATGGCGGTGAGCGACAAAAGCAACGTTAAATTGAGTTTATGAGCCGATCTTTCCATGTGTGGACTTTTTCTCCTTTAGGTCTGCGTTTGTTCCACGGAGCTGGCCGGAGGGGCTGTCCAAACACAGCAGCCAGGCCACCAGGACGTATTCTCTGTAAACCCAGGACCTGCTCGCAGCATGCATCTCTAGTATCGCTAGATGTAGTGGGTATTGTGCTTGGATGTTATGCTGTTGTTTCGAGGTCCATTAAACTCCCCAGGACTGATCTTTTTGGATGGTGATGGATGTCGTTTCTCTAGCTCGGGCTTTGCCAGGGCTGATTTCCACAGTGCTGAAGGAAAAACAGGGATTGGAGAGAGACTGGAACACAACAATAGCTCATTGAAATGCCAGTCATCATTGACAGATCCCTCCCTAGCTCACAGAGTAGGCTAGGCTACGTGGGAGAAGACGCGTGTTGTTGCTCGCTCCCAAAACACTTAGGGAGGACAGGTCAGGAAAGCTACTGCAAACTACTGCACAACATTTTTTTTTACTAGTGTGTGTGTGTGTGTGTGTGTGTGTGTGTGTGTGTGTGTGTTGAGTGTGTGTGTGTGTGTGTGTGTGTGTGTGTGTGTGCGCGCGCGCGGGCAGGCGTTTGAACACACACGCACGCGCACACTGCCTTTCCTGGTGTTGCTGTGATGTCTTGCATTGGACATGGCTGCCATGTGTGGTTAGCTCTCCTCAGCCAAAACAGGGTCTAAAAATACCGGCCCTCAGAGAAATGAGGTGAGGATGCTAAACCATTTACACGTGGATAACAACGGTGGCTCCTCCAAGACTAGCAGCCTAGAGAAAGCCTGCAGACAGTGTGGAGGGACTGAATCACACAGAGGGGGGATTTCCCTCTGGGTCTGGCAACCCCATCTCCTGATCTGTGATAGTGCTCTGGCATGCCACCTCACACAGTATCTCTGCCCAAAGTGAGCATATCCAGTCCAAAAAAAGACTGAAAAACTCTGTCTCTCACCAACTCTCTCTCTCTCTCTCACACACACACACACACACACACACACACACACACTTTCTCTCTCTTCCCCCCCCTCTCTCTCTCACACACACACTCTTTCTCTCTCTCTCCCTCTCTCTGTGTTTAAAGGATGTGAAGTATCCTTACACACACACACACACACACACACACATGAGATAGTTTGTTAGAGACACAGTATCTGTATGAGCTCCCAACAGGTACCATATCTCAAAGAGCATAAAACAGGTGCCATAACGTCATAATGTTCTTGAAGACCTATGCATGATGAACGGTAATGTGATTCGCCTCACTCAGTGGTTGAGAGAGAGAGAGTGAGAGAGAGAGAGAGAGAGAGAGAGAGAGGGCGAAGGCGGAGAGTGAGCAGGGGTCTGACGGTGTGTGTGAGTTGAGGAGGAGGAGACGTGTTCAGAGCTGCTGAGCTGAAGACTCTTTCTGCTGGGTGGAGATGGCGCTAATCTGTGGCCGCTGATGTGGGCTGCTGCACTGGGACCGACCTCAATGAAAAGCAGCATGTATTTTGGTAAAGTTACATTATTTTTTCTCTATGAATCTCGTAATGTTAGCAGATAGTTATGAGACTACAGTGGCCTACGAAGGATGCACAGGCTTATCTCTGAGTCTGACATATTGATTATTACTGTCGAATTCATCTGTTTTTAGCCTGAAGACAGTCACCACACTCTCTGTGTGGGTAGAGGAAATTAGATTTGTGTATATTTATCATTCTGTTATCAAATATTATTAATGTATGCAGTTTTGTTTTGTATTGTGAACCTTTTTAACAACTTTGGCGTTATTGTGGTTTCTTTGACATTGAAGGTTATGTCTGGTATTTCTTTTCTTTCATGGTCCTGAGGACTACAGAACCTCAGCCACACCTAGATGTTATCCTGTGTGTGTGTGTGTGTGTGTGTGTGTGTGTGTGCGCGCGGGCGGGCGTGTGTTTGTTTGTTTGACTGTGTGTGTGTGTGTGTGTGTGTGTGACCTTGTGTGTGTGTGTGTGTCTGTGTGTGTGTGTGTGTGTGCGCGCGCAGGCGGGCGTGTGTTTGTTTGACTGTGTGTATGTTTGTGTGTGTGTCTCTGTGTGACTGTGTGTGTGTGTGTGCGTGTGTCTGTGTGTGTGTGTGTGTGTGTGTGTGTGTGTGTGTGTGACTGTGTGTGTGTGTGTGTCTGTGTGTGTGTGTGTGTGTGTGTCTGTGACTGTGTGTGTATGTGTGTGTGTATCTGTGTGTGTGTGTATCTGTGTGTGACTCTGACTGTGACTGTGTGTGTATGTTATTTTGAAGTTTCCTCTGATGGAAATGTTAATTGAGACCGCCTGTTGTTTAATGGTCGGCTTCCTTTTATCTACAGGTTGTGAGTATGAGTGTGAACACTGAGCACACTTTCACTCACACACACACTCGGCCCCAATCTCCTCAATATTACATAGAATACTGCACCTTCATTGCCTTCAGTAGTACTCAATAAACTCACACAAGGTTATCTTGTAAAAACACAAGCAACAAACAAACAAACACACACACACACACACACACACCCATGCTTGTATGGGGTAAGGTAATCAGGCCTAATGGCAGAGCGGATGGGTGTGCTTAGTGCTGTGATTGTTATGATTATACATACTGCTGGTTCTGAATCAAACTCTAATCAAGCACAAAGAAATGCAAAAACAAACTAAAACCCTCGCAATCAGGACCCCCCCCCCCCACACACACACACACACACACTCTCTCACACACACACGCACACACACAGCTAATCAAAGAACACTTACTAATGGCCCTGCTGTGTGTGTGTGTGTGTGTGTGTGTGTGTGTGTTGTGTGTGTGTGTGTGTGTGTGTGTGTGTGCGCAAGCCTGCGTGTGCCCACCACATATACAGTGTGTGAATATGTGTGGCAGTATACCATCTCTGATGAATCATCAGCTGTGAGCAGCGATCACATTACTGCTTCGCACATTTGTGCCTGTTCAGGTGTTAATTGCACTGTCAGTCAGGATCAGATTCGTGTCTTTTGATAGAATATTTGGCTCCTTTCACGTTCATCAATTGCTGCTTTAATTAGAAGTGTTAGTGAAGACCATCTTAGGTGTTGATGACGATACTCTCATGAGTTCAGGTAACTTTCAGAGCAAATTGATAACTTCCTGTCCTCACCTGTCACCCTTTTTCCTATCTCTATCTCCTAGGTAATGTATGCCAGAGTGCCGCTTTGCCCTCATTGGGCAGGGCCCCGCCCTCTGTGGAGCTGAAGCCCCTTCTCCCGTTCAGTCTGTTGCCTGGCTTCACTGAGGTGAGTGTCAATCAACGTCACCACCATGGCAACCAAGCTTCCAGCTCAGGGTGAGGACTGCATGTTTTGAGGAGGGACAGTGGAGTGCATAGAGGCAGGTACTCCTTGTTCCTTCGCTGTCATTGCAAATAGCTCTCCTAAAATGAGCCAATCTATCTTGAAGTGGCCAAGGGCCGAATGACCTCAGAACCAGTTCGAAGTCAAGCAGAGATGGACTTCAGCAGGGTAAGACTTGCCTATCGGATGGCATTTCAACCCTGCAGATATTCACCCCGAGTCCAGCGCCATGTCTGAGCGGATTGAGTGTTTGTTCAGTACGTGTGTTAACATGGATTCCTCAATTCAACAGCTGGAGTTGATGCATGCGCTGCGCAGCTGCTCGTCTGCTGAGGAGTGTTTTTGTAGCAGTAGTTCATCAAATGTGTCTTCCCGTCAGGGAGTGACATTTACATATATCCTGAGGCCTGCGCTCACGCTGAGCTTTCCCTCCCACTGCCCTCCTCTGCTTCAGCGAGGGCAGAGTTGACCCTGGGCTTAGAGCACGCTACAGTAGCTAGCGCACTGGAGAGCTGAGTCAGAGCCCTGGGGGGAGCCGGGGTGTCAGGTCGGAGACTCTTCCGTCTCTCTGAGAGTCGCTAATGATGTACGCTTCACAGGGCTGTCTGCCCCGGTATGTTCCACTGAGGCGAAAAAGATAACTCAGTGCATGAGTTCAGAACATTAGACATTTTGTTTGTCTTCTTCACAAGAAGCTCAGAGCATTTGTAGACGTTTTGTTTGTCTTTTTTTGTTTTGTTTTGCTGTGCATGTTTAATAGATACAGGAACTGGGCCACCATTGAGCGTCTTTTTTTATTCTTCAAGCTTAATCTTCTGCTATTGGAGTCTATGGCAGCCCCTGGAACCGTATAGTAAAAAGTTGTGAAATTTGGCACGCTGATCTGGGACAGACCTATGACTCCTGTCATCAGGTTTTATGTCAACACCTCGCAACACTCTAGAGCCACCAACGTGTCAAAGTCGGAGGTGCGTATGCACACAACCTTTGAACTGTATGGACGATTTTCAAAAATGAGGTACTGTTGGATTCCTTGGATCAAGCCGACTTTCACTATGACATAATTTCCCGCCATATTTGATTTCCGCCATATTGGATTTTATTTAAAAAAGAAAAAAAGATCACACTTCACACATTTTTTCCAACCTTCTCCAAAATTGGCACAGATCAAGCTTCAGATGGATTTTTGATTTTTAAAAGTTTGTTTGTAAATGTTTCAAAAAATGTTCACCTGCTACAGCCAATCGAAATCAGCGGTAAAGCCACCAGTGAGGTCATATCTCAGCAACGTTTTGATATCAAAACCAAAACTTGGTACATGGACTCGTGACCCCATTGTGAAGAAGCACAAACAAATTAGCATCCTTTGACCACGAGGGGGGAATGCAATTATTATAAAGTCCCCCAAAAATCACATATTTCACATATTTCCGGTCTTCACCAAAATTGGCACAGATGATTTCCAGACCAAGCTTCACAAAAGTTATCAGATGGATTTTGGTTTTTCGATGATTTCATCCATCACAGCTCATCGAAATCGGCTGCCAAAGAGGAAGTGAGGTCATATCTCAGTTAAACCCAATCTTTGCTCAATTGACATAAAACTTACTATCAGTGTTTACAGCCACGCTCTTACTACGATCACATCAAGTTTCCATGGAGACTGCCCTGCTGGACTATATCTGTGTCCTTGGCATGTGAGTTCCCTCTGACGTTGTTTTTTTTTTACCTCAATATTTCACCATCTTTTCAGTTTTTATCAACCACCTGATGAAATCAAGGGGGGGTATTAAATTGACCCCTGTACATTAATGCATGCATGCATCCGTCCGTCACACATGTACCAGAGCCCACCACTGGGGGCGCTTGCCACAATTAATTGTTCCCATTGCCAAGTACACTTTGCTTTGTACATAAAAAACTATACCTGGTGTCTCTGTAAAAGTTCAGAGCTTGAGGTGTTCAGCAGCTCCTTTGGTTCTTGTTCTTAGACCCTGTAGAATGCATTGAGCAGATCCACTGTGGCGCAGTAACACTATACGGACAGCAGAGGGAGGCATACTGTAGACTGTCTTCCAATACTGGGCAATGAACCATGAAACAACCTCCTGAGCTGAAACATTGACAGAACATGATGGGGATGGACTCAAAATGACCACAACACTAAGGAATCCGTTTCTGGTATTTACATGTCAAAGTAAACAACTTAATGTACAAAACATTAAACAATAATTCGGAATATTTTGGATTGTAAATGGTGAAAGTTGTACAGTAACATTTCTTGAGGGCTGATGGACATGATGTTTGTCGGACAATGATGCGCTTGGTCACCATGGAATCTGGTGCCCCGCTTCATGTCATGTCAAATGTTTCTATGCGGAG
Source organism: Borostomias antarcticus (assembly GCF_949987555.1). Taxonomy (NCBI): domain Eukaryota; kingdom Metazoa; phylum Chordata; class Actinopteri; order Stomiiformes; family Stomiidae; genus Borostomias; species Borostomias antarcticus. The sequence continues at coordinate 116,421 of NC_140254.1, forward strand.
CGGGAAAAGAAAAGATGAGATCAGCGATCATGCTTATAACCCTGTGAAAAGAATTGTATTTTTGTTTTTGTCTAACCTTGATATTTGCAGACCCCGTAGGCTACAGAGTGCAGGCAGCACAGAATAGGCTAAGTCTACCTCAGACTAATACACAAACTCGGTTGCAAAATGAATTGCTATGGATTGCAGGTCTATTTCTATGGCAGAGGACAAGGGCTTAATGGAACCATTGCAAACTGTATCTTCCGCCGCATTATAGTTTTGAAAATCCACAGACGTATTGGCGCAAGCTGAATATGTTGCTCAGATTGATTGATAGCCTGACACATAACAAGATATTGCAAATAATAATTTAATAAAACAATATATTGGCTTCTAAAGCCACATTTTGTAATGTCTATTCAATGCTTTACTGATCTGCCACAATAATGTAATATTTAC